>NC_081405.1:473958007-474558007 GCF_030272615.1 Cryptomeria japonica
TTTATTCAGCTAAGGAAATTATATGGTTACTTAATAAATTCGATTATTTATAGACATTAAGGTTAAAATTGGGGAAAAATTTATAATTGAAGATTATTAATTATTTTTAGGAATTCTTAGTCCTTAAGGCTAATGCTGGCCAGATTAATTATATCATCAAAATTAAAGATTTAGGGAAAATTAAAATAGACTTTAACATTATATCGAATTTAGTTGACAAATGTCAGTGTAGAATTTTGAACCCTATCGGTTAGATTTAAATAATGATTTTTGCGTATGTTTCAATTAATTAATAGCATTATTATTATTTGGTCAGGAATGACTTATATGCACTTGAGATAACTAATTACCCCTCATTTTTAATTAGTGACAAATTAATTAAGATAATTGAACTAACTAACTAAAATATGACATTGTTTAATCTCCACTGAATAAAGTTACTCATTTGAGTTGGTTAACTAATCCAACCTTAGAAAACAATTTTAATTACAACTTAGTTAAGACAAAACTCTATTGATTCATTTTAAATGTAGGATATGTTATGAGTTTAGGTGGTTCAAAAAAAAAATTGTTGTTCCATTTTTTGCCCAAAAGTTTGGGCACGACAACTTCCTAGTTGCTAGATATTCTTGGTTGAATTTTTCAGAGGTTCTAAGTGTGGTTTGGGTCTCTATCTTTGAAAATTTTAGGAACACTTATTCAAGTGGTGTTAAATACTGTGACAATCTTACATATCACCTCTTTAGAAATGGAGACCTCTATACTTGGGATCAAAGTTTCATCCACTCTATTCTTCATACCACATCTCCCATTATCCTTCCTGCAATATCCATTACCCTATCTAAATTCATCCAGTGCTATCTACGATCTTGCTTCATGCTAATCTATACCATATATCCTAACTATTCATTTCTTCCATCATCTATCACTATCTATGATCTTGTTTCTCCTATCCATATCCTATCTCCATCCATATCCCCTTTTCCATCCTTGATCTTGATCAAAATTAAGGACAAAAACATGATTTAAAAAAAGCTCTTGACAATGTCTCTTCATGTTCCACAATAAGATGCATCCATCTTTAACCCATTTATCTTCAACTCAATAATTCATCCATTCCTTGTCTTGCTATACATTGGGGAAACCAAATACATTTTTCTTCTAATCCAAAAAGCTCAAAAAAAGAAGTCTCAAAAACTAAAAAAAATAAAACAAAAGAACAAAATTGAAAATCAAAGCATGAGCGCATGACCCATCCAACAAATCAAATCAACAAACAAGAAAATTCTCAAAGTCTACAATCAAACTGATCACATATCTTGTTAATCAATTCATCATTAGAAATCTATCAACATCAACATGTCTTAGGTACACTTGAAACTAGACAGATCGATCTTATACAGGGTACTTACTCTTTGAAGCCAGACATTCTTATCAATCATTGAACAAATTAAAATAATGACATAGATCAGTATGACTGTTGGATTTTGTTTTGGGTAGTCTTATCTTTATCAATTGATGGTAGGAAATGTTTCATCTCTCAAAAATTAGAAAAGACAAAAAAACAAAAAAACAAATCAAAATGTGCAATAAAAATAAGTGGTGAAAACCTGGTAAATAGGCGCTATCTAAAAAGTGAGTTCCTTCATCAATAAGATCGCTTTGCGCACATACCCACTCCATCCTATCACTTCCATCTATCCTAGCTTATCCATTCCATCTTTCACATCTATTTCTCTAAACCATTTAACAGAAAATATGCAACTTACAAACAATTATCAATCTTTGATATACTTACCATAGTCATTGTCTTAGATTTTCTCAGAATCAATCAATCTGCATTAATATCCCGCCATGGTTTGGATCTTGGTCAATTTGTGCATCCATAATAAATTTTTGTTTCCACTGGGGGAAAAATCCTAATTCCTTTTGCTAAGGTGATCTTTTGAATCTTTGAAAATCCAAAACATTTGGAAAACTTAGAAAAACCAAAAACATCTAGGGTTTTAAAACAGATAATGAGCAACAAAGCAATGAAGATCAAGGCATCTTATGACAACTGAATCGTGAAAATCAGAAAATGAAGAATCAACCAACAAGTGATAAAGGATTATCAAAGAGCATTCATCAAGATGAGTATATCAGTTAATGACCATGAGAACATGTGAATGACCTACAAGATTCAGTGTTTATATCTTGATTTTATTGCTAATCATGTACTCTATGCGACTCAAGGATGTCCATGACTAGAGAAGCTATGATGGGGCATGATTATTTTCTTTGATTGTTGTCTGTGGTTTATCTCTTATTAAGGTATGCACTTGTCTAAGGATATGATCAACAAAAGATCAAGGAGGACGTTCTGAGTCATGCATGAAAGGGGATAATCCTTGTCTGTTTTGCAAGAAATACTCAGGTCAACTTGATTCATTATATTAAGTTGCTTGTATAAACTTGCTATATCAAAATCCATGTAAGAAATACTCAGGTTAGCTTGAATCATTATGTCAAGTTGCTTGTATTTTATTACAACATTTTAAAGCTCAATGATGAAATCAAGCACTATTACAAGACAAGCATATGAAGAATGGCAGTATCATTTTTTAGTTAGATCATTTTAGATTAGCTCATTATTCGTCTGGATTATAAGCATTCATTGTTAGTTGCATTATAAGCATTTCATTTCATTCAGAGATCAATGGTCATAAATAAGATTGAGTATATTTGGACAAACAAAAATAATTTGCATTTGATCATTGTAGGTGCATTTAGTTGCATTTCAATCATTGCATTAGTTTGCATTCTATTAAGTGTATTTCATTTAATCATGTAGTATATCATCATTATTATTTGCATTATCATTGAAGTTCATTAAGATCATTTAGTTACATTTTTGCACTTATATTCATAATCATTGGAAGCATTACATATAAAAAATAAAAAACATTTCATGTAGATCATTTGCATTTACATCATCCTACACATTAAAAATGAAATAAATTCACCCATTCATTTGCATTCCCATATAGATCATTAAATTTGCATCATTTAAGTACAACATATCATTTAAGTTATTAATAATTTGTATTTCCATTTTCAAAATCAAGAATGAAAAGCATTCATCATTGCATCATATATAACATCATCATCAAAAAGAAAAGATCATCATCCACGTAATCAATGCATATAGATCATCATCATATAGAGTAACATGCATAATAAAAGATCATCATATAGAGCCCATGTATACATATAGATCATCATAAAACAATAAAAATTCCAAGTATACAATGATATTAGATAAAAAATACAAGTGCCTCATCAATATAAATCAAGTCAAGGTTGTCCTGTACCACTACCACCTAAATCTATCCATATCTGTGGCTGTGGGCAAGAAGATCCTCTAGATTCTTGTCTCACACGATCACCACTCCTCTGAGGAGGTCCCATGATTCCACCACTGGTAGTATCCATCCTCACAGTGGTATGATAGCTACCTGCTCTCTGGCTCTTTGCGACTAAATCCTCATATAATCATCACCAGTGTGATGTCTCCTTCCTGGACTAAAATAGTTCTCTAATAGTATTAGCTGAGAGAGTGCCCGATCTAACCTGTTGAATATGATCAAGGAGACCCTGAGTATCCAGTTGTCTCCTAACAACCCTATCCCTCTCTATCATGAGTGTCTATACCTATGCTCTAAGCTAATCTATCTGTGCTCTAAGAATATCCAAGGTCTCCTTCTCTGGCACATCCTACTGAGGGACATGACCCCCAATCCCCTCATCTCCACCTCCCTGTCCACCTGCTGGAATCTCAGTCCGAGTAGCTCTCAGAACCCATCATCTAATAAGTGGAACATGATCCTTTGACAACAATCACAACAACAATGGCAACAATGACAGACCCAAGTTTTGGTCAAAGAATAGGAATGTCATAAATGGAGGAAATGATGACAATAGTGCTACAAAAAAAAACCAATCTTTAATCTATCAAGTCAGATCCCAAACAATAAAAATCAAGAAAGCAATAAATCCAATTCTTTCTTCTGCAATCCTCACAGGAAATTCACAAATATTGGAGAACCCTTGGAATCAGCTTTAAAAAATCTTCTTGCAAACAAATTGATTATTTTACCAGAAGCAAGAAGTTATGAACCACAAGTCAAGCCTAATTGGTGGAATGACAATAATTTTTGTAATTACCATTGAAATAAAGGACACAAAACTAATGATTGTCAGAGATTGAAACACCTTATCCAAGATCTAATCAATAATGGAACTATCATAGTGGATAGCCATAAGACAAATGAATCACACCTAGCCTTCAAAACTCCACTTCTGAATTATGAAAAAGGTGAACAATCCCATTTTAAAGATGACAAAGGAAAATCCAAAGTGAACTACACTTATACATATGATGATGTGGTAAATGTCATCATTGTTAAAGATAACACACCTTCAAAACCAATCAATGTCATTACGAGAAGCAAAGTGAAGGTCACCTTTTCGAGTATAACAAAAAAACATCCACTTCACAACAATACAATTTAGTAGAGCAATTACAAAGAATACCCACTCAAATATCAATTTTGGAACTTCTCAAAGTTTCACCTATATGCACAAGGAAATTTTGGGAAAAAGCTTTAGTAGAAACAACAATTTCAAAAGATTTGGATGTGGATCAGTTCCAAAACATGGTGGGACACCTTATAGCCCCTCATTGCTTATCATTTTCTGAAAATGATGACGCGTCCTTGCAAAATCCTCACAATGCTCCCTTACATGTGTTGGTATTTTTGATGTTTATGTTGTGATTGTCATTGATGGACACACACTTGCATTGAGATCCTCTTTATATGTATGAGTTAGAGCACAACCGATATTTGTTCCAACTGGTATGTTGTATTATAGTCTTTAGACTATTGATGTTTTGTAGAATGTGTTTCTCGGTCTGAAGCGGCATATTGACTCCAAGTGGTTCGAGGGATTAAAGCGGCATAACACATTTTTACCAATCTTCATTTTTGTCAAACCAGCAATCGACATTTTGTATAAACTGGTAATACTCTGTGATGAGTTACCAACTGACATTTTGTGATGAGTTACCATCCACCGATTGTTTGACAGTGCCGACACATTAACGGTGCTTTTTGTGTCATGGTACCAAGTATGTCCAGGTTAATTGAACCTAGGAAATTGTAATGTAATCCTATTGGACTGACATGAAATCAGATTCCTTTATAAGGACATCATGTCTAGGGTTTTAGGTTGTTGATGTGGATATAGCAAAAGTTTATGTTGTTGCTAGGGTTTAAGGTGATTGAGGTGTTGGAGAAAATATGAATGTGTAGAAGACTGAAGTAATGTTGGAGTTTATTAGGAATGAGATACCAAGGGTCTAACCAAGCAATCTGTGCAACTAGCTAGATCAAACACTTGTTGATTACTCACATCTTTGACAAGTCTATAGCCCTTAACCGGGTAGGCCCAAATGCCTTTTGTAAATCCTCTAACAAGGTGGTTCACATCTGTGGATCTAAAATCCTCTAGCAAGGTAGTCCTTAATCAGACTTATCTCCTAACAGAGATTGAGATTCCTAACATAATCTGTTATGGTAAAGAACATTGTAAGACCTTGACTAGTCTGACCTTAACCGGTCTAGTTCCTATTCTACAGATAGTTACTTGTGAGTTCCATCTCACTGTGGTTTTTCCCATTTGGGTTTCCACGTCAAAATCTCTTTTGTTATGGTGTTTGTGCTTCTGTGGGTGAATGCATTATTAGCTATTTGGTTTGCATATTTGTTAACCAATTTGTCTGCTAAATTGTTTTACTGGTTTCTTGTCAGTCTTGCAAAGTGTTTAAGTGCAAATATTTTTGGCATACTAATTCACCCCCCCTCTTAGTATTCATCAATTAGTATCAAAGCCAACCTTTCTATAAGTTTAACCACTTGGAAAGAGATATGGGGGAATACACTTTGAGGGAACTTACCCACTAGCTCACTTAGTTTGAGCAAGCCTATGATGATCTTATGGTCAAATACAAGGAATCTCAAGAAAAAAGAAGAGAACATGCAAAAAAGCTGATGGAGCTATCTGAAAATAGTTCTTCAGATGAAGCAGACATGGAAGCCCTAATTGCAGAAGTAAATAAGTTGAATGAATCAAACTCCAACCTAAGAAAGGAGTTGGAAGGACTAACTATCCGAATGTGTCAAGAGCTTGAGAACCGGAGGAAAGCTAAAGATCTGGTGAAATAAAGAGATCATGAGATCTCCAAGCTGAAACAAGAGATGAGTACCCTAAATGCTCAACTCCATGCAAGCAAAGTGGAAAAGGAAGACATGCAAGGAGAATTGAACACTGCCATCTCTGAGAGTGAAAACCTATTGGAAACAAATGCTGCTATTTCCAAAGAACTCTCTGAGTCAAAGGAAATACTTGCTAAGTTCAACAAGAGTATTGTCAAGCTAGAGAAAAGTTTGAATCTACCAAACCGGTCAAGAATACCAATGGACTTGGCTATTCTGGTCATGAGGAAGGTGAGACCTCTGGTACAAATGCTGGAACATCAAAGAAACAACCATCATCAAAGGATAAAGGTAAGCAAAAGTTTAAACCTATTTTCTTTAATTGTCTTAAAGAAGGACATACTGCAAATGTGTGTAGGAGTAAGGCTTACAACAAATTTCCTTATTTCCTAAATGATAAGCCTAGATCCTATAGATTTGATGGTAACTATTATGCATGCAACAAGTATGGGTATAGAGCATCTGAATGCAGGTCTGTTATGAATAACACTAGAAGATATCCTTAGAGGACCCAAGGAGTTGGTCCTGAACCTTTTGTGAACCAGAATCACAATCGGTTTAATGCCTTCAATCATCAGCCAAGAAGTGGTGGTTATCAAGTGGCAACCGGATGGAGAGAAAATTGTATGATCTATCATGGTCATGGTCACACTGCTACAACATGCAGAAGGAAGAATGGAAACATGAACAATGGACCTTGGAGAGCACCTGGATTGGTCTGCTATCACTGCAACAAACTGGGTCACATTGTCAGATTCTGTAGATCAAGAAAGAACATATCTGATGATATATTGATCACTCCAGAAGGAAACATTGATGTTGACACTGTTCAAGCGGACATGAAAAAAATCTAGAAGGAGAAACCAGCAGTGCTACAAGAGGAACCGATTTCTATACCTAGTGTGGAAATCATAGAAACGACAAACTAAGCTTCAGAAAAGCTTAGGGGGAGAAAATGGTGAAATGTTTCAAACCCCTAGTTTACACCGGTAAAAGACCTTAACTGGTATGTTATACTTGTCATTTGGTAGAAGACCAGAAATGGTAAAAAGGCAAATTAGGGTTTACGCGCTAATGGAGGAGCATTAATGATGGTAGGTGAGGAATATGTTTAAAAGCATTTTTCAAATCATTTCTCACTATCAGTTTCTGAGCGAAGAAAAGTTTTTCAAAGAGCAGAGCGACGAAAAGGTGATTTGAGCAGAGATTTTGAGAAATTGAGAAACCACGAAGGACATTCAAATTCAAACTGGAAATGGTCAAGTGGAGAACACAAAGCGGTGATTCAACAACCGATGGAGTGTGAAGTGAAGGAGAATCAACAAGCCCTAATTTCACGTGTTTCAAAAGGTATTTCTCGAGTTCTTAAGATTTCTATCATGGCTTCCGCATCTCATACCAGTTCTAGTGCATCTATCAAGTCTACAAGTTTTATTCAATGCAAGTCCAAGTATAATGCCCTACCACAAGTTCTGGCTAGTGTGATAGTAGAAGAGGGAATTTCTAACTACATAGATTGCAACATTCAAGATCTAGGGTCTCTAGCTATCCACACCGAGTTAGGTCTATTTTGTGGAAAAGATAAGAAGATCGAACCGAAGTTTAATATTTTGGAGAAGAAAAAGCTCCACAATGTTGTTTACTTCCTGGAGGATTTCACAGAGGATCATATAAGGATCATTCTAAGCAGAGTCCATGGTGATAAGATGTACCTAGAGAGAACACATGATATCATGCCGTAGGCAATTCATGCAGTCACCAGATTCTACAGCACAAGGGAAGTGCTAACCCTGAGGACAGTAAGCAAAACTGAAATGTCCAAGCTCACCGGTTCAGTGAGCGACTCATGAGGCATGACAGTAAATTCTATCAAGGATGATCTGGTGAAGTATGCATTCATGGTGATTGGATACTAGACATTCTCAGCCAACAAAATTAACTCTGTATCTGCTACAGTGGTAAATGTCGCTTACCAAATGAAAAAGGAGGATCCATCATTTGATCTTTGTACCGGTATGCAAAGACAACTCCTGTTGAATCTAAAGTTGATCAAACAGGATAATGCACTTAGGTTCAAGTTTGGACAACTATTGGTTGGGTTTTTCTTCTATTTCCAAGGCTACTTTCTAGGAATAGGAGATGTCCAATGGTCTGGTGACCAACCGGTGACCAAGAAAATCAAGGAAAGCATTGAAGAAATTGGAATCAGCTACCCTGATGTTTTGAACAAGTATTTTGATGAGTTCAGAAGGAAAATGAGCCAAAGAGTGAGGATATTAGGTGACATCATCAAGAAATATGAAGACAATATCTACTTCACCATCCAAGTAGATAAATGCATAATGGAGGCTATTGAGCCTAGAGAGGAAGAAGTGGAGCCAATGGACTATGAGGTGATGTACGATATGCTGGAAGGGTATGCCTCTACCCTTATTGCCTCACCGCTTGATCCTAAGGCAAAGAGAACTGACACCTACATAGAGAGGATAGCACCAGTTGAGGAACCACCAACAATGAAAGAAAAATAACCGGTAGTAAAGAAGGCAAAGGCAATGCCTGCAACATCAACATCGGTTACTATTGCAACTCCAAAAGTGACCAAGCGGTCACTAGCCAAGAAGAAACCAAAAGCAGCACTAGCTAAAGTGTCCAAGAGAAAGAGGAAGACAAGGAATACCTCTCCAGACTCAGAAGAAACTGTGTCTGAGGAAAAGCCAAAGAAAACATTTCAAGCAAAAGGGAAGATAAAGAATGAACCGACATCATCTACACCGGTAAATATAGATATATCTTCCTACAAACCTTTGATACATTATCAAAGAACAATAAAGAATATTAGGAGAAAAGTGTTAAATGACTTAATTGAGTGTTTTGATGACTTTAATGATGATGAAAAGGAAGTAGTTGAAAAAGAAATAATTCAGTATTTATGTGTTAATGACCAGTCGCCCTCAAAGATTAAGTCTCAGACACCAGATTATTTATATATGTCATTAGACAATAGATGGCACATTGCCATAGAAAAGGAACAAGAAATTAGGGAGAAAGTTTTTGCACAGTACTTTCCCGACTTGTCAAATTCTGAATTGTTTGATGTTATTGACCAAAATAAAGGACTCTTCATCACTAGAAGAATAAGACTCTGGCTGTTAGAAGGTAGAGTTGATGATGTCAAAAAAGACACTCATCTGTATATGAGAACTACTATCCAGACTCAAAAAGTGTGTCTAGCCAACCAACAAGTTGAAAAAGAACTAGTTATATCCAAACCAGACAAAGTATTTGATGATGAAGGAAATCTGGTTGTTGAGCCGATCGACACCATTGATGTCGATGCTTTGGATGTTGAGGATGTTACTTAGGAAACACCATCTAAGGCAACAAGATAGAAGTAATAGGCTAAATAGGTTGATAAGAAAGCCGAGGATAGACAGAAAGTGGCAAAGGAAGAGGCAAAGTAGAGGAAAAAGGATGAAGAAGAGAAGCAGAAAAGGGATGAAGAAGAGAAGAAGAATAAAGATGAAGAAGAGAGAAAGAAGAAGGATGAAGAAGAGAAGAAGAATAAAGATGAAGAAGAGAGAAAGAAGAAGGATGAAGAAGAGAAGAAGAAGAAAGATGAAGAGGAGAAGAAGAAGAAGGGTGAAGAAGAGAAAAGGAAGTAAGAAGATGAAAAGAAAAAGAAGGAAGAAGAAGATAAGGAACAGGAGAAGAAGAAGGAAGTAGAGAAGAAGAAGAAGGAAGAGGAAAAGAGGAGAGAAGCAAAGAAAAGGAAGAAGGAAGAGGAGGATAAGGAAGTGGAGAAGAGGAGAGAAGCAGAGAAGAAGAAAGCGGAAGAGGACAAGGCAGGAGAAGCGGAGAAGAGCACCCAGATGGAGACTACGAAGGCAACCGGGAGTCAAGCCAAACTAGCTGATCTCTCTAGTCCTATCAATCTCCAGTCTGCAAGTGAAATGGAGCTAATGTAGAGCATCAAGGTAGCTCAAGAGTGCCTTGAAATCATTCGATGAAAGAAGGAGTAGGATGTAATTCAAGCGGCTGTGGATACGCTTACCGGTTTGATACCCGGTACAAATCTTCCCAACACTGATTCATCACTAGATAAACTCAAGCTCCTATGCACAATAGTGGATGATCAGGTGTAGAGCCTTGAAGAGGTAGAAGAGGCTAATGTCAAGAAGGAGCATCAAAAATCTCTTAATATAGCTCTGGTGAAGAAGTTGAATGAGCTCTGGACTGAACTGAAGAAAGAACAAAAGGATATAAGGGACGCTCTAGATGAGGGGAATCTGCTACTTAGCAAGATCTACCAACCCCATCTGTTCTATGATGATGTGCTAGCTCAAAAGAAAAAACTTGAAATAGACTTGTAGTCCTACTTGAGCATATTCAAGCCGCCTTATGATTCCTTTACAACTTATGGGCAAACCATTCACTAGTTTCACATCTAGTCAGCAAAAATGGAGCAAGAGATCAACATTCGGTCTAGAGATTTGCAGGAACTACAACTGGTTCTACTCCCATGATTGTAAATTATTCATAAGTGCTATCTGAACTTGGATGCCTTAACAATTACACAGGAGATGAGCATAATTGATGCCATGGAAGAACAAGTTTCCCAGATGCAGATAGAGAAAGAAGTAGCCACCTCCCCACTTGAGTCCTAGTCTTTATTGATGAAACAATTCTTGCAGGACTTTAAATATGTTTTTCACAATTATCATTCCTTGTTGTCATAAACTTTTATTATTTTAAATATCAAATGAAAATAGGGTTGTTCAATTTGTACTTTGTCATTGTTGGCAAAGGGGGAGAATAATTCTATTTGGAGAAGTATCTGGTAATCAAAATTTTGATTATATGCTCTGAATATCTCAATGTGCAAAAGTTCTATACATTGTATTGTTAAAGGGATAGTGCATATGCTTAGGGGGAGAAATTTTGCTAATGGCATGATTTTGTTGTAAAACACTTATATGTCAAAATTTTATTTTCCTAAGTGTTTCCATCAATGCCAAAGGGGGATATTGTTGACATTTTTGATGTTTATGTTGTGATTGTCATTGATGGACACACACTTGCATTGAGATCCTCTTTATATGTATGAGTGAGAGCACAACTAGTATTTGTTCCAACTGGTGTGTTTTATTATAGTCTTTAGACTATTGATGTTTTGCAGAATGTGTTTCTTGATCTGAAGTGGCATGTTGACTCCAAGCGGTTTGAGGGATTAAAGTGGCATAACACATTTTTACTATTCTTCATTTTTGTCAAACCAACAATCGACATTTTGTATGAACCAGTAATACTCTGTGATGAGTTACCAACCGACATTTTGTGATGAGTTACCATCCATCGATTGTTTGACGGTGCCGACACATTAATGGTGCTTTTTGTGTCGTGGTACCAAGTATGTCCAGGTTCATTGAACCTAAGAAATTGTAATGTAATCCTATTGGACCGACATGAAATCAGATTCCTTTATATGGATATCATGTCTAGGGTTTTAGGTTGTTGTTGCTAGGGTTTAAGGTGATTGAGTTGTTGGAGAGAATATGAATGTGTAGAAGACTAAAGTAACACTGGAGTGCATTAGGAACGAGCTACCAAGGATCTAACCAAGCAGTCTATGCAACTAGCTAGATCAAACACTTGTTGATTACTCACATCTTTGACAAGTCTATAGCCCTTAATTGGGCATGACCAAAAGCCTTTTGTAAATCCTCTAACAAGGTGGTTCACATTTGTGGATCTAAAATCCTCTAGCAAGGTAGTCTTTAATCGGACTTATCTCCTAACAGAGATTGAGATTCCCAATAGGATCTATTCTGGTAAAGAACATTGTAAGACCTTAACTGGTCTGACCTTAACCAGTCTGGTTCCTATTCTGTAGATAGTTACTTGTGAGTTCCATCTCACCGTGGTTTTTCCCATTTGGGTTTCCACATCAAAATCTCTTGTGTTATGGTGTTTGTGCTTCTATGGGTGAATGCATTATTAGCTATTTGGTTTGCATATTTGTTAACCGGTTTGTCTGCTAAATTGTTTTATTGGTTTACTGTTAGTCTTGCAAAGTGTTTAAGTTTAAAGATTTTTGGCATACTAATTCACACCCCCCCTCTTAGTATTCATCAACATGTTGAAGTCACCATTAATAAAACTCATGTCAAACGCGTACTCATAGATGGTGGAGTAGGCTTAAACATTTGTACATTAAGTTTAATAAAGGCTTTGGGATATTCAGAAAATGTAGTAGATCCAAAGAAGAAAATAACCATTAAGGCTTATGACAAAGCAGAGTGTTCTTCTAAAAGAACTGTGGTGTTACGAATCAAAATATGACCTATGGAAAGGAATACATTATTTCAAGTTTTAGATTTGAACCTCTCTTATAACATTCTTCTAGGAAGGCCATGGATTCACAACATGCAAGCAGTTCCTTCTACATATCATCAATGTGTAAATTTTCCTCATGAAGGACAAGAGGTCACTATAATTGCAGACTCTAGCCAATATTACAATAATCTGAAGCTAACAGAAGATACAAGAGTTCCACATAATAGAGAATCAGTATATCCTACCAAAGAAATTCAAGAAAAGTTATGGGAAACCTTCGAGAAAAATCTCAAATTAAATGATGAAGAATGGGAAAATATTCTTTGCATAATTTTCCACTTTCGCCTAAATCATATGGAAAGCCTACAAATGTCCAATCACAGACCTCAGAGAAATCAAAAGACATGTTTAATGGAGCATTTGTTAGAGCTAGAACACTTGCAGAAGAAACTGAAGACAAGGACATTCTTGGTTGGTTGTACAAAGATGAAAATGAAAATATAGAAACAGTTGCAAAAGTCAATATTCCCATAGAACAATATGGCAATGGTTATAAGATCATTCAAAAAATGGGATATGAAGGAAAAGGACAAATTGGTAAGCAACATCAAGGTGTTTTAGAACCTATTTGTCCTCGCTCGCAATCTAAAGAAGATAAATCAGGTCTTGGATATCTAAAATCAAATCAAAAGCACCATAATTATCAACAGCCAAAGTGGAGAAAGAAATTAGTCTCTAAAGAAGAACAATGACAAGAAAAGCTACATCAAGTAGCAGACAATCAATCGCTTATCCAAAATTTTCAACAATTTCATGATCAATCTCCCGAGGGGGCACACAATCAGGATTTTTATCTCCATGAGGCACACTATCAAGATTTGATTTAATCTTTGAAACAATGTTGTCTTGACATCATTTCAAAGAGGGGCAAAATGTATACACATAAAAATGGCTATGAGCAATTAAATAAATATTTTATATTTATTTAATGTTTATTCTTATATTAAATAGTTAATTTAAAAAGATTAATTTATTTAATTCAAATATTTTATTATTTAATTCATCTATCCTATTCCTCTAAATTAATTGAATATCTAATATTTAATTATTCTTCTTATCAGTTAATTAAATATCTAATATTTAATTATTCCTCCAGTCATTTAAATATCTAATAATAATGGTTATTCTTCTATCCTATAGTCTCAAATATTAAATAATTCTTAATTATTTAATCTGTTTTCCAACTCACTCTTCCATCTTCACTTCATCTTCCCTTTGCCAACTCATCAATCATGCGGCTAAAGATATTAATATTTCTTCAATATAAATTCATCCTTTATCTCCAACCTCCAAATTTAATGAAATATTGTGTATGTACACATATTTCCTAACCTTCTTCTATATTCTATCCAACCTCCCTACATCTTAGGAAGGACTTGATTCCACTTGTTCTCTCATGCCTAAATATTCTCCAACCATCCCTAGATTCCCTCAGTCAGCAACCCAGTCAAGGTGAGATGAGTGACACTTGTCTTCTCCTTCCCCCTTTCTCTCAACCTTCACCTTTGCTCACAACCATCCAAATCTATAGATCTAATCATGATCGTTGATCGAGGCCACATCATCTTATCCTCTCAAAGTCTATAAAATCAAAAGTTTGAGTTGAGAAAGAGTTAGTCTTCAAGTTAGTCTTCAAGTGAGTTTTCAAGTTAACCATTTGTGAAAACTTATGCATCCATGAGTTTTAATCTTGAATAAATTAGCATAATCATTTAGCATTTCTCAAATAGCATAATCATTTGCTTTGCATATCATAGTATCAGTTATCAGTCCATTCTTCATATGTCATCTTGGAAGCTATCAATGCTTGTCTAAGAGCACATCATCTGCAACCAGGAATAGTGGAGTTTGGACACAATGAGACTTAAAGCATGAAAGTAAAAATAATGTTTTTAATTTATATGTATTTCATGTAGTTTCATTGGTTGAGTTTGGATTTCCTGTAGCACTTCATTTGTATTTTGTGAAACTAATATGTTACAGGTAGTATTCTGATGATGAAATTCAAGTCGACACAACATATATTGTTCTTGGTTATACAAAGAGTAAGCTTGATTATAGTTGTAACTTATTTGATGTTGAAATTGGTGTATATGTTAGACAGTTCAAATAACCAAAAGACAACTAAGGGGGGGTGGGGGGGGTGAATCAGTTGTCACAGATTACATGAACCATTATCAACTTAAAATTCAATACCGGAACCCAAAATATTAATATCGGAATACCAGATAAACCAATTACACATAAACAATAATAAAAGAGCCATCCACATAACACCAATATTTGTATGTGGAAAACCTAGTAAAGGGAAAAACCACAGTGGGAAGCCTAGCCACAGTCAGATAATACTTTTGCAATAAGTATGTGAATTACAAGAAAGGGGCCTGCACTTGCAGGAAGGCCAACAGCCTAGAGTGCACTCCTCATCACAAAAGGAGCCTCACTGACTACATATAAATACAAACTACAATCCAGAGAAGTGTTGAACTGCAAAAGATAGCATCTCCTATGCTTGAGTATAGTTCTGGTTAAGCTCAATGCCGGAGGACTAAATCCTCTTACATAAACCCAATTCGATCTCCAATGATCAACCAAATCCTCTACCTGAATGATATTACATTATTCACACATTATATTCCTTTACCATAACCTATTACATATAACCATGATGATCTACAATGAGAGCTTACATCTATTTATACAAAATCCTAGACCATAAACAATAAGGTCGGCCACTAGACAATAAATCAATTATATAATTACAAACCATGTCGGCATTAGACCAATAAAATAATATCAACACATAAGACATCCCAAAAATACATCAATAAGTCCTATCCACACGTTACATTAAAGTCGGTCCATAACCTAGATCAACTAGGACCAAGTATAGGTCCACACGCTTCGGCAATGATCGCCAACCGCCAATTTTCGAACATAATCATCAACAACATCCTGAAACTCCACCAGAAGCTTCACCAACACCACTTATGCATTTCATCAAAGATCTCCATCAAAAGCTCTACCAGTGAAACCCTCACTGAAACCAGAAATCAATCTTCTCAGCAAGTAGGATAACATCCGATCTCCAGACCAAAACCAACTTACCAAATATGAGTATAAGTATCATGAACAAACCAATTCCATCAACAAACTATACCAGAGCCTACCAGATCATGCCAGATCCAAGTTAATTAAAAATTACTCAAACTACCAAGACCAGAAGGGTGTCGGCAGAGCATCCAAATAGCTAGTGTTGACATCAATGACAAAGAAATCAATGCAACACATAATCAATTCCATCAAATGGCTAACAGTATACTCTTTAAATCCCTTTTCCCTTCTTCTTAGTTCAACTTTTAACTTTTATTTTTAGATTGAAAAAATCTTCTATTAGACTATATCTATTGGTTAACACCTTAGTAGACCATGTGATAGTCATACATTTAATGACATACAACTCTAAAATAATGAATTTGAGGAGGATGTATCCTTGTCTTCATTGTGAGAATTAGTTTGACATGCAAATAGAAAGTGAATGCAAATGAAAGCTCCTATTCTTAACCAAATAAAACCTCAAATAGAGCACACACATGAATTCAAGCCAAGGTAACAAATGAAAAATCAAATAAAGTTACCAATGAACTTCATTGAAAGTTCAAATTTATCCAAAAGATTGAAATATGGATACTCTTTTCCATGAAAGGATAACTATTTTAATATTATATTGTTAGCAAAAAGAATGGATGAAATTGTGTGCTAGAAATTGTAGTGAGAAAAAAAATTGAAAATAAAAAAAATAACCTAAACTACTCAATCTACTAAACAAACACTCATGATTCAGATGCTAAGAAAAGAAGCTAAACTTATAAAAGAGTGGGAAAGTGAAAACTCAATAAGATCCTTTTGATTTGGTTGTCCTTGATGATGTGTACTCACTTTGGCAAGGGTGCTTGAAATCATTCCATTTTTATGCAAATATGAAACCTAAGCTAAGTTGGAAGCAAGATGGATGCAAAATTACATTATAGTGATGTGCTCATATGAAAGTGGATGAATTGTGAAGAAAAATGAGGGGATTAAATGGAAATGGAATGAGAGATGAGGATGCTTGGAAATGTACCACTTGTCTCCTATGAAACCAAGTGGTAGGGTAAATGATGACACTTGTCCTCTTTGAGGCCAAGTGTCAATCCCCATGATGGCAATTGGAAGAGAAGCCACCTGTCCATTTGGGAATAAAACACATAAATTAGATTCTTTTTCCCAAATTATTTAGAAAATAAGGAATGTAGACACATGGGATAAGGTTGGTTAGCAACCAAGGGTTAGTTGGTTAGGATTAGAGGAAGGGTTGGAGGGGAGTTAGAGTTAGGAGCCATGTGCTCCAAATGGAATAAATTTGAATTATTTAATTCAAATTTAAAAGGGGCTAAGAAGAAAGGCTAACATGAATTTAATAAAACAAATAAATGTATTTATTTTATTTAATAGAGGAAGAAAACACTTAATTAATAAAATGCTCAACAAATGACATTAGTTGATTAATTGGAGGGCAACTCTTAATTAATTAAATTAATTTAGCCAAAAGATGAGACATTAATCAAATTAATGATGCAATTATTTAATCAATAATGTGACAAAAGGTGATTAAATTTGATTAATGAAATTAATCAAATTTAAATGTTTACATTTTGCCCCTCTTTGCGATGGTGCTAGAATAATGTCAAGGAAAAGAAAAAACAAGACACATATGACTCAAATAAAATAATGCAACAAAATGCCCCAAATGAAGTGAAACATAGATAGCTAAGCGGAACCAATAACGGACGAAGAGTTAGTAATGACCCCTCAAGAGGGTGCATGGGAACAAAGGGACTAGGTGACATCTTAGAAGAAAAATTCCCCTAGCAAATAGGAGGGAAGATGACACAAAATCAAGCCAAAAGGCGAAAACGAAACTCAAAAAGAAGTTTGTAGGAAGAAATGGTGTGCATCCTCATTAGGTATCCTAGCCTAATCATGTTAATTTGCACCCACTCTGCACCACCAAACCACTTTGCAACCCATATCACTGATGATCTCATCTCCCATCTCACCAAGCGATCAATGCTCCATTGCATCAAACCCATAGGATATGTTAGTCATTTTTCCTCTCTAACATTTCTTCTAAGTCCCTCCCCTTTTTCCTATAAGTGGAATTCCTACCTCTTTTTGTGGCATTCCTGTATTTTTTCCTCTTTTGTGGTGTTCTCACCATTTCTGGTGGTTATCCCATCATTGTATGCCCAATCGTATGGACGTTATATGTTTTCTTCCCCTAACTTGCAGGATTGCATTGTCGCATGTTGATCTAACCTTTTCTATCCTACCCTTGCAGGAATGCATTCCCATAGTTTCTTGACCCACAAGAATGCATTCTTTCTATCCCCATGTGCATTCCCACAATCTATCCCCTAATACCTCTTTTTCGTATCCTAAACTAGGTCTTTCGTGCAAACGACAAGAATGCATTCCCACCACTTTAGCACGCATTCCTATGGAACACAAAACCATGAGAATGTTGTTTTTGCACCTAGCCTAGCTCATAAATACACAAAATTAAATGCAAGGAGCAATTTTTTTTAGACTCACATGTTGGTCTAGTCATCGGGCTCGTTGAACAATTGCTACAACATCCATTTGGTGCCTCAATGCCTACCTCACTACCACCTTGTCCAAGTGAAAGAAAGCTCTAGAATGTATAAGCAAAAAGCAATAGAATTGTCTGATATTTTGATGTCATACACAAATGCACAAGTTCTGAAAAGATAAAATTTATTAATAATGAAGTATTCATTGTTTCACACAAGCCATGAGACTAACTATTTCTTATTCAATATGAGGAAATAAAAGTATATACATCTAAACCAAGGGAAACTTCAAGCAAGGTTAGCAAGTTAGTTTAAATCCAAACAATTCAAGTAGGGTGCATGCTTGGCTTCAACTAGTGTCCAAATCGGAGGAACAAGAGAGACTCCTCTCTTGAAAGGTATAAGTTAGTTTATTGCTTTAATTTGGATTTTTCCAAAATGAACCAATGGAAACTTCAATCAAGGTTAGCAGGTTAGTTTAAATCCAAATATGCATAAAAAGACAAATAAAAGAAATAAACTAACTAACTTATACCTTGCAAGAGAGGAGTCTCTCTTGTTCCTCTGATTTCGACACTAGTTTAAGCCAAGCATTCACCCCTACTTGACTTGTTTGGATTGGTCCAATGGTGGGATGTGGATAGCTCTCAAAATTGCACAACAAGGGGTGGATCTGAGTGAAGGATACATGCTCAAAGATGGATTATGGATGCAAATATGGCTATGATGTGGATGCTCTTGATGGATGGCTAAACTCAAACTAGGAGCATAAGATTACTTGGATTATGGATATCAAATGAGGGAATGGAGACCCCAATTTATAGAATTGAATAGAGGGAAATGGATGGTCAAGATTGAAGAGGAATGGAAGGCTAGGATTTGAGGAGAGGAGATCACATGGATCAAAGGACAATGACATGACAAGAGGGGTGGAGACCAAGAGATTTGCCATAAAGTCATTTCTTGTCTCCACCCTCCTCAAGGTACATGGGGAAGAGTTCTCAATGCACCTAGGAGGAATAAAAGGAATTAAAAATTCCTTGGGGGATGCACATGGAATTAAAAACTCCTAAGATATTGTGTGCATGGAGATTAGAAAAGGGAAAAGGAATTTTAAAATTCCTTGGGAAGTTTAGAAGCATGGGAGAATGTGAGATTTTGAAAATCTCACATTCAACTAAAAAGGGAGCATTTAAGGTGGAAGGTGAGAGGGGGACAAAGAGGATTTGGCCATAAATGGCTATAGTTGACTTTTGTGCCTAATCATGGGGATTAGGCATTAACAAGGGATTAGGGGGACTATTTAGAAGAATTGGGTGAGGATTAGGAGCAAGTGGGATTTGTAGAAGGATTTGACTAGGAGAGAGAATGAGTAGAGGTAATTAAAAATTGAAGAATAATGCTAAGCAAGATTAAGGGAGTTTCTAGAAGAATTGATTAGACTAATGATGGATTAGGATAAGGTGATTTGTAGGAATCACCTAGATTAATTAATTAATTGAAATTAATTCATCAAAATGGAGGATTACGAAGAATTAATTTTGAATGCCTTTAGAAGAAGAAAGGAAAATTGATTTATTAAATAAATCAATCATTGGACTATAGTGACTATATTAATTAGATTAAATTTAATTAATATTGAGAAGAATAAATTTTAACATTATTAAATAAATTAATTATGTAAGAGAGTTAAAATAATTAATCTAGGTGTCTACATTTTTCCCCTCTTTTATGCAGCGGCAAAATTGGTGATGGGTAAAAGATATAAGAAAGAGGATGCCCCAATGTAAAGTGTGGGTGGTGTATGCCCCCTCGAGAATTTTTTGGAATTTAAAAAAAAAATTAGCAGAAAATTCTCGAAAAAAAGAAAGAAAGAGAGAGAATAATGAATGAATGAGAAAGAAAGGAAGAAATGATTGAGGAAAATACAAGAAGAGATAGAAGAAGGGGAGAGACAAAGGGGTGGGCCCATGAGGGGGCCCATATAAGCCACATAGGGCCCAATGAAGGGTCATTGTCACACATAACCATTAGAAAAAATCAAAGCTTAGAAAGCCGAAGGAGAGATGGACCGCATTCCCACACACGAGTGCCACATAAAGAGGGTTTGTAGACACGAGAGGCCTGACCAGTATAGTCCATTGGTACATACCCTAATCCTTCCCTATGATTTGATAGGTTTAGGGTAGAATTTAGGGCCTAGAATTAGGCTAAAGGTTTAGCGGGGTGGGTGTGTTGATCATCATTTTAGCACCTGCACCCCTAGGCTAGCGTGAGCGTTGGTGAATAGTGCCAGTGCACGTGAGGATGAGAGGTCTGAGGAGGTTTTGGGGTGGGCATTCATGCGTGGAAGGAAAGCTTGCGCTAGTCTAGGTTAGGGTTTGGATCTGGGATTAGGGAAAAGGGGTGCATGGCACGAGCACCCGCGTCGATTGAGATTAGGTCCTAGTTTGGGGTTTTTAGTGCGTGCGACTGTGGCATAGCACAAGCACCACAATTTTGGCGTGAGTGCTAGGGAGGTTGAAAAATCAATAATTTGATGAGTATAGGTGTAGGAAGTGGCTTAGGGGGGTATGTGGAATGCTTCAGGAATAGGATAAGGGGAGGGTTTGGAAGAATAACAAGGGATAATGAAGTGGTTTGCATGAATGCAGGTGGATTTAGGGATATTGGCATCGAGAGAGAACTGGCCAATGATGCTGAGGTTATATAGGTAGTTAGGGGAAAATGAGATGGAGATATTAAGCACCATAGGATTAGATTTTGTCAGCCAATGGCTGAGGATCAGAGTGCATACCGCCATGATTACTGCACTGGTAGAGAGGTGAGATTGCAGGACCTGTACCTTCCATTTGCCTATAGGAGAAGCCACTATGACACTATTAGATGTATGGAGGATCTTGAAGATCCCCATTCACGACGTCATTCTTGAGTACATGATGGATGCGACAAACTTCTATGCTCGGTAGGTTTACAAGTGGGATGTGCTGCTTATGATGGATAAGACACAGATGGATTTAGGGAGAGAGATGGAGATCCAACATATTCCTCACCTGGTGCTTGTGGTCTGTGGACTTTTGAGTGGATGGATGATGCCTAACCTAGGAGGGCATGGATTTCCTATTGGGTGTAGCAGGTGTGTATATTATATGGTACATGATTGTGTAGACTATGCATGGGGAGCGGTGATGCTTGCTTAGTTATATCATGATATGCATCTTGTTGTGTATATAGATTATGCGAGTCTATCAGGAGGGGTTACCTTACTTCATGTATGGGCATGGGAGCACATTGCAGTGACTCAGTCGCTCAGGGTATAGAACAAATGACCTTGATGGCCTTATATAGATCGATATAGGGGCCTGCTTCACTACAGACAGATAGGGGCTATATGGTTTTGGTGCCGCATTTTTTATGAGCTCATGTAGTTTACATGGCGGTCATTTTTGGACGGCGAGCAGTGAAGGGGAGACTGGCAATTGCATTGGGTAGGTGTTGAGATGTGGCTTTTTGGTAGATTGATATATGTTATGGAGTACTATACACCTTATAGGGTGGCCAGAAAATTCAAAGAGGTACATGATATAGTGGGTGATATACCATTATATCCATGGATTAGTCAAGAGGTGGGCTTGTAGGGGCAGAGTGTGAGTCCATTGGAGGGGAGGACTAATTTTCAAACTACAACCTACTTGGTCTAGGATGAGTGAAGGTATGCGAGGGAGGATCCAGGCACCACAGGGGGATATAGGAGTTGGTGGGAGGTGCACCTACCAGTGCGGTTGACCATTCCAAGGGTGTTGGAGGATGATGAGGTGTAGCCAACTGTGGATGAGATAGTCAGAGGGGAGGAGGATGCTCCTGGGGATAGGGCTTTGGTGGGAGGATGTAGGGGTTCTGTGAGGCAGAGGAGGGGGTAGTACGAGGGAGAGGGCCACAAGTTGCTATTATAGCATAGATATAGGTGGTTGTAGCAATGATAGGGTAGGTAGAAGGGGATGAAGAGGGTGGAGGAGATGAGGTAGTGCCAATGGATATTCTTGATGTACAAGCACAAGACACTAGAGTGGAGGGTGGTGGTAGAGTCTCTCAGGAAAATTTTGAAAAGATCATGGAGGAGAGGGATGATTCTAGAGCGAGAGTTCACTCATTGGAGGATGAGCTACATGTGGAGAGCATGAGTGGAGATAGTCTATAGGCAGAGGTGGGGAGCTTACAACAGGAGATTGATGATTTTACAGAGAGCATGCAGATGCTTAGGACCGAGGTGGATGATTTATGGAGGGAGGGAGAGGAGATAGAGAGGATGCTAGATAAGGTGAGGATAAGGACTGATATTGGGGAGCTACAAAGAACATTACAATAGTAGGATGAGGAGCTGGAGATTCTACGGGTGAGGGTGCAGAGAGAAGAGGCAGATGTTACTTGCCTGTGGGGGGAGAGGGACTCAACATGATAGATGTTAGTCCCCTCAGGGCTAGGGAAGATGTACTCTGATATGATGTAGAAATAGGAGAGGGTAGGATGAGAGGCTCTGTACTATAGAGGATTATATCATGGAGTGGTCCTAGTAGAGCAGAGAGCAGCATCATACACAAAGAGTGTATGTTCTCACAGGACCCACAAATAGCGTCTGACATAGAGCCAACATATAGGTGGATCGGTGGGTATGAGATCACCTAGGATAGGGGGAGCAGAGGGATCTAGAGGAGGAGGAGGGGATGAGGAGGGGGCTGGAGAGATAGGAGGGGAGAGTTAGCACCATATGATATTATATATTATTTTTGACCCTTCAGGGCGGCCATTGTACTATGACTGTTATATATTTTTTTTAAAGATATAAATATGCGATATATGATTTTTGGTGGTGCTTATGCATGCATGTACCTTATTATGGACATTATTTATTATTTTATGATGTAATGCATTGATAATGATTATGGATGTTTTGTGTTGACGTATTTGTGAAGCAGGATGGATGCTTACATATGCCTATACTTATGATATGTTACTGACACTTTGGTGAGTGTGGGATGGATACTTATATATGCATGTGTTTATGATATATTATTGACACTTTGATGGATGGAATATGGTTGTCTATGTGAATGTGTATGTTTTGGGATTTTATGATGTGTATATATATATTTTTGGATGATGTATTATTTTTGGATTTTCTGATGATTTTGAGAACACATAATGTGATTTAACGGATTAATCTATAATGAATTTGAAAGAAAATCTATAATGAAATGAACATATACACTATAATGGATAAACTATAAAATGAGAAGTGCAACAAAATTTGAAATGCAAACTAAGTGATAGGTGCACTATACAAAATAAAAATAAATAATGCAATAAAATTTGAAATGTAACCTAAATGATGGATAAAAACAAATTTTGAAATGCAACCTAAATGATGGATAAAAACAAAATTTGTGATGCAACCTAAATGATGGATAAAAATGAATTTTGTGATGCAACCTAAATGATGGATAAATAATGAATAATGCAACAAATGAAAGATTAATGCAACAGACAAAAATGAGTAATGCACCTATTATGAATAATGTAGAATTTATTTGAGAATATGCCAATCATAATACAATGACCTTAGGTAGTATAGAAGAACATGGGGGGGGAAAGGGGGGGAATTGAGGTCTCCAAGATGTGAAAAGGGGGATATGGTAAGACAATGTGATGATATGGGATGAGTAGGGAGATTTTTTGTGCATAAGATGTGGAAAGCCAACCTAGTTTGATATTACCAAGGGTAGTCAACACCACTGATTATAGGAACCAGGATGTCATGAAAAACCCAAGGTGTGGACTGACTCTCAGACAAACATGTATGCCTTGCACACAATCATGCAAGTGTTGATAAACACTAATGTAGGGTTGCTGGTATGTACAAGGGAAACCTTCAAACACACCTTACCACAAAAATATGCCCTAGTATGTCCTGCCTTCACAACATACCAAGATATAGATTGACCCTAGTAGCCATGGGTAGGAACAGTCATAGGTCAAAGTGATGCAAATCAAAGAAATCAAGCAAAATCATGAAAACAAGATGCACCAGGTCAACTAACATCTCTTTCCAAGAGTAGGACTTAGGATTGGTAGGTATACTTTTGGATAGGGGAAGGATACATCCCAATGGATATGAGTGACTGATTGATGTGATTAAGCAATAGAGTAGATGACATGGACACTTGAGTGTAGACATTTGACTACTGAGACTTGATGGAGTACATGTGGGAAAGTGTTTTAATTATGCACAAATCAAGAAGAAGCTTGGGATTGGGAATTAAGCTCAGTTTGGTGGGATGAAAGATCAGTTTGATGGGTTGAAAGCTCAATTTAATGGGCTAATCCTTATTCATGATTTAGGCAGAGACTCATCACCATGTGGGTGATCAGTCTGTCAAGCATGGCTAAGTGGATGAGGGGACAATTTTCATGCTAGGATGAAGGAGAGAAATGATGACATATGAGATGATGGATGTGGTGGCAAATATGGATATCTAATGGGTGAGTGATGGAGACAGAGTCTGACCTGATAGATGTGGATCCATATTATTTACCTTGATGCCTACAAATAGGTTTTCACCAAGGTACTTACCCATAGTTCCACAAAGTGGTTTTCACCTAATGGAAAAATTGATTTCTTTCTTAGTTTTTTTGCCTTTTTTTCATTTTTTTGTATTTTTCTTGATTTTTGATTTTTTTCTTGATGTTTTGATTTTTTTTTTGAATTTTTAGGATTTTAAAGATAATTGGTGACCTTCTGAGGACTAGGAATAGAATCTCTTCAGGTGCATGATGTTCATAGGCTCATGTAGGGGATCCCCTTTAGGAGTAGCCAACTGATATGCCCCAGATCCATATTTTGTTGTGATTACATAAGGTCCAAGACAATTGGGCTCAAACTTGCCTTTCTTTTCTCTTTCTTGGAGGTCTCTCTTATTTTCCATAAGGACAAGATCACCAACTTCAAATTCTTGGGTTCTAAATTTTTTGTTGTAACTCAAGCGTAAGCGATTCTGATATACCTGGAGATGGTTTAAGGCCTTGAGGCATCTTTCATCCGCTATTCTAGCTCTTGCAGCTTGGCAACTCTATATTCCTCATCTAGGAGGATATTCTGCAGTGACACCCTTATGGAGGACAGCTTCAGAGCCAAAGATGAGGGAATATAGAGTGGGTCTTGTGGGTGTGCAGATGGAGGTATGGTAGGCCCATAGAGTAGGATGGAGTTAGAGGTGCCAATCATGACCAACTTCATTGACTATCTTTTTAAGAATTTTGATTAAAGTATTATTAGAGGCCTCATCTTGACTATTACCTTGCGGGTAATAGGGAGTGGAGAAGAAGTGCTGAATATCAAACTTTTGACAGAGCTCTTTAACATCCCGATTTTTGAAAGCTCTGCCATTATCTATGATAATAACCTTGGGGATTCCATATCAGCAGATTAAATAGTTCAGAATGAATTTGGAGATCTGTTTACTAGTGGTAAAGGTAAGAGGAATGGCCTCCACCCACTTGGTGAAGTATTTAGTGGTGATAATGATGAATTTATGACCATTGGAGAATGCAGACTTGATTTTCCCAATGAGATCGAGCCCCCACTGTGAGAAGGGCCAGGGTGTCATAAAAGGTTACAGATCTTGTGATGGAGCATGAATCTTGTCGCCATGCTTCTGGCAAGAGATGCATTTCTTCACATAATTATATACATCCACTTCTATCGTAGGCGAGTAGTATCCCATTTGCAAGAGTGTTTTAGCCAATGTGAGACCACTTTAGTGTGCCCCAGAGATACCTTTGTGCACTTCATGTAGTTCCCATTCAACCTCTTGTTTATCTAGACACCTTGGGAGGGAACTATCAAAATTCCTTCTAAATAGGGTGTCTCCAAGGATAGTATAATGGGAACATCAATGGATAAAGGTTTGTTGTTGGGTTTTGGTGAGGTGTGGGGAAATGGTATTATCTCTTAGGTAAGTGAAGGTTTCCTGATACCAAGGGGATTTAGGACCAATGAGTATGCACACCATTTGAAACTCTGGTAGGTCATATGTTGGTATGAGGAGTTGCTCAACCAATAACTCACACTTCTGACTGTGTGTTGGCATTTGAAGGAGGGAACCAATAGTGGCCATTGTATCTGCATCTTTATTGTTGGTATATGGAATCTAATCAAACTTGATTGATGTAAAACACTTCTTGAGGTCCTCAATCATACTAAAATAAGGAATAATCTTGTCATCTTTTGTTTGATACTAATCATTGACTTGTTTAATGACAAGTTGGGAATCACCATAGACATGTAATTCCACTATCTTCCATTGGATAGCCAGATGGAGTCCAGTGATTAGTGCTTCATATTTTGTAATATTGTTAGTGCATGCAAAGGCTATCTTGTATTATTTAAGGATACAATATCCTTGGGGTGTGATTAATAGTATGCCTACCCCCGATCCGTTTTGGGTGCAAGAACCATCAAAATATAATTTCCATGTGGAAGATGTAATGAAAGTCATTATGAATTCATTTGGAAATTCTGGGAGGATAGGGTGATCACCTAGAAGTGGAGCATTGTCTAGCTGGTATGCTATCACTTGTCCTTTAATTACTTTTCTATCTGCATATTTGATGTCGAACTCACTTAGTAACATGACCCATTTAGTAGTTCTGTCAGTGAGAGCAACCTTTGATAAAAGATACTTGAGAGCGTCAATCTTAGCAATCAATTTTATTTTATTGTTAAGCATGTAGTTCCAGAGCTTTTGTATGCTAAAGACAAGTGCTAAGCATGCTATTTCAATAGGGGTATAATTGAGCTCATACCCTACTAATGTGCGACTGATATAGTATATAGCATGCTCTTTTCCCTGATCATCTGTCTATGCCAATAATGCCCCCTATAGTAGCTAATATGTACAAAATAAGTGGTTGTCCTAGAATGGGAGGCATAATAACCAGAGACGATGCAAGATATTCCTAGAGTTCCTCGAAAGTCTTTTAACATAGGCAGTCCCATTTGAATTTGGTATCCCTGCGTAGTAGGTGTGCAAGTGGTTGCGAGATGAAGCATCTAATGGATTGGATCATTCCTTGGAGGCTGCATAACTTTCTGAGGGTCTTTGGGGGAGGCATTTCCATGATAGCTTTCACCTTTGCAAGATCAATCTCTATGCCTATGCAAGAAATAATAAAACCTAACACTTTCCCAGATGTGATGCCAAAGATGCATTTCATGGGATTTAGGCAAAGTTTATATTTTTCCAATCTAAAAAATTTGCCTTAGGATAGCGATGTGCTCATGTCTTGTCTTGGATTTTCTTAGAAGATCATCCACATAATGTTGGAATCCAATAACATTAAGAGGGGGGGGTGAATCAATGTTATACCAAGAATTCAAATTTTAACCTTATTAAAACATGCATACACCAACCGGTATACCGGTACATACATAATTGAAAGAAGTAAAGCAACCAATAATCCAATCACAAAAATGAGAACCATAACACATAGAATTATATGTGGAAAACCTCAAAGAGGAAAAACCACAATGGGATTTGTGACCCACAATATCAATCCACTGGCCATATGAAGAGATATTACAAAATATAAAGGGCCTGTACTTGCAGGAAGACTTACAGCCTAGAGAACACTGCTCAATCACAAAAAGAGCCTCACTAACTACATATAAATCCAAAATACAATCTGGAGAAGTGTGTGAACTACTAAGATAGCATCTTCTATGCCAGAATATAGTTCTCATTTAAGCTCTGTCTATTTTGGTCTAAAACCCTATACCCTATCCCAGAATAACCCTTACATAAATATCCTCACATACATGATCACTCTGATATATTTCGCATCATATCACATCCACATCTCCATTACCATTATAATTCCCATTTTTTTATTACCATGATGATATCAAAATGATCTAATCCAACTGACCTATATACCCTATACAACTTATCATGCCTTATGTCAGATTACAAAGATAATTACAATATCAATATACATGTCAGCTAGATAACATAAATACATGAATATCAAAAACAACTATCGATTCTAGATCCAAGAGATGTTGGCCTCCAATACCAATAACCATATTCTAAACCTTTTTTGCATGTATTGCTGGTAACCAAATAAATCCTTCTATCGGCCAGTATCGGTGTCGATGTCTGTGAAGTGCCTATCGGTACATAAATGAACCAAAACATGAAGCCAAAATAAGATACCATGTTGCCATCAATGAAAACATAATGAAACCAACCAATTGAGTGTCAATTGCCAACAATCTTCCCCTTTGGCATTGATGGAAACACTCATGTGAAAAATGGTCAACGTTTCATTTGCCGGTTTCATCATGCCTACTCCCCCTGAGCTGAATATTCATCAATACAAAATACTCCATACTCCATGTCTCCCCCTAATGTATACAACTCCCTTTTTTAATTTTTCACATCTATATTGCTCCCCTACCATCAAAAATTCTAAAAATAATGTCAAAGATCCAAAAACTGTACAATGAATATCCCAAAAATATCTTACCAGAGCTTAACAAATTTGAAAATTTCTAGATATGCCTTCTCAAATAGCTCAAGATAAGTATCCCAACTAGTTTTGAAAGTGTTAGAAATGGATACAAGTCCATTTAGTATATGAGAAAATGATTCTTTCTCACTTATCTCTGTCAGTGTGGGCTTTCCAACCATATCCATACACTCCTTCTTGTGTAGACTAAGTGAATCCAACTGGGGACTCATCAAGCCTCTAAGAATTCTGGCTCTTCTTATGATTTTGTCTTTTTCTTTCTCAAGAACAAAAAATTGGGCTTCAAAAACCAAAATTTGACCATCAATGGATTTAGTCAATGAAGTCATTAATCCATCAAAACAATTAGCTATACTTGCAATTTTCTCCTGAAATTCCTTTATCTTCTTATCCACATTAATTGTATGTATATTTATGTTACATCATACTCTATATATATTGTACATTGCTTCAAAGAATTATCTATCAGTTTCATCTTTTCATCAATCTTCTTCTTCTTAGATTCAATCACTTGATCAAATGTAGCTCTTTTATCTTGTGTAAACCTCTCTAGTGCTTGCCTATTTGAAATCTGTAGCAAGGATTGAAAATCCTTTGAAATGTGCTTAGTAATTGTCTTAAGCTTGCCGGATGGGCTCGCTTCTCTATCAATCTTGCACTCTAGGACTAGTTTATGTAAAACAATGATAGACTGATCAATAATCCCTTTATTCATAGATCCCTCCTTCATTAATTTTTGTGCAGCCATCATCATAAGTTCAATAGGACTCATCTCAGTTATGTTTTTCTTTACAACCTACGAGGTGTCAATTGACAACAATGATGGACCTACTACCGGTTCCCTGTCAAATTCCCCTTTCTTCTCCTCTGATGATTTATCCTTTATAGCTTCCTCACTTGCACTAGTGGCTTCGCCACTTGGTGCAGTCTCTGTAACTGTCATTTCCTCTATAGGAATTGTAACCTCAACCTACACATTTGTATCTAGAGGACTGTTATCCTCAACATTCATATTATGTACAATATCAACCTTTTCACTCTCTATATTTGTTGGTATCTCAAAATTTGTCTCTACACTTGTATCTATCAAAGGCTTGATTTTCACTATCTTAATGTTTTTTAAAATTGAGGGTGAAGTGCTCATAATACCTTTTCCTTTTCCTTCAACCGAGGTGTCTACAGTGTCTGTCATTGATTCTGGTGAAGTAAAGAAAGCTTGGTTCTCTCCAAGGAACTTAACCCATTATTTGTTGGTCTCCTTTATTATCTCACTTATCCTTCCTAGCATCAAACTACTTATTCTATGTTTGTTGTTAAAGACTTTTCTATCTACCACCTCAAGTGTCCTATCCATTTCCTCTAGAGTAATAAAAACACAAATAGATAACAACTCTTGAATTTTCATGTGTTTGTCTTCTTACATTGCTAATAGTCTCCTAGCATCTAACATATCATACAATTCTGCCGGTATTTGATCTAAAATTTCTATTAAGGCTTTCTTATAAATATCCAAATATAATAATATTGCTTCCTCTACCTCTCTTTGTTCATCATCCTCTAAATGTTCATAATAAAACTATACATTCTTTAAAATGACATCCTTAGTTATTTCATCTACTAATTTGGCACAAGTTTTTGGTGGAATGATAGTTACATTACCACGTTAAATAGTTGTATCAATGTCATTCTTCTTCTTTCTTTTAGTAGTATTGGATGGAGCTGAAGGTGTTGATTTTGGTGTTTTGTTCTATGTCGGTAACTTGAATGTAACTTTCCTGACTGGTTTCTTTTTAGCCTCTACCTTGGTTTCCTCTATTTTCTTCCTTACAACCCTTTTGAATGTCAGTGGTGTGTCATCCTCAGATTCAGACTCAACTATGATAGACTCAATGAACACTTCTAGTTCTTTCCTCTTCCTTCCTTTCTCTAGGACAACGTCAATTAATTCTTTGATGTATTGTGAAACCTTCTCATCAAACCTACTTGATTTTCCTTCCCGCATCTCTCTCTTCTTTTGGTTGAACTCTATTTCAACCTCTTGCATTTTTTGTTTTGCAATACCACAGGGCTTCTCTGCCTCATCAATAGGTGCATCAATCAACATTTTTGCATAAGCCTCTAAAATTTGTGCATCAACTTCATAGCCCATTTCCTCAATCCAAATCTTCTGGGGCTTAACCACTTCCATAAGTGTTTCATCCTTCTTCACCATGAAGCATATGTCAGTTGAATATTTCTCAACAATATGCTTAGGAACCCTTTCCCTAGATTTCATAGATTTCTGGAATCCCTTAAAATATCCCCATACTTTATCATCTCTTTGACTACCCAATGTATCAATTGACTATTTAAATTATCTCCCTACCAGGATATCAAATGCCCATTATCTCTTCCCAAAAATGGGATTGTCATTCATGAAAAATAACATTAAGAAGACAATTAAGTTTCCATATCAGAAATTTCATTTCATTTCACCTTTAATCTTTCCTAGGTTTATTAATAATTCATCTAACATCTAACCACATAGATCCAATTTCTCATTTCCTCTCATCATTTTGTAAGCTACAAAAATGCAGGAGCTAGAAACAAAATTCAATCGGTTTGACTGAGTTACCTTATAACCGATGATCATGCTATTGAATCTAATGTCTATGTCAGTAATAGTGCTTATTCTCATAGATCTTCTATCAGATGTTGCATTGGTGATTTTATTGACATAATCATAAGAGACCTTCTTGTCTGGACGTTGCCCAACCTCTGGTAAACTAGTTATTTCCCTAATGACTTCCTTGGTGATCTTGTAAGGTCTATCCAACTAGATAAACTCTCCATGTACTCTTCTTAAAACATACCTAATGATTTCATCTTCTAAATCCTAAATATCTAGAATGTCGGTAAACCCTAAGTCTTCAATATGCTTGTATGTCGATTTGATCTTTCTAAAATCTCCCATAAGCTCACTCATGTACATTCTCTTTATATCAAATGTCCCCAAATCCTCAATGTGACAATGTATTTATGCCCTAACATCTTTGACATAAACAACTCCCTTTAGAACATGAGAAAATGCTTCAACCGAATCTTCCAGGGTAGCCACATGTGGATACCACTTGAAAATTAGCTTGGGATGGTCCTTGACCTCTACAACAGTCAAGTTTTCAACAAAGATAGGAATAGATGATGATCTTGCTTCCATGATTAAATATAAATACCCGATGATTACTTTCGGTGAAACCCTTAACAAATTCTTCCAGTCGCCCGTGAAATTGCTCAAGAATATTTCTGATCACACTAAATAGCCTTTGATCGCTCTTAATCACTCTTAATCACATTGAAATCACTTTGAATGTAAGGTGATAAAAAATGAAGTGATTTTTACCTTTTATCCTCCAAGAAAAACCCTAATCTTTCATTGATATCAATGACTACTAGTGAAAGATACTAGATCTTGAATAGAACAGATCCATACTGGATAAGTATCTCCAATGTCTAGAACATCTTCCGGAACCTCTTCCTGGGGCATATGCAACATCTTCATGAATTTTGCCTACCCTAAAGGCATATGCCTTAGTTACCAGATGAGCTACCTACTAGTGCAGGAGCAACCTCCTCTATCGGATAAGTAACCGTTACATTCCCATCTACTGATTTTTCTTCAGTCTTCTTGACCCATCTCTAAGTATGATCTTGTTGGATTTCACTAAATTTTTCTTTCCCTTTCTCATTTGATCCCCCATTATCGACTGGTAGATTTCTGCTTCTACAAAATTTAGCAATATGTCCAACCTCATTACATGCATAACATGTACCATTGTTCTTTTGAACTGCTTTGCTAAAACCGGTATAATTGCTTGACCTACACCAATTAGCCATATGTCCAAATTTCCACATGCATAACATTTAACATTCATTATGCAATCTTCTATCTTATGACCATACTTATTACATTTAGAACATTTATCGGGAGCAGAATCAGAGTTCTGATTTGCTCTATTTCTACATTGCCTAGCTATGTGACCAAATCTATTGTAAACAAAACATCTACCATTAAATTTATAAGCATTAAACTGCCTTACCAGTGCCTTATGGTTTTGATCTTCATTAGCAGTACCATAACTTTGTCCTTGCTCAAATCCAACTCTACTAGAATCTCCAATTTGCCTTTGTCTCTTCAACAACTCATCTAGTTGTGCTGAACTAATCTTGAATCTTTCTTTATACTCACTTGTAGTAGTTAGATCATCTCTCAGAATTATCATTTGTCTCTCAATCTCTTTTTCATTGCTCTGGGATTGTACTAAATCAGTTCTCAACATATCATTCTCATGAACCAACCTACCACATTCTTCAAATTTGTTCTTCAGGGATACAACAAGATTTTCTTCCCTTTTCTTTCAGTCCTCAATCTCTTTAGACATTCTCATAGTTATAGCTTGCATTTCATTTCTCATAACCATGTTCTCCTGACTCAATTTCTGACATTGTTCCTTAAGTGCATCTTTCTCTTCATCATCTTGATTTTGCAAAAGTTCCTTCCTCCTAGCTTGAGCAGATGATAGCCTCTCTTGTAGGACAAGAATGAATTTCTTAGCAGAATTCAATTCATCTTGTAGCTTTAAGTTCTTCAACCTTTCAACATCATAATCTTTAAGTGTCATCTCAAGTTGCTTTTCCAAACCCACGTCCATAGATTCTAGATTTAGGATCTCCCTCAAGCTGTTAAAATTCCTCTGAGGCATAGGGCTCTAATACCAATTGTTGGAATCCGATAACACTGAGAAGGGGGGGGTGAATCAGTGTTATACCAGGAAGTCCAATTTAACCTTATTATAAAACATGCATACACCAACCGGTATACCTGTACATATAGAATTGAAATAAGTAAAGCAACCAATAATCTAATCACAAAAATGAGAACAATAACACACAAAATTATACATGGAAAACTTCAAAGAGGAAAAACCACGGTGGGATTTGTGACCCACAATATCAATCCACTAGCCATATGAAGAGAAATTACAAAATATAAGGGGCTTGCACTTGTAGGAACGCTTACAGCCTAGAGCACACTGCTCAATCACAAAAGGAGCCTCATTGACTACATATAAATCCACACTACAATCCAGAGAAGTGTGTGAACTACTAAGTTAGCATCTTCTATACCAGAATACAGTTCCAGTTTAAGATTTGTTTGTTTCGGTCTAAAACCCTAAACCCTTTCCCAGAATAACCCTTACATAAATATCCTCACATACATGATCACTCTGATATATTTTGCATCATATCACATCCATATCTCCATTACTGGAATCCAATAACACTGAGAGGGGGGGTGAATCAGTGTTATACCAAGAAGTCCAATTTTAACCTTATTAAAACATGCATACACGAACCAGTATACTGGTACATACATAATTGAAAGAAGTAAAGAAACCAATAAGCCAATAAAAAAAATGAGAACCATAACACACATAATTATACTTGGAAAACCTCAAAAAGGAAAAACCACGATGGGATTTGTGACCCACAATATCAATCCACTGGCCATATGAAGAGATATTACAAAATATAAGGGGTTTGCACTTGCAGGAAGGCTTATAGCCTAGAGCACACTGCTCAATCACAAAAGGAGCCTCACTGACTACATATAAATCCAAACTACAATCTGGAGAAGTGTGTGAATTGCTAAGATAGCATCTTCTATGCTAGAATATAGTTCTGGTTTAAGCTCTGTCTATTCTGGTCTGAAACCCTAAACCCTTTCTCAGAATAACCCTTACATAAATATCTTGATAGACATGATCACTTTGATATATTTCACATCATATCACATCCACATCTTCATTACCATTACAATTCCTATTTTTTTTATTACCATGATGATATCAAAATGATCTAATCGAACTGATCTATATACCCTATAAAACTTATCATGTCTTATATCAGCTAGATAATATAAATATATGGATATAAAAAACAATTGCTGATGTTGGATCCAAGAGACATTAGAATCCAATACCAATAACCATACTATAAACCTTGTTGACCTGTATTGCCAATAACCAAATAAATCCTTCTATTTATCAGTGCTGGTGTTGGTGTCGGTGTCTCTAAAGTGCTTACCAGTACACAACTTAACCAAAACATGAAGCTGAAACAAGATACCATGTTGCCATCAATGACAACATAGTGAAACCAACCAGTTCAGTGTCAATTGTCAGCACATAATCCTCCATGATTTTGTGCAAAAGATCATGGAAAATTGTTGTCATTTCTTGTTGGTATGTAGTTCTGACATTCTTGAGACCAAAAGGTATGACTTGATAACAAAAGGTGCCCCATGGTGTTGTGAATGTTGTTTTGTGTTGGTCTTCCTCTGTGATCCTAATCTGATTGTATCCAAAAAATCCATCCATAAGTGATAAAATTTCATGTCCCTCTGTGAGGTCTACAATCATTTCTATGTTGGGGAGCGGGAAATCATCCTTAGGGAAGGCTTTAATAAAATCTTGGAAATCTATGCAAATATGAATGCCCCCAACAAGTTTGCCAAAAATTACAACATTGGATACCCATTCACGATAATCTATTTGTTTTATGAATCCAACATCCAACATCTTTTGAAGCTCTGCTTTGACAAAGAGTGCAATGTATGGATGCATCTTGCATAATTTTTCTTCACTGGTTTTGCATCTGAATGAACAATAAGATTATGAAATACCAAGTCAAGATCTATACCTAGCATGTCAACATATGACTAGGCAAAATTGATCTTTGTTTCTATGAGAAAATTGATAAAGATTTGTTTCTATTGATCCGTGAAGGACTTAGCAATGAGCATATTTTTTGGGGTGTCTTTAGTGCCGACATTGACAATGTACGTTTCTTCTATCAATAAAGTTGACCTGTCTTCTTGTTGAGGCACAATGGTAGGGAGGTCAAGTCCCTCATCCTCAAGTGCCTGATCCAAGTTTTCACTTTTGGATACGCCCTTTGTTTTTACTTTTTTCTCATCTAAAGGTGCCTCGGAGAGGTTTTCACCTAGGGAATCATGATTTTTCTTTTTATTATCTTTTTTGTGACTAAGGGCATTGACTTGACTACCAAAGCATCCATTCTCATGTAATTGAATCCCATGAACTCTATTCCAGTATTCTAAGTTGTGCATAGTCAAGAGAGCCATGAGAGCATTATTATTGATGCATATGTCTAAAGCAATTTTGTCTCATTGGTCCTAGTCTATAAGCTTGGGATGAACAAGTTGCAGCTCATATGGGGTGGACGGGATTATGGGGGTGATGGTGTTGACATGGGTGTCAAAGAAGATGTCATCTTTGTACTTGTAGTAACATAAATTTATAACTCTAGCAATTTTCGAGCATATTAGGGTCCTCACACACGCAAAATCGAATCCCCTAGCCTGATCGGAGACAGGAGACTACTCAACCCTTGAAAACTACTTCTCCCTTACCCTTCGCACCACCCTGTCTACACTCTACCCTAGAGAAAAGGGTAGGATAGGGGTGTGACACCCCTATCCCCCCTAGGACAGGGGCATGGCACCCCTGTCCCTGCCCTGTTTTGGGGAAGGACCTTTCCTGAGTTTGCATAGAAGGTTGTGCAATGAGCGAGAAAAATTCCTCGATGTCGGACTATGATGAAAATCAGTTTCATTAACCCTAATTGACAAGTATAAAAGTCACATTTCCCCTTCCATTTTGGCATAAGATAGATACATGATATCACACATTCAATCATTTAAGAGCATTCAAGCATTCTTTTCCAAAATTGAGCATTCTCAAGTCTCCCTTCAAGGCTAGGTGTTGCATTCAAGTCAAGGATTCAACCATTGAAGAGAAGATCAATTTCAACATTCAACTTCATACAAGCATTTCTATCAACATCTCTATCACAACCTCCCTTGAGGTGATTTACATTTCAATCTTCCATTTACATTTACTTGCAAGTACTTTCTTTCATTACTTAGTTAATTCCAAAACTAGGGTTTGACCCAAAGGAAATCCCCCAATCCCAACCCATTTCCCTCTCTTTTCTATGTGTAGACTACATGTGTGTAGCTGTACTTTTGGATTTGGACTTCAGTTATAGAGGTAGAAAAACCCTTTTCATTTCATGGATTTTTTGGAGGACCGTGTACATTCCCGCCATAGTCTAGGCATCATTTTCTCAAATTCATAGGGTGGCTTCACCTTGACATATTACTACCAGATCCAGGTGGAAAACTTCATCCCATGCTTTGATCTCAAGTTATAAGTAATTGTTTATCACTTTTGCACTTAGTCTTTATACATAAATCAGTCAATTCCTTTCCATTTCAAATAGAAGAGGGGATTAACTTATCATTCTCATTTCATTCAGAATTCTATCTTCTTCTTTGGAGGTTGAATATAGTGAAATCCCCCCCCCTTCTTCCAATGTAATCTGTGAAAAGTGTTTGACAGGAAATTTATAGTGAAACTCTCATCTCTCCTTGGAAGAAAAGGGTAGCTTTCCTCTTGATCTCTCATTCACACATTTTTCACCCACCATTACATTTTGGTGACATTACATTTTGGTGAATCTGACGTCTTGCATGCTTTTCTTTGAACAGAATTGCATATTTTTCATTTACAAGTTTCAAATTTCTGCAAACTTAGTGGTTAAATCATTAAAAATCCTAGTTTTTAAAATTAAAATTGAACTTGTGATTTGTAAAAATTGCTTGTGGTTATCTTAGATTTGAAAATTGTTTTTTTTGTCAAATTCAATTTCCTCATTGTCTTGTTCAATTTGCAAATCAAATTTACAAAATTAAGCGGTTACTTGTTAAAACCCTAATTTTCAAAAATCATCTTGAACTTGTGCAAAAATTGGATTACCATTTAATTTTCAGATTTTTTATTGTTCTTAGACTTGTTTTCATTCCTACAATTCAAATTTTCAATTTCCCTCATTTTTCCCAAAATTCAAATTTTAAAATTAAGTGGTTAGGTCATAAAACCAATTCCTCTTTTTCTTCAAAACCCTAATAGGGTCCTATTTTTACATTTGAACCTTAGTTTTGCCCATCTAGAAATCGTTAAATTTGTCAATTTTTTGGGGTTAGCTTTGAAATCATCGTAATATTCATTCCTCAAAAATTTTGAAAAAAGTTGGTCAGACCATGTGCACTCCCGCCACGGTCCTCGACTTTTTTCTTGAAATTTTGTGAGACTGTTATGACTATATTTAATAGTTTAAATCTAGAACATTGGCTGATTTTATTGATTTTTGATCCCTCTAGAATCGAAAATACCTCCAAAATTCAGCATTTCAAATTTCAAGAACATTTTTAAAATTAAGAGGTTAATTATAATCTGCCTTGATTTTAAAGATTCTGATTTAAAAATTAAGTGGTATTCCCTTGGCCCTAATTTTAAAATTCCAATTTCCTTTCATTTTTGGAAATTGTGTCATCCTCTTCTTCCAACAAAGTTCAAATTGTTTAATCAATATTTTCTTACATTTTGCATTAATCAATTTTGTAAGCTTTGTTCCAAAATTCAAAATTCAAAATTTTCCACTAGTGCATGAGTTTCACCACTATTAGTCCTACCTACACTATCCCTATTAAACAAAGCATTAGAATTAAGGTCTCCCAAGGTTTAATTACTAAGGAGATGGAGCCTAATTTGGGTGACTTTTTTAATGAGGATCATGCTAATTCTTCCTATCCTAATCATGTGCCTATTCACCCCATTGATGAATCCCATGATGAAGAAGAAGCTTCAACTAGGGTCTCTATAGATCAACTTTCTATATTGGACAATCAATTTGATAACTTTCAACAATGGATGTCCTAAGAATACCCTAATAGTGAAGCTCTTCCATTAATTGAAGGACTTAAGCACATGATTCAAAGTGATAAGAATAGAATTGATATATTGTGTGGTGTTGCACATATTGTTGATTCTAATTTCATGCCTATCAAGAGTTGTGCCAAAACCCTAGGTTATTCACAATCTTCAAGACAAGTCAATCCTTCAATTCCTTTGACTACTCTTATGACTTGTATTCCTACTTTTACCTCCAACATCATGGCTATATCAACTCAAAATGTCATTCCTACAACCATTGGTCATGGGGGCAATCCATCTTCTTTATTTAATCCTCCATCTTTACTTACGTCTTCCATAATTATTCCTATTATTCCTCAACCAATCAATGTGACACAAGGGGGAAATTCCTTCAACAACTTTGTTCCTCCTTTAATTGTCCCTTTTCCTATCCAATCATCACCTATGCCTACTTATCATAATGTCCCACCACTTTATTCTCAGTCCATGCCTTCTTTCAATAACATCACACCACATTCTCAATTAGCTATGTCTAATATCAATTCTTCTACTGACGCAGCAATTAACAATCTTGCTCAAACTGTGTCTTCCTTACAACAATAAATTGCTTCTATGAGTCAATCCAAGTTTAGTGTGCCCACCTTTGATGTTGTGAGATCACTTTCTATTGATATTGTTAAATCCATGCCACCTAAACATGTTGAGGTCCCTCAATTAGAACTCTATAATGGAAAAGGTCATCCTCTTATGCATGTCAAAACATTTCAAACCTTGTGTACTGATTTTCCTTATGATCAAAGTTTGCTTACAAAATTGTTTACAAGAACGCTAAGAAACAAGGCTTTACAATGGTATTGCTCGTTGCCTTCTTATTCTATCACTTCTTTTCAACAACTGGCAAATGCTTTCATCCAACAATTTCAAAACAACATTGGTCCTAAAATCACTTTGACCAATTTAATGCATTGTAAACAAGGTGTTAAAGAAAAAGTGATTGATTTCATTGGTAGATATAAGCATTTGTGTGCTCAAATTTTTTTTCCTGTACCAGATAATGATATTCAAAGAATTTTTATTTCTAATTTGCAAAAAGATATCAAGGAAAAGCGTCTTTTTTCTAAGTTTACTTCCTTTCTATAGTTGTGCGCAACACTCCACAATTATAAACTAGTTGTGAGTCAAATGGAGCAATCCACTCCTTTGCCTCCAAGTGATAAGGGGGAGAGTGTTTAATAACAGTTTGCAAAGTTCAAACCAACAAAAAGCTTCATCAAGTTCAATGATACAGTCAACAACAACAATGTGAATGCTACAACAAGTGTGCCTTCTATTTCTAAATTTTTCAATAGAGAAAGACAATTTACTCCTTTGAATTAATCTTTACATAGTATTATGTCTCAGTTGTTGCCAAGAAATTTTATCAAATTCACAAGTGTATGAAATTTCCTCACAATGGCAAAATCATAAGTGTGAACCATAGCTTATTTAAACCATCCGAAAGAAGCTTTGGTGTTCCTAATGATTTCTTTTGGCCTAAGCAATTTAAATATCTTCCATCAAGGAGGGATGCTCTTTTTCAATCTTATCAAAAATGGAAGAAAGATATGATATTATCCTTAAGTCATCCTAGATCCCCAACACTTCACATTCTTATTATTCTTCAAGATAAAGTTCTTCCCCTCATAGATACAACTAATCTCCCTCCTAAGGAAGATCATCAACCTATTACTATGGATGTGACTATACCTTCTCCTAAGAAGAACAACAATATTCTTCCTAAGTTTAGACCTGTACCTCCTCCTCATGATGGAACTGGTCTCCTTCCTACACCTAACTTTCCTCCTTTATATGGCTCAATTCCACCTTCTTCCTCTTAACAAGAGAAGAGGCATACTTCTCTTGTTCAACCTAAAATACCTCAACCTAAACCTTCAACTATTAAGGAAATAAACATTCCTTTTTTTTCAAGTGTTCCTCCTCCTTCTCAACCTTCGACTAAGACTTGACAAAATTGTTGTACGAGAGAACACTGACAAAGATGCCATGTTCAAGCTGGTGAATTTTTCCCTCAAAATACTCAATCTCCTAAGAATCCAAAAGTTGACATGATTCCCTTTTCTCCTAAGAAAGATGTTAAACCTACATCTCCAAATTATAAGTTGCACAAAATTTATGATGGATTTACTCCTATTCGTGTTCTTTCCCCTCTTCCTCTAAACTTTGATGAAGAAATGGGTGAAAATTTTATTCATGATGGCAATACAACTCCTAATGCTTTTGATAGTGAATATGAATATGTTGATCTAGACAAGCATTTATTAACTAAATTTTCACAAACCCTAATCCTAGCTCCTAGAATTGAACAAAGTGACTTACAACATGAGCATAGTCCTTGTTTGGATCTTGTGATAACTCCATCTGTTGTGCTCGATGGTGCTCCTCTGGCATGTTGCTCGCCTTCCCAAAATAGTGATCAGTAAGATCACAAGGCGGATGTCATGCTAGATAAGCAATATTAGCACTGTAGATCTTCTCTCTTTCTCCTCTCTTGCTCTTTTGTGGCTATTCTTCTATGTGTATCCCTTCTCTTCTATTATAATCTTAATGTCTATTTGGGGACAATGCAAAGCATTGAGATATTTTCTTGGTCTCTTTCATGTTGACTCAAAAGACTCTTATCTTCCCTTTCTTCCAAGGAAGTTTCCTTTTTTGGGGGAATGATGATTATTATATGCACATATATATGATATATGAGTTATCATATAGCATACTGACCCCGAGGAAAGTGAAACTACCTCATGTTTTGTGTTCATTATCCTTGGGTTTATTCCTCAATTGGGGGCTAAATCCTTGCGATAACATGTTCCCTACATTCTCTCTCTCTTGGGTGTATCTTACCTAAAAGCAATTGGTCCCAATAAGGCATGCGCGATTTCTTGAACATAAGGGCATACACTCTACTCATATTTTCTTTCTTGATACTTAGAATTACTTAGTGAACTTTGTTTTGCTTTGTAATCTTTGGTATCCTTTTTTTCATGACTCATAGTGAGGGGAAATTTGCTACTTGCAATCATTATTCTCCCCTTATTGATATTCCCTTTTACTTTGTCAATCGAAGTCATAAGATCCTAAGTCCACTAGGGGCTTGGCGCATCTTACCTCCTTGACATGGTAAAATTCCTTTCATTCTTGTTCCCTTGTACTTTACCAATAGTATTGGCATACACTCATACTCCTGATAAAGTGGGGGTGAAATGTAGTGTCATAAAATTATGACCCTAGCACTTTTTGATCATATTAGGCTCCTCACACACATGAAATTGAATCCCCTAGCCTAATTGGAGACCAGAGACTGCTCAACCCCTAAAAACTGCTTCTCCCTTGCCCTTCGCACCACCTTATCTACACTCTACCTTGGAGAAAAGGGCACGACAAGGGCATGGAACCACTATCCCCCCTAGGATAGGGGTGTGGCACTCCTATCCCTACCCTATTTTTGGGGAGGACCTTTCCTGAGTTTGTATAGAAGGTTGTGCAGTCAGCGGGAAAACTTCCCCGATGTCGACCTGTGACAAAAATAAGTTCCATTAACCCTAATTGACAAGTATACAAATCAAATTTCCCATTCCATTTTGGCATAAGATAGATACATGAGATCACACATTCAAGCATTCAAGAGAATTCAAGCATTCTTTTCTAGCATTGAGCATTCTCGAGTCTCCCTTCAAGGCTAGGTGTTGCATTCAAGTCAAGGATTCAACCATTGAAGAGAAGATCCATTTCAACATTCAACTTCATACAAGCATTTCTATCAACATCTCTATCACAACCTCCCTTGAGGTGAGTTACATTTCATTCTTCCATTTACATTTACTTGCAAGTACTTTCTTTGATTACTTGGTTAATTCCAAAATGGGGGTTTGACCCGAAGGCAAACCCCCAATCCCAACCCATTTTCCTCTCTTTTTTGTGTGTAGGTTGCAAGTGCGCACTCATACTTTCAAATTTGGACTTCATTTGCAGAGGTATAAAAACCCTTTTCATTTCACGGATTTTTTGGAGGACCGTGTATATTCCCGCCATGGTCTAGGCAAATTTTCCTCAAATTCACAGAGCGGCTTCATCTTGACATATTACTGCCAGATCCTGGTGCACAATTTCATCCCACGTTTAAATCTCAAGTTATAATTAATTCTTTGTCACTTTTGCACTTAGTCTCTATACATAATTCAATCAATTCCTTTCCATTTCAAATAGAAGAGGGGATTAATTTATCATTCTCATTTCATTTAGAATTCTATCTTCTTCTTTGGAGGTTGAATCTAGTGAATTTTTTCCCTCTTTTTCCATTGTAATGCATGAAAAGTCTTTGAAGGGAAATCCATAGTGAAACTGTCATATCTCCTTGGAGGGAAAGGGTATCTTTCCTCTTGATCTCTCATTCACACATTTTTCACCCACCATTACATTTGGTGACATTACAGTACTCAAAAGGTATTTCATGGAATTCTTTTTTATTAGAGTTTTCAACCTCCAATGAGGGACTTGAAGGTACCAGTGATAGTGATCTTAGGTACTGGAGTATAACCCAAGCCCCTGTTATACTTGTATGATATGGGATTTATCAGTGTTTTGATTCTTTTCTCTTCCGGCCTAGGCCATGTCCTTTGTAACCTATCTTATAGACTATGGCTGATGCTTTGGATACATCTTCTTGGGAATCTTTGTTGGTTCTTCATTTTCTTCATAGTACAACCATGAAGAAACATCTATCTCAAGACTTTCCTCATCAAGGGGGCCACATTGCTTGAAGGTGGTATCCTTACATTGTATAACAGTTTTTTGATCTTTTTTTATTTCTTTGGGCTTACTAAATGACTTAGGAGACACAAGGAGATTGCCTATTAATAAGATATCCTCAAGTTTGTATTCTCTGCAACCATTGTCTAGGATCTTGACCTTGGGTTGTGTTTGAGATGAGGTGGAGGCGACTTTAAATGCATCAGATGGAGGAGATGGAGTGAGTCTATTTAATGGGAAATGGTATGGATGTTTTCCTTCTAAGAGATTGAAATACTAGAAAGGTTGTGAATCACCTTTGATAGTGATCTCTCTACCATTGAAGGGATATTTAATGCATTGATGGTAAGCAGAAGGAATGACTTGAAGGGAATGAACCCACGGGCGGTCGAGGAGAATGTTACAGGGGAGATCAAGATCCAAAGCTTGGCAAGGGGTCTCAATTGTAATAGGGCCCACTTGAAGAGATAAAGTGATCATTCCTTTGGAAACCCTTTTTTCATCATCATAGGCTTTGATTGTGATTCATCCTGATGTATCAATTGAGTCCTCAAAAATCCCCAATTTCTTTATTAAGTTATATGTACAAAGATTGAGTCCAGACCCATCATCTATCAAGATTCATTTAACCTTGTGTTTTTAGATAAGAGCTTCAATATGCAATGGTTTATTATGATCATCATCCGTAGGAGCATCATTTGAGGTGAAAACAAGGTGTTGCTGGGCAGCAAGGTTTCAAATGAGGGCTTGGAATTGTGCAACATTGATGTTGTCAGGGACACGTGACTCAAGGAGGGATTGTTCCAAATTTTACTTGTGGATAGGGGAGGTCTTGAGGAGCTCTGAGATGGAGATCTATGCGGGGGTCTTCCCAAGATGGTCAAGGAGGTCATATTGATGGGTGGATGGCATGGGGGAGGGTTTGGTAGAGGAGGGGTTCCTTGGACTGTTACCCTCCCATGACAGGTAGTTACATTGCAGTCATTCTGAGAGTGGGAAGCGGAAGGTGTGGCACCTTGAATGACTATCTTATTAGAGTTAGGTCTGCTTGTCAATTGAGGAGGGGCAAGATCACCTTGAACAGTGATCCTAGGTTTGCTTTGGGAAGGAGGAGGATTAGTTCCCGGGATAGTGATGATGTTGACATGGTTATCTGTAGGCTCAATGCGACCTACCAAAAAGTCAAATCTGATTATATGATTGGTATAATAGTAGTTCACAACATTAGATGATGAGCCTTTTCCTTTTTCATGCTTCATGAAAGGTTCCTGGTACATCTTAAGTTTTTCATTATTATTACTAGGTTTTTTTGTAATGTCATTATTATTACTAGGTTTCCCTTATCAATGAGATCTTGTATGTAGTTCTTCAGTTTCATACACTTTCATGTATCATGCCCATTGATACGATGATACTCACAATACTCATTCTCATTATACCACCTAGGTTTAGGTTGATTAGGATCAAACAGGTGAGTTATTGGGAAGATGACCACACCTTCTTGGAAAATCTTTTGGAACACAACCTCAATGGGCTCAACAAGGGGAGTATACTCTCTTGGAGCTTGATTGTTAGATCAAGGTGGTCGCCCCTGGACTAAGACATTGTTGGGAGGCCTCTGAGATTGCTTTTGATTGTTTTGATGATTAGTGGGGGTGGACTTTGGAGGGGCAGCCACAGTCTGAACCTGATTTGCATCAGTGACACCATTGTTGACTATGTTCTTGTTCTTAGACTAAAATTTTGGTTTGTCATTGTGATAAGAGGAAGTATTATGACTTGATTTTTGGTAATGCTTTAGGGTAACTTCCTCTAATAAGACATGTTCAAGGGCTAGGCCCTTGTCAGTCAACTTTTGGAAAGACTTTATTCACTGAGATGTCAAGGGTTTTGATAGTTTGGGCACCAGATTTTTCTGAAATAATTCAATTTGGTGTTGTTCTGGCATATCCCACTAGAATTTATTGATAAGGTGTCACCACCTCTACAAGAAGTTGGTGAAAGTTTCCCAAGGTCTTTGTTTCATGTTACAAAGGTCCATCATGGAAACATCATTGACAATGTTGTAAGCATAGTGGGCCATGAACTTTTTTGCTAAGTCTAGGAAGGAGGTGATAGAACCTCTAGGCAAGGACAAAAACCATGCAAGAGCGTCTCCTATGAGACTTTTAGGGAAGAGCCTTAAAAGATATAAATCAATATAGGAGACTTCTTGGCATAATATATGAAACTCATGGACATGGTCTTGTGGGTCCCCTTGGCCCTCATACTTTGTGAACATAGGCATCTGAAACCCTGGTGGGTAAGGTGTAACTGATATCAAAGGATCATAAGGACAAGGAAAAAATTCCTCAAATGAATAAGGTTTTCTTTTGCTAGTCCTTTTCTTCATATTTTTTATGATGTTTTTCATGTCTTGGATTTCCTTGATTATATCATGTTGCAGGTCTTGGACATGATGGATGGTGTTTTCTTCAAGTATCTGGTGAGTCATGGAAGGTATAGCACCACCACTAATACATTGATATGATAAATAAGCAGGAATGTCAGATGTTATGACGGATGTAATAGGCACCTGAGTGATGATTGGTCATGACCCCCAAATTGTTGTGACTAGAGGAAGAGAAGCATTGATGAAATTAGCAGCATTCTTGAGAGGAATGGAAGATTGTGGAATAGAGACATGCGGTCTGGTAGAAGAAAATGGGATATAAGCATGTTGGAAAATAGACGTGATTGGATTGGATAATGGTATAGATATCAAGAAGGAAGAAGGTTGGATGGAAACCATAGGGATAGATATCATGAGCACTATTGATTGGAGTTGAGTGATAGTTGGGGGCATGATTGATTGGGGTTGAATGATAGGCATAATGATGTGGGTAGGAGTAAATTCTCCTTGTGGTTTTTGATCAAGAATGGATCTATCAAAATCAAGGGGAAGGCAAGCTCCATTTTTAATAAGAGTCTTTAGAAGACCACTAGGATTGTGTCAAATGAATTTCTCCATCATTTCTTGATTGTAAGAATCCTCTAGGAATGTTCACACTTCTAGGGAGAGGTCATCTTGATCAACCATGTTAGGGTCCCCTTGTGGATCTTGGATATCGAGTTGTACACTTTGCCCTTGCATAGGATCTAGTGTAGGGTCTTGATATAGGACACTAAAGTCTGGCATGCCATATTATTGTTCGGCTATCTTCTTCTTTTGGGATCGAGTTGTGACCATGCAAGAATAATCTTAGGAAAATTTATTGGAAGAAAAGTTTTGATGAAAGGAATTAGCTTGGATTTTGGATTTTGATGTGATTTGAATTTTGATAAAGTTGGATAGAATGATTGATGGGGTCCTTGGATTAGGACAAGGTTTTATTTAAGATTGTACCTTAGTCCTTGGATAAGGATTTTAGTTGGGGGATGTTGATGAAACCACAAGCAAGGTGGCAACCAAGTTGGGTAAAATTTATACCTTAGGATAATGATCAAAGTCTCTCTTCTACTAAGGATTGACTAATGATCTAAAGAAAATTAAAGACGTACGATAGGAGTCTAGATCAACTCAAAAGATGAGGACAAGGTACTTGGGGGAGATTCTTTCCCAAGCACAAAAGCCAAATGATTAATTGATTTAAGATGAGGTCTAAATATAACTTCACAAGGTATAAAACCTTAGAGTGAGGTTAATTTGATTGAAGGATAATTGATTAAGGATGATTGATTAAGGATTTATTGATGTGTTAAGTCCTTAGAAAGTGTTAGTGATGAGAGATCAAAGGAGGGTGATAATGATGACTAGAAGAACTTGATGACTAGATTATCCTTGGAATGGAAATGACTCAATAAGTGATAGGTTCAAATGGCAAATTGTATGAAGGTATGCAACCACCCAGGTTTTGATGATAGTTGGTATTGAAAGACAAGCCTGATCCTTGGTGTAGGGCACAGACTCTTAGTTCCTCACTAGCATCAAACTCATTGCTATGACCATGAATGTAATCATGATATCAGTGCAAAAAGGTCCTATGTTTGAGCAAGAGTTTGTGGTTGGTATACCAAAACTTTCGACATCTAATGAGTTGGGCTTGGGTGAGCTTCTTTTTATTGATTGGATGATGGATTAATTTCTTGGGATGCAAGTACAACTTAGGCTTATGAAACATGAGGTGAAAATATGATGGAATAGATTTGGACTTTGACTATGCAAGGTGTGAAAATTTGGACTTGACAATGTTTGACAAATGTGGAAAAATGGGGGTATTTTTTCTCACTCTACTCTTGGCAAGAAAGTATCAAACATAGAAAATGCATTGGCCAAGTGTGACTCAAAGACAATCATTCACCTTTACAACATATCCTAAAGCTGGCAAGGAAAATAGTCATGGATCTAACTTGGTTTCCCAGCTATGCTTACTCAAAGCAGATACTTAGATGCTTGACCCCACTGGCTCCACCCTAGACACTCACTTCTTTGGGGCAGCCAAGAATCAGTTCCCATAAAAAATCCCCATGGTGAAGTTCGTATCTCTACTAAGAACCATAAAAATGTGAGTGGCTTTGGAGGTCTGACCTCTTGCACCAATGACTAGAGGGTTTTTGGCTTCTAAACACAAGAGTTCTTAGTTAGGGCATCTATTTGTGTGGCCATACATGCGGCACTTTATGCTTCATAGTTACGGAAGGCTCCTAACCTATAGGAGTTGTGTCCTATAGGGTTTATGGGGAGACATAGTGTCGGTATGGACTAATCAGCACACGTTGCTTGCAACTTTCGTCACAAACACATTTATTTATAGTGGTTCAGAGAGCTTGGCTTTAGCCCATTACCACTTGTGTCATTCCCCTCTCACCAATGTCTGTGCAAAGTGCTAGGAAAATTAAGGAGGTAGGCCCTCTAAGGGTAAAAACATGCAATCAAAATAAAATAAGACATGGAAATCTTGATGTTCATTGACCCTTAAGAAAACAAAATGTGTTGCTAATCTAAGAAAGACACTTGTAAATTTTAATGCCCGAAATGAAATGTGTGCTAATCTAGAAATGCATGAAAGATAACTAGGCTAGTAAAAAAAGTGAGTCTTCTCCCAACATCCTACAAAACAAATAGTTAGTAGTTCCTATTTCTAGTCTTAGACCGATCGTACAAACCTGCAAAACTCAAAATCTGATTAGAACACAAAAAGTCATATATGCACAGTGGACGTGCTAATATATAGATAGACATGCTGAATCCCCTGTGCAGGTGTTGAAACACCTGTGTACATGTTGAAGTAGTGCATGAATGCTTAAAACAAAAAATATAGAAAACAAAATGTAAATTCCTAAAAAATAGATAGTATACTTGAAAAACGGTCACGTTGAAGTAGAAACACCCATGCTGAAATGTGAGCGCACGTGTTGTAACAAACATATAAGTAGAAAAACCAAAATACTATGAAAATTTAAATTTGAAAATTTTGACAAACAACAGGAAACGAAAGTGCTAAACCAGACCTTAGGCACTGAAATGCCCGTGCACATGCTGATTCTACAGTAATGTAAACAAGGCAGAATTATAAAAAGAAAGATTTTTTATTTTTTATTTTGATTTTAATTGATTTTTTAGATTTTTTTTAAAAGATTTTAAGTGTTTAAAAATAGAAAGTATGAAAAAATTTACTAAATCAGACGTGGTAAAGCCTAATTGGATGCACTGAAATAAAGCCTGCAAAAAAGGTAGGTTAGTAAAAAATTTAATTTGACATGCACACGCTAAATCGCCTACACCAACACCAAATCAGAAGTGCACATGCTAAATCTGGGGTGCACATGCTGATTTGCAGACTCTCACACTGATTCGGAACCTGTGACTAAAAATGATGAAAAACCTACAAAAGCAGTTAGATTTTCAAGACGTGGGTCCCACCGGGCATTCCAAAATGAACCAAGGGAAACTTCAAGCAAGTTTAGCAGATTAGTTTAAATCCAAATAAGTATAAAAAGCCAAATAAAAGCAATAAACTAATTAAATTATACCTTGCAAGAGAGGAGTCTCTCTTGTTCCTTCGATTTGGACACTAGTTGAAGCCAAGAATGACTTGTTTGGACTAGTCCAATGGTGGGATGCGGATGGCTCTCCAAATTGCACAACAAGGGATTAATATGAGTGAAGGATAAGTGCTCAAATATGGATTATGGATGCAAATATGACTATGATGTGGATGCTCTTGATGGATGGCTAAACTCAAACTAGCATCATAAGATTACTTGGATTGTGGATATCAAATGAGGAGAGGGAGACCCCAATTTATAGAATTGAATAGAGGGAAATGGACGGTCAAGATTGAAGAGGAATGGAAGGCTATGATTTGAGGAGAGGAGATCACGTGGATCAAAGGACAATGACATGACAAGGGGGTGAAGACCAAGAGATTTTCCACAAAAGTATCTCTTGTCTCCACCCTCCTCAAGGTATATGGGGAAGAGTTCCCAATGCACCTAGGAGGAATAAAAAGAATTTAAAATTCCTTGGGGGATGCACATGGAATTAAAAATTCCTAAGATATTGTGTGCATGGGGATTGGAAAAGGTAAAAGGAATTTTAAAATTCCTTGGGAAAGTGAGAAGCATGGGAGAATATGAGATTTTGAAAATCTCACATTCACCCAAAAAGGGAGCATTTAATGTTGAAGGTGAGAGGGGGACAAATAGGATTTAGCCATAAATGGCTATAGTTGACTTTTGTGCCTAATCATGGGGATTAGGCATTAGCAAGGGATTAGGAAGACTATTTAGAATAATTGGGTAAGGATTATGAGCAAGTGGGATTTGTAGGAGGATTTGACTAGGAGAGAGAATGAGTGGAGGTAATTAAAAATTAAAGAATAATGCTAAGCAAGATTAAGGGAGTTTCCAGAAGAATTAATTAAACTAATGATGTATTAGGACAAGGTGATTTTGAATGCCTTTAGAAGAAGAAAGGAAACTTGATTTATTAACTAAATCAATCATTGGACTATAGTGACCATATTAATTAGATTAAATTTAATTAATATTGAGAAGAATAAAGGTTAACATAATAAAATTAATTAATTACATAGGAAGGTTAAATTAATTAAAATAGTTAATTTAGGTGTCTACAACATGAATAAGTAAATGGAAAGTAAATGTGCATATAGGGAGAGGGACCAGTCATTGCCTGAATGATTGGTTTGTTGTGTTGTCTTGCTTGTGGTCTTGTCCCGATGCTACCTCAAGATGCACATGTTCCTCCTAGCTCCATTTTTTTCTTGTTTCCTATATTTGACAATAGAAATGATGTTAGAGAAATGCCCTAAGCAAGGAAATGTCTCTAACCTTACATGAACAAACACTTATGCATATATAAGTTGATCTTTATTCACAGTAAACAAGCAATGCATATTGTAGGTTTCTAGGAAGAAACCAAGCCATCATAAACATCCGCAAATATACATTTATTTTTCTAACATGTTTTCTTCATGTGCAGCTACAGGTAAAAATTGTGTTCTCTTTGTTATCACTATTTAAGAAATGGGTTTTCTTTTCCCTTGATTGGCTAAGTTTTTGAAATTTTGAGTCATGTATGCTATTAACTACTTCAAATCTGTTTTAGGTCTTTAAGGGTTAAGGATTTTTAGTTTTTAATTGCCCAAATGTCTGATCAAAACCCTCTAGCTTCTATTCCTACGTTACTTTATTCACTTAAGTGATGGGTCTTGGGGTCGTGTGAAATTCCCCCCCTTGTTATTTGCCTAGGTGGTCGTTAAATAATTGTAAAAATCTACACCTTATGCCTTTTCCTTCTAATGTTGTCGGGTCCAATAAGTGTCACACAACTTTCAGATGAATCTACAACTTTTTGTATTTCGTTAGGTGAAGTTACGGGTGTGTTATGCTCTGCAAAATAGTGAAAGGAAAAAGCATGTTCAATTATGTGCATTGGATCTAGTTTAACGAGACTCCATCTCGCTTTAGATCTAATGGCTAGCATTGATTCGCAGCAAAAATGAGCGAGTAAATTACCTTTCGTGAAATGGTGAAAAGGTTTGGTGAGACCCAACGGTGAAGACTTTTCCATAGCTAAAAGGTGATCAAGTTTAAAAGAAATTGATGGCCCATGTTGTTTCATGCTTGAGAGATGCTCACATGTTATGCTTTGCAAAATAGCGAAAGGTTTTTGGGCTCGGGCAAAAGAGGTTCATAAGAGGCATAACAGATGCACAGGTCCTCAAGATCTAACGGTTAGCGCAGTTTCGTAGGAGAAAGATAGCTTTCATGAAACAATGAAATGACATGGCGTTCCAAGCAAGCAGTCCAACTAGTTGAGATGGCAAGTAGGACAATGACATGTGGCCAAAAATCAAAGTGGTTAGTGAATTAGTTTTAAGGACTAACAGGTGCGTCCAAGAAGATGAGTCATGCTGCGGGATAAGAAGTGACTTGGCAGATACAGGTGGCAAGGATAAAGTGGATCCCAATGTTTTCTTTCAGTGAATAAAAAGTTGACATGTTAGTTCAGGAATGACTAGGTACCAAGTGGATAAAGCTGAGTTAGAAGACCCACATCTACCGGATTCAAATAGGTTGTTAAGCATCAAGCAAGTTTGATATAATCTAATGGTTCATGTGAGTTCGCAAAGGTAAGATGCTAGTGTTTTAAGGTTTGTGAAATGGCGAAAGAGCTAGTGGGCCCAAGGAACAGACAAGGCATAAAGGTAAAAGATGATCAACTCTATTTTGATCCAAGGGTTCTCATTGTTTCATGGCTGCAAATCAACCGAGGATTAAAGCCCATGAAATGGTGAAAGAGAAAGAGAGGTTCTTCTCAACATGACATGGAATGATAGTTGCTACTTCTTGTAAAGCTTCATGGTGATGTGTCAATTGACACATAGTTTCAAAAGGTGATTAAGGGCCCGCCAAGGTGTAACTGACGGTTATATGGGAAGTAAGACACGTGGCTGACTCTGAACTAAACCCAAAGAGTTTTTTAGGGCTAATGGCCGAATGCCGCATGACATTTGTTAACCAGTGAATAAGTGGGGTAAGTAATGTCTAGATAAAGGTTTCACTTAAAAGATGTTCATCTTAAGATTGATCCAATGCTTCTCGTTGTTTCGTGGCCCAAAGATGGAAGTGGATTAACCCCTATGAAATAGAAAAAAACTATTAGCCATCAAGATGAGGCATGGTTAGTGAAAAATTTGATGGTCCTGTTAGGAGTTAAAGGCCGGGTGGTTAGAGTTCCATCTAACGCTTGGCGTAGCTTCACGAAAGGAAAATGCTCGGGGGATAAAGCTTGTGAAATGGCAAAAAGGAAGTAGGGCCCAGATGCAAAGGCAAAGAGGTTAGAACAGTGTAAAGACCGATCAAGTCTCATCTGATTGTATGACTGGCATGATTTCATTAGGCGAAACTGCTAGGATGTTATGCTCTGCGAAATGGCGAAAGAGCGAAAAGAAAATATATAGGCATGTTATGACCCATTGGAGCAAAATTTTTGAATTCTTCTATGAATTCAATTCTAAAAGGACGGCCGAAGCATGCAGTATCAATGTCGTAGTTAAGAACCCAACTACCGTATATGATCTCGCATCAATTGAATGAAGGCATCATTTTGAAAAATTGTTGTAGAGAAGCGGTTGTAGAGAAAATTTCTTCAGTTGTAGAGCGAATTTCTTCAGTTGTAGAGTGGATTTCTTCAAGCCAAAAATAGGTTCTCTTGTACTCTTGCTTGGCAATTACTTGACGGTGTGTTTTAATTGGGGTTTTGATTTGTTACAAAATAGTTGAGGCTAGTAATTAAATTGATTGCATAGTTTTTTAAGATGGTACCTAAAAGAGAATTCTCAAGAAAGGTTAATTACCAGGAGAGGGCTATCTATGATGATTTCCTAGAACAGTTGACAATGTCAATTAATGTGGCAGCAAAGGTAAAGGAATTAGTGCCAAGAGCTCCTCACCTAAAAATAGGAGAAGGATTGTATGACAAGGGCAACTGGAAAAGAGACCCTCAAATTGGGTTGTTGGATTTGGTATGAGAAATTCCCCAGCCCCAATGAATAGTATATGGGAGTTGGACGTAGGCAAATTGGTGGTCCCTAGAGTATTCATGGATGTAGATCTCCTAACTCAGATTGTACACTACTATGACCCAATCACAAGGTGTGTTAAGGATATAAGTGGAAAAACCCTCATTGAAATAAATAATGAGGAGTTCAGAAATGCTTTTGGGCTTAGTGAATTTACCAATTTTTTAGAGCCTATTAATTTTAAATCACTAGCTTAGGTTTATAGTGTGCAGAGGAACCGCCTTAGAAGTGGGCCTCTTAAAGAATTCTTTGTGAAGATAGGCAGATTAACAGTTGTAGGACCCAACTCTGAGGAGCCTTTCTCTTTAAATCTGTTCACCCTTAGGGCCAAAGGATTATACTGGTCACTCTGCCAAATTCTAGGAGAAGATGCTGAGGCAAATATGCCAACTCATTACATGTTAATGATTGCTCAAATTTTGAATCCCTCTTTGGCAGTGACCTTTGATTATTCTTCCTATATCACTGATGCCATCCATGAAGGCTTGATAGGAATAAAAAATGGGAAAGTGGATAGGCCCTTCGGATGGTACTCCCTCCTCATGCATTTATTTTTATTCAAGGGTGGTGACTATTTTGCAAGTGGAATGGATATTGTGAAAGAGAAGGATGGAGAGAAGATGCCAATGCAGTTATGGAGTACAGTGTTGTCATGGGACATAGAAGACGCTAGCTACTTAAAGTTTGATAAGTGTTTTGCATCTAAGATTAGGACTCTTATTTGTTCAGAGAATCCAAGAGTCCCTAAGGTTCTTTTGGAATTCATTAGGCCAAAAGAGTTTGCTAAGAATATTAAAATTGTCCACAATTGGGGTGATATCTACTTATACCCTGTCTCCATAGTTTTTAGAGTATATGGTTTCAAAGGCACTCCATTTCTATTGCCCTATCAGGTCCCTCTTAAAGTGGGAATTGTAGAAATCCTCAAGACAGATTGGTAGTGTGCAAGAGGCAAAGCTAACAGGCAGAGGTAAAGGGATCATTTTCCCTATAGTTACCATAGCACATCAATTTGTAATAATTAAAGGAGGTTGGAAGTGTTTTGAATATTTCCTTCAACCATACCATTTATCAACTGTAGTATCCCGGTGTGTTGACCTTGAAGATTTCTTCAACGGTATGTTGAGAAAGAGGGCAATATCCAAAGGTAGACCCCACCGGTTCTAGTTTCCTAAAGACCTCATTAGGAATGAGTTTGATTTAGATGAGTAAGAGCTGAGGAAAGAAAAGTGGGTGGCCTACAAGAAGGCTTTAGACTTTGTGCACCAATTTGACGCTAGCTATGACCCTTTGTCTAGCTTTCACCCCTTTGAAGAGAAGATAAAATTCTTAATTCTTTGTTTTGAGGATGTCATGCAAACATTGAAAGAAAAGAGGGAGGTTGTAATTAAGAACAACCCTGAGAAAGCAAGACTAGTTCTAAATAGGTCTACATCTACCAGAGCAATCCATCTTGGTGATTACATGTTACATAAGAAGTCCAACTACAGTGTGTTGATGCCAACAATAGGGGAGCCTTCTACCTCAAAAGGGAAGAGGAAGATACAGGATGTCATTGACATTCAAGATAGCCCAAAGAAATAAAGAGTGGGAAAGGAAGTATAATCTGATGAACCCTTGTATTCCCCATCTCAATCCCCTATTCATATAGGAGATGAACAGGCAGCAACTGAGCAATTGTTACAGTTAGGCAGGGTTGGAGAGATAGCATACACATATGATGAAGTGGAAGAGGGAATGCTAGAAGAGCCCCTTACTGCTGAGATGATCATTACTACTAATGAGTTCAAAGGCCAGGAGTGGGATCCTAAGATCAAGCAAGCCAGTGAGGATTTCTTGGCTTGTAATAACATTGTCACATCAGGAGCTTTCATGCAATTTGTGTGGAAGCAGAATATTGATAAATTTAATGCTAGGTGTGAAAAGAGGAAAGGTGAGCAGCCCCACAAGGATTTAGCTATGGTGGAGGAAGAGATAAAGCAAGAAATGGTTGATGAGTTTAAGACCATCACTCCCGAGCAAGGAAGAGACATGGTAACACGGGATGGGGTACTCATTCTCCCTAAATGGGACATAGCAAATGCCTTGGTTTTAGAGGTAGTAAGAAAGGACACCAAACCTATGGAGGGAGTCACTTTTAGCAAGGATAATGCTACACTGGTCATGTGGTCTTTTAAAAGAGATGAAAATAAAAGGAATAAGGACACCCCAGGGTCAAGTTACCTTGGAGGAATGATAGTGAAAAGAGTGCAGAGCACTGGGGTAGTGGAAGCTACTAGCACTATGCTAGAGACTACAAAGTTTAGTGTTGCAGTAGCAGAAAGAGAGGCTAAGGAAAAGGCAGATCTCCAAGTTAAGTTGGAGACAATTTTAAAAGATTACAACAGTGCCAAGGAAGAGGTAAGGGGTAAAGATAGCATCATCGCCAAGCTACAAAGCTAGTTGGTAGGAAAATACCATCAAGGTGAGTCCTCAACATTGATGATCTCCTCTTCTCCTGCCAGACCTCCACCTACCAGCCCCATTATTGAATTCCCACCATCTCCAGCACCTTCTAGTTCTCATTTGATTGAGATCACTCCCCATGAGTTGGAGAATTTAAAATAGGCTCAGGCCCTATATGTAAAGAAATATGAAGAGAGAGTAAGGGCTACAATTTTAAGTTTTGCTGACACTATAGGGTCTTCACTAATGTATAATAACATGAGTAATATTTTGGAAATGTGGAATGAGTTAAATGGGGACAAGGCTATTTTAATGCCTATTTTTGATAAATGGAGACCCAGAGAATAGGATATAGAACTTATTTGTGTATCCTATGATGAGGCAGGGGTTGACCCCATTAGTAAATCTACCAATGATATGACAAAGGATTTAGTAAAGTTCGTAGAAGGAGTGGATAATGCAGATAGAAAGATCAACTTGTACAAGAAAGAGTACACCAATCAAGTTTTTGAATTACTCCCAGGAGGTTTTGTTAGCCCAACCCAATTAAAGGATAAACAAATATGGCTTAAGGAATTAGAAGCCAAATTGTCACTAAGAATAAAAGGAATTATTAAATCAGAGGATACCTCCATATTTGTCAAAACAATTGAGGAGATTGAGAAAATCAAATCTCATTATGGTTTTCTGAATTCAGAGATCAATAAAATGAGGAATTCTTGGAAAAGATTAGCCAAGACAAAAGAAAAAGTGATTAACTTCTCATGGCCTACTGATGAGGTGTATCAGGAATGGACAAGAAAATATGCAGTGCTTGATGTGGAGCAGTTAGAAAATGTTGCAATAGAACAACAAGTGGAAGAAGCCGCGGATGTTGAAAGAGACTTGTAACCACATTTGAAAAGGTTTTGTAACTTCTTCTTAAGAAGTAATGATTGTAACAAACTCTCCTAGGAAAGTCCAAAGCTATGTGTGCATCCATATTATTATAAATGGATACCAAGACTAGTAAAGGAAGGATCGCAAGGAAATCTAAGAAAATGCTTTAGAAATTTATTTGAGCCTTTTTTGAGTTTTGATGGAGAATATTCAAATGTTTTTGTAATACTTTCAAAAGAAATATCAATACACAAACCATTGGTTTTGAATTTAAACTTTGTGTTGTCTTCAAGTATGTTTGCAAATGTTTACTGTTTCATTTTGAGTAATCTAGGGTTATTTCTTTTGAATATGGGTTGTAAGGCAACTTTTAGTAGATGTGCTTCTTAGCTTTTCTCTTCAGGAGGGGAATTAAATATGCAAGAATCATTTCTACCAGTAAATTCTTTGTGGGATACTTTCAATTTTTGATGAACACAGTTTAGTTTGGTACGAATAAATTCTTATGTGTGTCAGGCATGTATAGGGATCTACAAAAGTCAAACTGATAGGATGTGTGGAGATATTTGATTGTGGAAGTATTGTTTGAACTTAGATGACTCTCTGACCTTGGATAAGGCATTGGTGTAGATCAAGGTTGTCTATTACATATCTTGTAGATCAATACTAAACATGAGTACAAGTTTCATTTCTTTGTTTCAGTTGATTTTAAGGTGATAAGATCCATTGGTTTTCAGACTGGTTTGCTATGGATTTATTTTTTAAAAGTGTGAATTCAGTTCACAAAGATATACCCGCCTAAACTTTGGACAGGTTTGAAGTGTAGAAGGTTAATCAAACCTTGTCATATGTTGTCCTGAAAGTTTCCTTCTCTTTAATCTCTCTTCTACATACAGAGTTTATCATATCACTATAAGGATTTTAAAGGGAATTAGATTTTGAGAGAAACACTCTTGATTAATTAGATTCAACATGTGGGGTGAAATGTGGCTCCCATAAGGGTTGAGCCCAACATGCATAAAGCAACAAGAATAATGATAGTTATGACATCACATTAAGTGCGAGCTTCTTGGTGGAAATCATGCAATAATCCTTTAACCCTTTCCCATGGTAATCATAATAAATGAGTGCATGTTTCTCATGACAATAGGCTGATGACAATATGCAAATCATAACTATCATTACCATCCTACTGTCAGGAGTAAGAAATGCTCATTTACGGGGATCATCATACAAAATGGGCAAGAAAAGATACACCGTTACCATGAAGAAGGTATGAATACTAGTAGTAGTATAGAGAGCATGAAAAAATAGGAAAATAAAAGTCATTGTGTACAACCTTTAAAGTGCAGGTCCAAAAAAGGGATAGTGACAGTATCAAGCAATGAAAGAAAGATAGGTTGTAGCCATGTCAAAGTACAGAAGATGAGGTACATTAGTGGTATTTAGTAGCCCTTTTATAGATATAGAAATCCATCTCAAAGAACAGAGGATTCAATGATTTAGGGCATCAATGACACATGAAAGAAAGCAACCATAAAGGTTACATCGTGATAAAAAGAGATCATTTATAGTCAGTCTAAGAAGACAGTTAGGGAGTCACAGTCATTGCATGATAGTGAAAGCTACAATAGTACAAACACAAGCATCATAGTTAATTCAAGGTAGACTCAAAACAATGATAATGATAGAGTTTTTAAGCACAATCACCATGATGTATATCTCATAGGTATGCAAGGGATTGTCAAAACGAGGCCAAAGTAAAGATCACCATACTATCAAGTTGCCATTGTGTAGATATTGACAAAGCACACAGTAAAATTTTTTGCAAATTAGAGTAGTGACAAAGGGTAATGGAAAATGTTCACTATCGAAAGACAATCAATAAGATAGAGTCATTACAAAATCCAAATGAAGACAGTGATATCTCTATCACATGCTATGATTACAGAGCCATTGCCTTAATCATTATAGTGCCTATAGCTTCATCAAAAAATAGTGATAATATCCATTGTCCATAGAACCAAAGGCATACAGAATAGGACTATGGAAAATGAAAGAAGAGAAGTATCTATACCATCAAGAATAGTGTGCAGTAACATAGTTATTTTCTTTAAAATCATAGTCATAAGCTACATGAATCCAAAGATAGACATAAATCCCATGTCATAGAGAATAACATCACAATCCATTCAAGTAATCAACTCAATAAGCAGTTAATAATGGCAAGTTGTCATAGCAATGTATAGAGCATCTATCACAAAGAAAATGCTAAGTCTTAACAACTAAAGAAAATAGCAATCCTTATGCCTCTAATACAGTCTTCTAGTGAAAGCCTTAACAACTTCAAGCCACAAAGATACCCATATCATAGAGAAAAAAATAAAAACATTCATGGGTATGGATTAAAAAATCCTTGTCAATACAACAACATAAGCTTGTCTCAATATAAAGACCATGAGCTTAGCTCAAAAGGACAGTAACCAGAGCATATTCATGAAGGCAGCCAAATGCACAAAGAAAAGTCATAGTCCTAGGGGAAACTAAAAAATCATAGCTATATGACATAGCACTACAAGAAGACAGTCCCAGCTAGCCTTCAAAGAAATCAATGCAAAGATCAGCCCTAAGGGTATCCCTCTCATAGTCATAGTCAAGTAGATTTTGACAATCAAAATCATGACGGTGAATCAGTTTTCAAGAAAGACAGTAAGAAAATCATACAGATACTAGTGTCGACTTGAATTTCATCATCAAAATACTACCTGCAACATATTAGCTTCACAAAATACAAAGGAATTACTACAAGAAATCCAAACTCAACCAATGAAACTACATGAAATGAATATAAAATAAAAACATTATTACCCTCATGATTTAAGTCTCATTGTGTCCTAACTCCATTGTTCCTAGTTGCAGATGATTTTCTCTCAAACAAGCACTGGTAGCTTCCAAGATGGCATATGAAGAATGGACTAATAACTAATACTATGATATGCAATACAAATGATTTAAAGGTAAATGCTTATGCTAAATAAGAAATGCTAAATTGTTAATTGCTTCAAGATAAAACTCACAGATGCATAAGTTTTTCTCAAATTGTTAACTTGAAGACTAACTCTTTCTCAACTCAAACTCCTACTTTTATAGACTTTTAAGAGGATAAGATGATGTGTCATAGATCAACGGTCATGATCAGATCTGCAAATTTGGATGGTTGTGAGCAAAGGTGAAGGTTGAGAGAAATGGGGAAGGAGAAGACAAGTGTCACTCATCTCACCTTGACTAGGTTGCTGACTGAGGGAATCTAGGGATGGTTAGAGAAGATTTAGGCATGAGAGAACAAGTGGAATCAAGTCCTTCCTAAGATGTAGGGATGTTGGAGAGAATATAGAAGAAGGTTAAGAAATATGTATACGTACACAATATTTCATTTATTTTGGAAGTTAGAGATAAGTGGCTAATAAATGTTTTATTGATTTTAATTTTGTTGAATTAATTTAGCCACATGATGGATGATTTGGCAAAGGAAAGATGAAGTGGAGATGGAAGATGAGTTGGAAATGAGATTAAATAATTAAGATTATTTAATATTTGAGACTATAGGATAGAAGAATAACCATTAAATATTAGATATTTAATTAATTGATTAGAAGAAAAGGATAAGTGAATTAATTAATAAAATGTTTCAATTAAATTAATTAATAGAAGGACATGAAATGAATTAAATAAATTAATCTTTTCAAATTAACTATTTAATAGAAGAATAAATCTTAAATAAATAAAAATATTTATTTAATCGCTCATAGCCATTTTTATGTGTATACATATACAAGATAGAAGATCAATCAAAACATTATGGGCACACTATGAGGTATAAGGAGGATGGTCTTATAACCCTAAAGATTGAGATAACCCTCATAGAATTGACAACAATGAAGTTTGATTTTAGACCTAAAGGTCATGGTAGCAGTTGTAGCAACCAATGATGAAAAGGACAGTAAACAACATGCAAATACTTCTGAAATGATATAAAAGCTTGAGGTTACACACAAAACCATGGAATATAGTCAAGGTTATAATATGTATATCTGTAAGAGGAAAAGGCCCTTGGGTATCAATGAACAAAACCCTACAATAGTCTTCAAGTAATCACTGCAATGCATGTACAGTCAAAAGCTTCACGAAACATAGTCATATGATTATATAAAAAGCAATAATGGATGCAATAAGGTCATTTTTTCATAATATTGGCAATGTGGAAATATCTTTGCGATGAAACAACATATCTTCTATTTTCAAGGGCATAAGCATCAATAGCATGAGATTTTAAATCATAATGCATAAATCTCCAAAATTAACTTACCAAGCTCGGATCTACTCTACACAAGATCACAAAAAATCTTCTGATAAAGCTTCCAGAAACACTCTGATGGCAACAACTTGGCTTCTTAATGAAGCTTTGTATTACAATGAAATGAAACAATCTTTTGTTTAGGTTTTTTTTTAATCCTAAAATGTCGATAAGCATAAATCATTTTTTCCCTTTTTTTTATTAAAATGCAATGTCACTAATTCTTCATGTGGGCTAAGACTTCTATGTCTTATGCCTTGTATTTATTTTGTTTTTGCTCCATATATGCCTTAATGGAGTCTTTATGACCTTAGGTCAAACCATTTATAAATTTTGCATTTTTGTTTGAAATGTAAAGCACTTTGATAAGTGATATTTTATAAATCACTAAATCAATTTGCTATTTTAAATGCAAAATGGAGCAATAGCAATGTATACGTAACCATGCTTTCATGATAAGCTTTTATAAGTTTTGCAAGCTTATAGGGTTAGTTGAAAGAGGTTTGCCTACATTGGGAGAGTATATAGGGGCTTTTATTTTCTTTTTTAGAGAGTTGGAGAGTATTTAGGAGATGGTTTTGCATGCCTTAATGATTGACAAGGTCAATTTTGACTTTTTCCATAATGGGAGCTCTTGTGGAGAAGTTTTAGTAACTATTTTTTAGGCTTTTTGGAGGCATCTAATCCCAGTTTGTTTTTTTATATTAAAAGAAGCCAAAAAAAAGGGGGCTGACCTAGATATAGTCACATTAACAACAGACAAGCAACTGTTAGCAGAGAAACAACAAAATCACAACCTCCTAAAACTTTAAAATTTCTACCCATATTAACATAGTTTAAAAGAGTCATAGTAAACCATAAAATATGCCACATAGGGATAAAGATAAACAAGTCCAAGATTATCCAGCAAGCAATATAACCATAACTATAACCAATAAGGCCATGAAAGCCATTCAAAAACTCAAAAAACCACCTAGTAGCTAACATCCGTAATTCCTTTCGCCATGACTCATCTTGGGTAGGAGCCTCCTAGCCCACTCCTTAGTGATAAATTTGAAGAGGTATTTATAGTCCTCTTCCTCCTTTTTACCTTTCTGGGTATTTTCCTGCAAAAGACACAGAGTGGTTGCAGAACTGTGCATGACATTCGGTGCGAATTTGGTGACCTTTTGCGGTCTTTTTTCAGCGACATTTGCTCTACTAGAAATTTCCTGCACTTGCTCATTCATTGCATCCACTTTCTTCTCTAGATCTAGCAGCTTACCATCTACTTCCTCCTTGCTATTGCTATATTCCTCAATGATCGCCATTTTCTCAAACCTGAGGGTAGGGCAAGGGGAATTGGCCCAAGACTTGGGATCAACACCTGGGATCCTAGGGTTTTTAGGGCTATTGGAATGGGGGGCCGAGGTAGAGTGAGATGGGGCCCCATTATCAAAGGGTTTAATCCTTGTATCATGGGAAGAGAAGGGGTCCTTAAAGGATTTCTCTTTTTCAGGGGGCTTGGACGCCAGTCTCATAGAGCGATGGGGAGTGTTGGCTTCATCAATGGTCTCCACATCAGAGTCAGTTTCTTAGATTCAAATGGTTTTGAATCCTTTGAGTGGAAAGCATGCTTCTTGAATTTCTTTCTGGAGGATCCAAGATCGAGAAGGAGAGTAGGGCTTTTTTCAGGGTTTGCAACAGTCTTGGGTGGGGACTGGTTTTCTGGCACATTTTGAACCAAAATCATGCGAGGGGGAGCAAAGGGCCAGATGGAAGTTATACAGATGAAAGATAAGGCCTTGGTGGAGAATGGTATAATCCTTGTTTTTCTTCTTATCCTCAACAACAACTGTCATGTTAGTAGCCATAGAGTGCAATAGATAAAAAGGATTAGAAATAAGGTCCCTATTTCTAAGATGATTAAGAAAAGGGAGGTGGTAGTAATAGAAAACCCCATACCACCCTTCAAGAGTGAAATATTTCATAATGATGTAGCACACCTTGTCTCATGGTGATGGAAGATCCTCACAATTGAATGCTCTAGCATGCTTCACAGGGTTCTCTCCTTCGCAAAAAAATTGGTTCAGACTAGTGGTGTCCGAGATACGACTCTTCTTTTTCCATTTTTGGCAATCCATGGAAAGTCTTGTTGCCTGAGCTATGACCTCCTCATTCACTTGAAAAAAAATGCCACCCATAGTGACCCTTCTATCCTTCTAAGAAGCCACAAACTATTTAGACAGTCTCTCATCATTTCCTTTCATGCTCTCCATGAACTTATCAATTCCTCCATCCAAGCACACAAACCAAACCATCGACCTAGCTTTGAAATCATCTATTTTATCTGGTTCAAGTCTTAGTCTATCATCCCCCATTATCATTTCCTCTAGCTTAGAAAAGAGAAGCACGCTAAGAAGAGAACAAAGTTGCTTAATAGCCAAAGAAGAGTCCAGACGCAGACCTAGAAATTTTTTATATAAACCAATGTAATAATCATCATGATTATTACAAGTAGCGTTTGAGAAGATCTCCCAAGGCCAAGATCCATTCCACTCATGTGAACCATCAATCCACCCAATCTGACTTAGCTGAGACAAGCTATTTCCTTCATGACTACCAATGTCATTAGATCGAATGATTAAAAAAAATTGCCTTTTCCAATATCGGTACTCCAAAAGTAGATAGAATCATTAATTAATCCATGAATTATTTTGGGAAAGATGACTAGGCCATATACCGCTCCATGGTATATCCATCCCACCATTGGCGGGATCTAACTTCAAATTAAAAATTTGGTAATTTATGATCCTCATCAGATAATAATCGATTAAAGGGAAAAGCAGAGGGAGGGGGGTCAACATTAAGACTTAAGTCTTTTCTTTCTCCAAGATCTCCTTGGTGATCACTTGCAGTAGTTTAGCTCCTCCAACACCGTAAGCCTTCTTATAGCATGCCGACAATAGCCATTGAGTTAACAGTCACATTTCCTTCTCTATAAATGTGGCAGATAGTGAAGTTGTTGAGATTAGCTAGAAGAATTCTGGTATCCCTCAAAATCGCATCCACCTTCCAACCCATCGCAGTTCTACCCTTGACAACCTCAATAATTATTTTTGAATCCCCTTCAATTTCTAGTTGTCTGATACTTATGGTAGTTGAAAACTTCATTCCCCATAAAAGGGTCATTCCCTCAGCTTGATTGATAGTATGATTCCTCAGGCTTCCTTCAAAGGAAGCAATAAGACCACTGTGATGATCCTATATAACACCACCTCCCACTTTCCTGTTATTGTGGGATGCCCCGTCAAAGTTTTCTGACCCTAGGTTGTTAGAGGCCCTATTCTCATGACTTTTTGGAGGGAGATATTCCATATAGTCATTCTTTGACTTCATATACTCAGTTCATAATATGAAATCCGAGTTAGTGATTTTTGGGTCCTTTTGGCAGATTAAGCATGCTTTGTAATTCATTTTTCTGGATATGAAATATAGATAACACCTTGGATATTATAGACTCAATTTTTCCTTCTTATTATTGCAGTATTGTGTATTACCAAGTGATTGATCAAGTTATTAGTGAGGTACTATAATCTCCTTATAGTTTTGTCTCACATTTTCATGCCATTTCTGTAAAAGTAAGTTCATATAGGTTGCAGGTTGTGTTTAAAGTTGTATATGTCTTTAAGAGTGTGAAATTATTTTCCTTTTTAAGAGATAATACATTCAAACTTTCCTGTGATATATTTTTGCATGAAGCTACATAAATGAGTTGTGCAATTTAAATTCTATCATTAGTATTCAAGTGTATAAAAATATGAACTTTCCTAATCCTAGTTAGTTTGGTGTATCACCCAATATTTCCTTTTCAACTTTCCCCTTTCAAGCATTCCTTCTCCCTTTTTCTTTTCAAAAATTAGTAGTTAGAGGTGATAACCAACTAGGAAGTCGGCCTATCTAGAGGTTCATTCTCACTTTGGGTAACCCACAACCCTAGAATGTTCCCATGTTTCTCTAGCTAATTGAGTTTCACAACTCAGTTTGGGTGCAAGTTTTAGAGATAACGTCTCCACTCATTATCTCTCATCATGTCACATCCTCCTAACTTTCCAACTTGCACTCTAACAACTCATTCAACCACCTAATTTTTCCTCTTAATCATTTGCACATCCCTAATCACCTTGATTAGAGATGGGTCAACTTTTTTCATAAATGGATTTCCCATCTCATCCTCCAATCTTAAATGCTACCCACTTTGATCCTTTCAAAGAAATTCAAATTCTTTGAATCTCCCCATGCATCCTCTTCCCAAGGAATTTTTAATTCCTTTTCTGATTTAGTCTTCCCACACATCTCTTATTTTAAATTTTTTAATTCCTCCCTTTCTCCAAGGAATTTAATATTCCTTTTCTCTTCCCAATGTACTTGGGGAACTCTACCCCATGTACCTTATGAGGCATGGAGAAAAACAATGCCTTTATGGTATATCTCTTGGTTCCCACACCTTGTCCTCTCAATCCTCTCACACTTTTTCTTTCAATCTTAACCCTTCATTCCAAATCAATCTTGGCCCTTCATTTGGACCTCCTCCAATCTATAAATTGGAGTCTACTCTACAAATCATCCACTTTTCATCTAATCCCATGTTATCCATTTGAGATCCAAAATCATCAATCATACCATCCTAAAGCCTAAATCTTGCCTCATAATCCAATCCATTATCCATCATGCTTCGTCTTTGAATCATATCCTATCTTATTGTGTAGTGAACAACAATCCACAATCCTATCAAAGAGCCAATCCAATCAAGCGGAGAAGGGGCACATTCTTCACTTCATCAAAGGCTCAATCAAAGTAAGAAAACAAGAATTTAGGTAAAATAGTTATGTTTAAATGTTTTTGAGGTTTTATATGATTTTTATTGCTAAACATTGCATTTTAATTTTCTCTCCTCTTCATTTTGGCACACTTGATGGGACCCACGTCCCTTTTAGCTAATTTTTTTTTTTTTTTTAAATAATTTTTCTTGTAGGTTGATAGATTAGCATTTGATAGTGCACTTTGGTGTCTCTATAGCACTAGTTTGCCATCTTTGCCTAGCCAGAATGATGTCTCCATTTAAATTTAAATTTTCCCGCTAACATTTTTGTGCAGAAATTGAGAATTAGCGTCTCCGTCTGCAAAATGGCATCTCCACCCCTCTGTTTTGGTATCTTCGCAATCCCAAATCAGTGTCTCCATTCAAAAAAAAAATTCCCGCCTAACTTTGTTTTTGAATTTTTCATAAAAAACTATAGATCAACATTTGCACAAATGTCAATCCATAGATCAACATTTGTGCGGATGTCAATCCACAGATCAACGTCTATGTAGACATCAATCCACAGACCAATGTCTATGCAGACGTTAATCCATGGATTAGCATCTAAGCATACTTCAGTGTCTCCACTTGGATACTTTTTTGGCTTATTTTTAAAATTTAAATTTTTTAATTTTTGTAGGCTAATCCTTTTTATGTGTAGGACCTCAATCAACGTCTACGCAGACAAATCAACATTTGTGTCTGCACTTCAACATCTATGTTGTAAGTGTTTAATTTTGTATTTTTACTAAATTTTTTGTATCCTCATAGCTTTTTCATTTGTCCAAGACTAAGAACTAAAACTACTAATCACTTTTGTAGAACATTTGTCAAAGAAAATCTTAATTTTTCACTAGCTTAGATTTATTTTTTTCATTTTAGCTTAGAAAACATCTTTTTGGGGATAAAAAGAACAAGTCTTTGCCATGTTTTGTGCACTTTCACATTCATAGGGTGGACCCATCATTGCACCAAGTATCCTATCCCCTCATCTTCATGAACCTTGGGTGAAGAGAAAGGTGTTCAACAACACCCGCATTTTCTTTTAGTAGTTGAGGGGTATCTTTGATTGGGGATTTCATCACCCCACAAAGGTACTTTGAATTGGGACATGTCAGGGATATCGTCTCTCCTAGCACGATCTCAAGTGGTGTGTTTTCTTTGTATCAATAATATCAATTAGATCCTTTAGTGTCTTGCTTCACAAAATTGTTGTTGGACTAGACCTATCAAAAAATAACTAAAAACCTTGTTGTAGTAGCCCAAATCCTACATTTGATGGTGTAGGGGATGCGGATCGTACCCTAAAGTTACCTCTCATGTACCCACTCAAGATGAGATAGGAATCCCTCATATGATCTTTGGATCTTTGGGGTAAGAGAATCTAGTATGCTTGAGAAGTGAGTATCATGGAGTGGAGCCAGTGCTACCAAAATCTCTATCTATCCACTTTTTTGAGGCATTACTTTGTGCGAGAGGCCCATTGGATGGTTTCCAATTTTCAGCCTAAGTTGTATGTCTGACACATGTCTTCATTTGTGCAAAACTAGTGAAATTTTGTTTGGGATAATCTAGCCCCCCTTCACTTTCACTCTTTTCATAAATCATTGCATTGGCCAATGTGCTTGTCATTGTTTGATTTCTCTTGACAAGAGTAGATAACATCTGAAACATTCCCAAATTTGACCAAACCATTCAATCTTCACTTTGTCACTATCAAACCCTTATTTTGCCACCTCCATTTGAGTCAAACTTCCAATCAGTTTTTATCCATCCAAATGATCATTAATCTCCAATTAATATCTCCAGCCAACCCTCCCAGTCTTGGATAACCTTCCCCTTCTTCTTCCTATCATCAATCCATTCTCCAATAATCATTTTCATTCCATACTCAAGTACTTAGCACATCAACTTAATCAACCTTCTAATCCAATCATCAATCAATCATCTATCAATCAATCAACCTCATCCTAAGGTCAACACTTTGCAAAAGTTTGATTTAGACCTTTCTTTAATCAATCATCAATTTGGGTTTTGTCTTGGGAAAGAATCTCCCCCAAGTACATTTTATTATTCATTTTGGGTTGATCAAAACCCTAATCCTTTTGCCCTATTTTTCTTAGTAACATAAGGCTATTCTAAGTAGAAGAAGGCTTGATCAATTGTTCCTAATCCAAATGTCTAAATTTTTCCTAGCTTGGTTATCACCTTGCCTCGTGGTCAACATCATCAATCCCCATCTAAGTCCTAATCCAAGGGCTAAGGTGACATCCTAATCAAAATCAATCTCATCTTAATCCAAGGACTAATCCAATCCAATCAAATTGAACCCAATCCAATCCAATCCAATCCAATCAAAACCAATCCAATCCAAGCAAATAAAATTGAATCTAGTCAATCCTCAATCAAATCCAAAGTTGCTAAGTCCCATTCCTCATCTTCATCTAGAATCATCTCATTACTTTTCTTGATCAAATCTATCCATTGAATTTCAACTTGTCACCACATTCTCATCATTTTGAGGTTACCCTTACATGGTCTACACACACACACACAAAGAAAAGTTGGCTGCCCAAAACCCACATTCAAGCATGATGGGTTGGTTTGAATAAATGGTTATGGAAGCTCAAGTATCACCCTATCAACCATGCCAATATAGCTCATGCATGCCTCAAAGCTATCCAATTTCCACCTATTAATTTCTCTGACCTCAACCCACTTACCAATTCAATCCCAATTCATCTCACATTCCTTATCCTTCCCCTACCTTTGACAAGTGAAATCCATCTTATTCCCCATCCACGTCTTCATATTATCCCTCATCCATATACCCCTCTGATCCAATATGTATAACTCCATCTTTCCACCAATCCACATCTCAATCACCATATTTTTATAACACCTCCATCATATCCACTCCCCATCCAAGTCCCTTACACCATAGTCATCAAATCCTTAATCCAAATCCCCTAATCCATAATCCCAATCCTCCATCTAACACTAAACCTTTGCATAATCTTCATTCTCCAAAATTCACACCATCCCCATCCTCCAAGTCATTTCTTCATGATTTTATCCAAGGCATACTAGAAAAGGAAATCCCCACCTTCAAACAAAGTTATCCAATCTCCCCAAGTTCTCCAGTCATCTCCATCCGCTCCAAATCAAGGCAACCCTCAATTCCCTAAGCTTCATGGTACCACCATACCCCCATCTACCCAAGTTGAAGAACCCACCCCCTCTTCTATCACACCATCTTGCCAACCCCAAACATGTCAAGAGATTGTTCCAAAGCATGCTAGCATAGATCCCTCTCCACCTCAAGATCAAAGCATCCCCCATCTCATTATCCCTTGCCATCTAAAAAAAATGTATCCCCTCCACTCCATTTCATGATTCCTCTCCACCTCAAGATCAAAACATCCCTCCATCTCATGACACCTCTCAGGACTTACACAATGCAGGACTTACGTCCTTATCCATTCGATCACACATTATACATGCTGTCTTTCCCATAACATTTTGAAACTCCCAATTTTGATAGATATTGAGGGAAGGGTGATCCTAGAGATCATATCAAAGAATTTTTTATGGCATGTATAGAGGTTGCCTCAGAAGATACTTATCTAATGAGATTATTTCCTAAAAGTCTGGGAGGTCTGGCTTTAGAGTGGTTTTCACATTTACCACCAACCATCACATCATGGGGAGAATTAGCTGAACAATTTATTGCAAACTTCTTGCACAAAATTGACACCCCAAATACTTTGATGGACTTGTGTGTCGCTAAACAATATGAGAATGAAACAGTTGCATCCTTCATACAATGATGGATGGCTCTCTATAGGAGGTGCAAGATAGTTATCCCAAAAAAAGAGCAAGTGGATATGTTCATAGATAATTTGATTCCTAAGATTAAATATCTAATACAAATGCAATGTTTAACCATATTCAAACAAATCATGGAAAAAGCTCTCAAATGTGAGAAGGGACTAGTAGAACAAGGTCTTATTAAGTATGGCAATACCAACAACAATGACAAATCTAAGTTTTAGCTAAAAAACAAAAATGTGACCAATGATGGTATTGTAGATGCCAGAACGATAAACAAAACTCAACCCATTTTATCTTTGGGAGTGAGTATATCATCTAATTCACATACAAGGAATAACACAACCTCAACAAATGTAAATGCTACACAAAACATGAACACAAGATACTCCAGGGTAAATGCTCCAAGAAGAAATTACACACCTCTAGGAGAACCTATTGAGTCAGCACTCCAAAAGTTAATATAGACAAACATGATCACTTTACCTGAAGTAAGAGTGTATGAACTAGGTCCTTTCAAACCCACATGGTGGAATGATATTGATTTCTGTGATTATCATCAAACTAAAGGTCACAAAACAACAAGTTGCTACAAATTGAAAAACTTGGTCCAAGATATGATAGACCAAGGGGACATCACCATTGATATTGATAAAACCTCAGCAAACACAAATCATACAATTTTTAAGGATCCTTTTATTAAGCATGACAAGGGGAAAGCTACCACATCAGGTACCCAAGACAATACCGCTAACTACACAAAGGTCTCATATGACTATACTATTCTTGCAATTAGCTCAGGAGATGTAGCAAACAATGATTTACAAGAAACACTTGATCAAGATGACCAATATCAAAACACTCACATAGATGATAACCAAATTTGCATGATATTAGAGGCACCGAAGTACGATGATGATAGAAATCTTAGTCTCAGAGACTAGGGGCATGATCAATCATCTCACTCAGGTTGGTTTGAAGATGAACTCATAGAGAATATCATGGATGTCAAACATACCCATAAAGACTATGAAGAGGGATTTAACATAGATCTTGATAAAACAACCTATGATACAAATGATACAATCGCTACGATCACCATAACTCCCAGAGATAGAGACTGTGCAGTAGTTACTTGTAGATAAAAGGTAACTTTACAAGGAATACCAAAAAATCAACCACCAGCAGTAGGAACTTACAATGTTGTTGAGAAACTTAAGAAATCTCCTGCACAGATATCATTATTCAAACTATTGCGAATTTCACCCACTCATAAAGCTATACTAGACAAAGCACTTCAAGATTCGATAGTGAACAAAGATATAGATGAAAATGCCTTATATTCTATGGTGGGAAATCTGACACAAGGCACATGTATTGCATTCATAGAACAAGATATTCCTAGTGATAGACTACTTCATAATGACCCTCTACATCTAGAAGCTTACATTCATAAGAGAAGAATTAGAAGAGTACTCATAGATGGGGGAGGCAGTCTCAACATTTGTACTTTAAAGCTGGTCAAAGCACTAGGATATTCTAAACTTCATATTGATTCTTCCAAGAGGATAAATATCAAGGCTTACGATGATGAAGAACATCCATCTAAAGGCATTGTAACATTACCTATACAAATAGGACCAATAATGACAGAGGTCACTTTTCAAGTCTTGGACAAAGAGCTTGGATATAACATGTTATTGGGCTGCCCATAGATCCACACCATGCAAGTAGTACCATCCACGTTCCATCAATGTGTCAAATTACCATACAATGACATTGAAATCACCATAAAGGGTGATCCAAATCCATTTCAACATTGAAATTATCTGGAAGATAGTGTCGATAATCAGATACCTATCAATTAGGCCACACCTCTCACTACATGGCTAGAAACATTAAAGATCACAAAAACAAAAAAGGAAATGCCTACAACATCCTCCTTACAAATCAAAGATATGGGTTGTGGAGAGTATTCTATTGCAAATGCTTTAAGTGGGAAACAATTGTCTCTCTCTCCTAAGTCCTTTGGGAAACCTCACACTACAGTGCAAAAATAGGAAAAAGGAAAAGAAATTGTCAGATATACAGACTCATGCTCTTTCATTAGATGGGGTGACTTACAAGAAGAATCCCTGAACGAAGATGTTAACCATTGGATATATAGAGAAGAAGATCATATGACAATACCTAGAATACACATAGATTAGTATGGCAATGGATTCAAAATACTCCAAAGACATGGATATGATGGTACCACAGACCCTGGGTTACAGAAACAAGGAAGACTAGAACCTGTTGTTCCTAACGATAATCCAGGGAATCAAGGATTGGGATACAAGCATGTACAATGTATCACCGAAGAAAGACAACGTACTCTTGATATTCTAAATCAACCAAGCAAACCATCAGATTTCATATCACAAAGGAATTTTTCCACATAGGCACTCCCATCTTCATCTCAAACAAGTAATTAGGTACCTACATCACCTAGTGTAGAATCAGATGGAGAAGACATGAGACAACTCTTGCAAGAACCTACCACTGAGTTATAAAATGATGCAATTGTTGAAACAACAGTACAGGCTAATGTGGCAACAGATGCAGGTTTACCACCACCACCCGAATCCCACCCATGGTTATAGTCACTACTTCTACCATGAGAAGCCACTTAGGCTCAACCTGATGAAACAAATGAAGAAAGATTGCAAAGGCTTATACCAGGCTTAAGAAGGGTAACTAATGTCCAAAGAAGACCAGGAAATCTACAATAGAATCAAGGACAGGAACAAGAAGAAATAAGTGATGATAGCTCATATATTGAAAGTGAGATAGACTCTCATGACTACAAATTCTTATCACTCCATGATTGTAGCCCACTAGAAAGTGTAATGATAAGGAATAAAATAAGGCTTAAACAGGATGAAGATACACAAAGTCAGTCAAACAATCAAGTCTTCATGTTATCAGAGTCTACTATAGAAGGGAGTAATGATTTACCCCTAGTGCATTCACACTTGATTGATTGGGGGCAAGAATTAAAACCAATGTTGGATTGGTTTGAAAATGACAAAGCAATTTCAGAATTTCTAAGAGTCTGAGAGGGATTTCCACAAGGTGATCATAAAGCAGGGTTTGTTATAGACCTGAATAGAATGACATACTTTGGAGAAGAAATTACTTCTGCAACAGAAGATAAAGATCAAACTACTCATAATGATAAGAGTGACTTGGGTAATCTTCCTATGGAAAGAGAAAGGTCAGCATTACTTACAGAGGAAACAAAAGAAGTAAGCATAGTAGAAGGTGAGGTTGTACATAACATCCATCTGGCAAAATCACTAAGCAAAGAAGAAAAAGATAGATTCATTCATTTTTCAAGAAATGACCTATCAACTTTGCTTGGTCCTATTCAAACATACTAGGTTTAGACTCTGAATTAGTGTTGCATCACTTACCTTTGATACCAGGAGTCAAACCTTACAAGCAAAAATTGAGAAAAGTGCACCCTAGTATCGCATTACTAGTTAAAATAGAACTACAAAATTTTTTGGATGTAGGTTTTATTAGACCTATTGACTACGCTGAATGGATATCCAACCTGGTACCTATGACTAAGCCCATGAGAGGCATAAGAATTTGTACTGATTTTCAGGATCTAAATAAAGCTTGTCCTAAAGATGACTTTCCGCTACCAAATATCGACATGATAGTTGACCTAACAACTGGAAATGAGATGATATCCTTAATGGATGGTTTTTTAGGAGACAACCAGATTAAGATTGCACCAGAAGATCAACATAAAACAACCTTTGCATGCCCATGGGGAACATACTGCTACAATGTGATGCCATTTGGTCTCAAAAATGTTGGAGCAACATACCAAAGAGCCATGACAACATTGTTTCATGACATGATCCACAACATAATGGAAGATTACATGGATAACATATTAGCTAAATCACAAAAAAGAGAAATTCACCTTGCAGTTCTTACACAAATATTTGATCAGTTGGAACAATATAATGTCAGATTAAACACAAAGAAGTGTGTATTTGGTGTAACAAAAGGTAAACTATTAGGGTTTATAGTATCAAACAAAGGAATTGAAATAGACCCTACCAAGGTCAAGGCAATCATTGATATGCAACCTCCATTGACACTTAAACAACTCAGAGGGTTACAAGGAAGACTGCAATCCATAAGGTGATTCATAACACAGTTGGCAGATAAGTGTCACCCATTCCAACATTTACTCAGGAAAGGAGTTACTTTTAAATGGATAGAACAATGCCAGGAAGCCTTCCAAGCTTTGAAAGACTATCTTTTGAACACACCAATGTTAATATCTCCTACTCCAGGACAACCTCTATTGTTATACATATCAGCAACAAACTCAACTCTAGGAGCTCTATTGGCACATCATGACAAAAATGGAAAATAAAGAGCCATTTATTATATAAGTAGGACTCTGATCGACTATGAGATTAATTATACCCCCATAGAGAAAGCATACTTAGCAATAATCTTTGCATCCCAAAACCTCAGACATTACATGTTGAGTCATAAGGTAAAACTCATTGCACACATTGACCCACTCAAGTACCTATTGAGCAAAGCAACATTGACCGGGCGATTGGCTAAGTGGGTTATTATCCTGAGTGAGTTTGATATCGAATACATAGACAGAAAAGCCATCAAAGGACAAATTATAGCAGATCAATTAGCATAGGCTCCTATACAGGATAGTCACCCATTGCTGATAGACTTTCCAGATGAATCCGTGTTTACATTAACTACCTCAGTAATGTGGAAGTTATATTTTGATGGGTCATATACAAGTCATGGATCTGGAGTAGGGATTCTCTTCATTACTCCTCAAGGGGACATTATACCTGAGTCATTTAGGATCAATTTCCAATGCACCAACAATATGGCTGAATATGAAGCTCTCCTCATAGGGCTTCATACAACTGTACAATGGAAAATACAAGAGTTATAGGTCTATGGTGATTCACAATTGATTGTAAAATAGGTCACTAATGATTACAACACGGAGGATGACAAACTCATGGCTTATAAGAAGTTGGTCAAAGATTACAAGGAGCACTTCAACAAAATTACCTTCAAACAAATCCCAAGTATACAAAACAAGGAAGCAGATGCAATGGAACCATAGGATCTCTTCTCAATATGCCTGCTAATAAAACTCAGTTTGAGTTAATCATAGAATAGTTGATGTTACCTACATATGAGACTCCCTTATCAGAATATGTATGTGCAATTGTGGGTCCAGAATCACCTTGGTATAATGAAATATATACATTTACATACTCAATACATATCACTGGATTTGTCTAGGAATCAAAAGAAGACATTTATTTGTCAGGCATCTAGATACACCATTATAGCTGATACTTTGTATATAAAGGGATTCAATGGAACTCTTCTTTGATGTCTAGATGAGAATGAGGCACACCTTGCTTTAAAAGAAGTCCATGATGGAATCTATGGGGCTCACCAAAGCGATCTGCCATTGTTAAAGAAATTATTGAGAATAGGTTATTACTAGCCAACCATGCAAAAGGACACTTACAAGTATGTATAGAAGTGTAAACAATGCCAAATGCATGGAGACCTTATTCATGCACCAGCACAAGATCTTCAACCCATCACATCACCATGGCCATTTTCATAATGGGGATTAGATCTAGTGGGTAGAATCAACCCTACTTCTTCCAATGGGCACAAGTTCATCTTGACAGCCACTAAATACTTTACCAAATGGGCTGAGGAAATTCCTCTAACATACACTATTGGAAAGCAGCTATAAAAATTCATGCTCAACTACATTATATGTAGATACAAAGTTCCAATGTGCTTTTTTATAGATAACGGGCATCCATTTGAAAATGAGGAAGTGAAAGAGTTGTGTGACAAATTTCATATACAATAGAGGTTTGCCACACTATACTCTCCACAAAGTAATGGACGAGAAGAGGCTACAAATAAAACAATACTGAAAATTCTTAAGAAAGTAGTCACTGACATAGGATGGGACTGGCATCTCTAGTTAAATCCTGGTCTTTGGGCTTACATAACAGGAGTACACACACCTACAGGAGCAACACCATATTCCTTGGTCTATGGCATAGAAGCGATAATCCCCATTGAAATAGAAATACCATCTCTAAGGGTCTCCTTATAGAACATCATTTCAGAGGAAGACTCCAAGGTAGCAAGGTTACAAGAACTCGAAACCCTTGAGGAAAAAAGAAAAACAATGTTTAACCATCTATAAGGATATCAAAACAGACTGAGATGAAGTTATAATAAACAAGTCCACCCACGAACCTTTCAAGTGGGAGATCTAGTACTTAAAGAGAATCAAAGGAACCTAGCGGAATGAGAAAGGCCAAGGAAATTCGAACCTAATTGGCTAGGTCCTTTCATTATAACAAGGGTCATAGGAAATGGAGTGTATAATTTGGCTACCATGGAGGGAGATCCACTCTCTGACCCTATGAAAAACATGCACCACAAGCGATATTATACCTAAGGGTTGTATAGTTTAGGTTTTATGTTCCGCATTGCATATCATATCATTTAAAACATTGCATTACATATAGTTTCTTTTTTAGATGCATCTCATTCTCAAAGTTTCAGCAATTACATATAGCAGCATCAATAAAACAAGGCAACTGTCCAAGTTTATCATCTGTTTGCATCTAAGGAAAACAAGGGTCATCTCCTTTCTTAGATATTCAGACATGAAGTCTATGAGGTCCTAAGGTTATTCATTTTCAACATTACCCTGTGATGACACTTTACTTATGGTTGGGTAGCAATTTCACAATTTGAGACTTGTTAACCCACAATCTATCAATTGCTATATCTCACACATTAAGAAGATCTCTAATTCATTCTAGACACCTAGTTGATCATATGACTAGTGAAAAATCTAAAATTCTACTTCGGTGCCACTGTAATTGTCATACCCAAGTAGGTTTCATTACTTACAAGTCAAGGCAGAAAAAGAAAAAGAAAAAGAAAAACCACTATGCCAAATATCCATTTCAAGACAAAAGAGAAATGATATATAACTGAAATATCACACATACAAATGAGATAAAAAGCTTGACTATGGGAACATGCAAGTAACTCCATCAGGGCTATCAACGCCTACTGGTAATGGAGCATTATTTGAGAAATTACAGTCTATAACCTCGTCGTAGCTCTCAAGGCTTGCTGGTAGCGAGGCTCTATCCAGGATGCTTTTGAAGTTAGAATAAACCATGTAGCTAGTCATATAGGATGCTAAGGATCTTTAGTGAACACAAGAGAAGGAATTAACTCATTTGCACACACATGGGAAAAAGAAGATCAAATTTTCAAGAACCAATGGGGAAGTTTTCCGCATCTACATTTATAAATCCTAGTCACTAAGTGTGTTGATTTGAATGTTTTGAGGGACCTTAAAGATCGATAACTGCTTATCTATGAAATGTTTTGCACCTCCATTTCAATTGGTGTATTAAAAATGATAAAACAAACATAGTCAACCTTGTTCGAATAGAAAATGCATCTTCATTCTGCATATTGCATTAAAATAGGTCATACTAAAAATTAATTTGTCTCCACATGCATTCTGCAGATCATCATGTCATGCAGGTCTACACACTGGGGGCATAACTGAAAAAATCCAAAAAAAACATATAAAGTCCTGGGAAAAATCCTAAAAATCATATAAAGTCTTGAAACAATCCAAAAAACATTGAAAAACTCAAAATCCAAAAACAATGAAAAACTTAAAATCCAAAAATAGTGAAAAACCAAAAAATACCAAAAACATCCATATAATATCCAAAAAAATCAACCAAAAACATCGGAAAATGTCTTAAAAAATATCAACCAAAAACATTCAAATATCGATCTACATAATCCAAAAACATCGAAAAATCTCTTGGAAAAGAACTAAAAATCGAAAATCAATCAATCAGAAAAAATTGCAATAAAATGTCTTATGAGAAACAAATACCCTAGTAGATATCCAGCAAACACTTCGCACGAAGTTAACAAAGGATGCAACTATCTATTCAAACATTTGCAATAACTGATCAAACTATCTTATCAATCGTATCATATCCATATCAACGTGATCATTATCTTGTCTTAAACAGAAGAGGATACACTCAAAATCAGACAGGTCAGTCTTAAATGGGGTCCGCAACTTTCTGAGATTAAACATTATCAACCATCACATCAAACAACTAAGAACAAAGGCACAATGTCAGTATAGCTGCTGAATTTTGTCCGGGCTAGTCTTTATATTTTTATCATTTGTGATAGATATTGTTCCTATGCTACTTAAGGATGTCTACAAGTGACTAGAGGAGCTATGATGGGCATTATCTTTTTCTTTGTTTGTTGTTTGTGGTCTGAACCAATGAAATTATAGGAAATTGCTCTAGTGGGTGTCTGTGATAAGAGCCTTCACATAAAGGTGAAATTTCCACACATACCTCGACCCCTAGCATAATTTCTAGAATGGAGGGTTCACTCCTTGTCTGCTATGTGTTTGTTTCTACAATGAGATATCTTTTCATCTTGGTTCCTTATACCCTAATGTACTAAGCTTCATTGTTCAATAATAAGGCTCAGTGATGAATAAATATTGGCCCATTAAAATATGTGACACAAGTTCGTGATTCATTCAATTTCATTCTCATCTCATCTCATTTGTTTCTTGATAGTTTGTTGATTTCTCATCTTTTGTCTAAATCACATTCTTTCTAACATTCCTTCTATCATCAATTTCTCTTTCTATCATTTGACTAACATTTCTTCAAGGTGTATCTAAGTTAAAATTGGTTCAACCATTGTCATACAAAAAAACATTCATTATAGATATCATTAGCATTCATTATAGATTCATTTGCATTCATATATAGATTTATTTGCATTCCATTAAGCATCCATTATAGATTCATTGCATTCATTTAGATTTCATTTACCATCATTAATACATACATGTACTACCATTGCATTCATAATCATATAAAATCAAATAGATATGCATCATAAAACTCATAGCATCATATAAGCATACATGAGAAGAAAAACATACATAAATCACTATCAAAACCTGCATGTCATGTATATATAACTCAAAAATGATAATGTGTGTAAATACAATAAATAAAGCCCAAAGACTTAGATAACATGATCAACCAACACTGCCTCTGTTAGCAGGTGGATCCTATCCACTAGATCCTACCCGAGGATGTCGAGGTGGTCCCATAATGCCACCACTGCTAGTCTATCATGAAGTAGATCTACTCGATCTCCTCCCCATAAATGCACTGAAGCTAGGCTCTCTTTGACCCTCAGGGATGGCTCACTCATATGCCTATCTATAATAAATAGCCTCCTGCACAGTAGTGAAATATCTATCTGCCTGGACATGCATATATGTACCTGCTCTAAAAAAGATGATCAAAGGCATCCATGGTAATCTTACATCTCCACACTGCCTCATCTCTGTCCCTCTGGAGGTGATCTCTCTCAGCCTCAAGGGCACCATAATCTGCATGATAAGTATCTCACTCGATATCTTGTCTAGCGACCTCATCCTCCAAACTCTGGACTCACTCTCTAAGAGTCTACAGCTCATCCTCCCACCCTCTGCAGTAGGCACATCCTCTAGCTCTGGCATATCCTCATCATCACCTCCATCGTCGCTACTTGATGAATCAAAAGAATCATCACTATCCTCACTACTAATAGACTCGGTGTCTCCACCAATGTCTACATCCTCACCTCCTCTCTCAACTCCACCCTCTCCATCTCCTCTAGCTCTCGCCTACATCTATCCTCAACTATTGTCTAGGATGTCATATCTACTATGCTATAATCGGAATAGCAAGATCAGTCAAAGGCACTGGCCTATGCCTAGTAAACCATGCATCATACTCCACTGTCATCGCTGGATCCACTGCACCTCTACCCCAACCCTAGAGTAATGGTTGCAAAGAATCAAACTCAACAGAAGCAACATGTGGTTGTATGCACACACCCTAATCAGATACCTCTCGTGATACATGAGAAAAATAAGCAGTAACCACAGGTGTCACCTATACCTCACCGAACTGTCTCAGAACCCGCCCTCGAAGATACATCTCAATAATTCATTGGGCCTCAAAGGTCCTACCAATAAGATATCTCTGCTATTAGCAAAAAGGCAAGTGTACTACATCATCCTCCCAACTGGGGCAATCTAAATATGGTCTCCAAATAAAATGCTGCAATATGTCAAACTAATGTCTCTAGTACAAGGTATTCCCCAAACCCCTGTGTTTGACACCTGCTGTATACCTGAAAGCATAATGCTCACCAAGCTGCAAATCAGCATGAATAACAGGCCTTGAAATAGAAATGTACTCCCATACCCATGTCTGCAAAAGAGTAACACCACAACTAATACAACGGTATCCAAGATACACAATACCATGTAACTGATAGTACAACATGGCTAGTAGACAAGGACCCCAAGCATACAATGGATGATGAATAATCATATCATGGAGTACTCTGCCCCATCCAAGTGGAAACCCATGACCTCATCTTTCAGGTATCAATAAACCACCGACAACACCGCATAATACAATAGTCATGTCATCATAGTCTAATCGGGCCCAAGGGATGTCATAACGGCCACTGATTTGAAAGTCCTAAATCTCACACTCAAAAAATGCACATAGTCCAACAATGCCATCATCATGGTCATATACAACTCTCTCACCATGAATGAGAATCTACAGTATATGCCATACATCCTCTAAGGTAATCGATGCCTCACCAGTCGAAAGATGAAAAGAACAGGTCTCAGAATGCCACTGCTCTATCAAAGCTGTAATCATAGCCCTGTTGGCCATAACCTCTGGAAAATGTAAAACATGATATAGACCAAGCTGTTGGATATGCTCGATCTCCTCATCCGGTAAGTTAGCTCAAAGATCAAGTCCACTAGGTCTGCTCTGTCGACAGTATAACACTCCAATGTTCTCCTGCAATGAGAAAATATTCAAAACATCAAATATCGGATCCCAAGAAACTTAAAAAAAATTCAAACGCATGACAAAAGATTACCATACAATGAATGCATGATAGTTATGACTAATGCAGAACATTTATGACTCTTGTGTGATGTTTAAAGCTAATGCGTAATGAAATGGGCACATGTGTAACAATAAACAATTATGCATAAAGAAATGAGCAAATGCAGCATGATAACACTAATGCATAACACTTATGATGCATGCATAGCATTTAGAACGTTTGCGGTATAGTTAACACTAATGTGTAAACATCGACAAGCGATTGCATGACACAATGCAAAAATTGATCATGGATTTTTTTTTGGAAACTAGCATAAAACATGCATAAATTAGGAAATGTTTTGGAAAAATACCATGCCGCTAGTCCCAAGAAGTCTTTGATATGAACGTACTCAATCAGACAAGTGCAATCGAGCTCTATAACTAGCCATGACGATCAAATACTCAGACAAAAGCACACAAATTGTAGAGAAAACCCATGGATTACCAATCTGCAAATGAGCAAATGAAAACCTAAAAAAATTTATTTATAGCTCAAAATTAGGGTTTTTTGCCATCTCGACGCCTGTGGTCCTCTCCAGCTTCAAACACCTTGTAGCCTACTCAAATGATCTCCAAATCGCACAAAATTTTACACGCTTGCTCATTAAACTGATATCAAAAACATGGTCTCAATTTTGGAATTTTCTGACCACCTTTTCCGAGGGGGCATATTTACACTATACAGCAGTACTGAGGCATACTGGGGCAGAATTTTTTGTTTTCTTTGAAATAATGTCATTCCGACTTTGTCTCAAAGAGGGACAAATGTAGACACCTAAAAATGTCTCATTGATCACGTACTAATTATTCCTCTAATTGATTAAATAATCTTTATTATTTAATTAAGTTGATTAATCATATTCTTCTAATTTCGTATTTCCTCATCATCTTATTAATTATTCTATTTTCTTATTCTATCATCACTTGATCATTTAATCATTTTCTAATATTAATTAAATATTTATTATTTAATTAATTATGATTAATTCCCCAATTTAAATAATCTTCATTATTTAAATAAATTAATTATTCAATTTATATCTCTAATCATTTAATCATTCAACCCTCTTCTAAATATTAATTAAATATTTATTATTTAATTAATTATGATTTAATCCTTTAATTTAATCATCTTAATTATTTAATTAAATTCAATTTCTAAATAATTAAACAGTTTCTTTAAATTATTTAATTAACTAATTAATTCTTCCATTTCCAAATCCCCAAATTCTAATTTCATTTAATTTCATATTCTTCTAATTTCTTCCAAATTCAATTACATGTGCATGATTTCAAAAACCAAATTGAAAATCAAAGTCAAGTTCTAAATATATTCAAATGCTAAATTGAATTAAAATAAATTCAATTTATTTGAATAAATCTCATACAAAGATTAAATTAAAAATCTTAATCTAAATGCAAGCACATGCTAAATTAATTAATTCAATCAATTAATTAATTAAATCATTTATCTCTTCAACTTCTATTTCCATCTTTTAGTTAGCTTTTTCTAAATTAAGCTTTCTTTGTCATCCTCTTTATTTCCTCCAATCATTCTTTTTATTCCCTCAATCAGCTGTTTCTCAATTAGGTGACTCAATTAATCGATTCAATCTATTGAGTTTCACTCCTACAATCAGCAATTCAACTATCAATTTTCTGTGAGCTCACCCGAGTTCCACCTCTTGATCAATCTGTTCCACCTTTCAATCAATCTTCTCCAAATTTCTATAAATTGAGCATCCAATCTCCATTTTCAATAATCACGAACTTTGAATCTTTGTGTCACTTGCAGGTTACTAGCGCATTGCCTAAGAGCCATCATACCACAAAGAAGAGAAGAGCAATGGAAGTGATATGCAATCTTGGGATAGGAAGTTTCATTGAATTATTATAATTCTTATTTCTTGATATTGAATTATTTCATTATCTTGTTTGTTTGATTCTTTGATTAGATAGGGATTCATGATTTCCCTTTTGCTTCTAATTGATTACTTGTTTTTAAGATGAATTTTACAACTACACACTCATGTCCCAAAGTACACAATTTATCCTTCATCTAATTCAAAATATTCTCCCTCACAACTCTAGCACCCTTCAAGGTGTGTGCCAATTTTGATCTTCCTAACATCCCCATACATTTATCCACGTCTTTCACAACCCCATCCATTATCCAACATCAATTTTTCATAATCCCATTCCTTTAATCCAATACTTTGCATAAATCCTCATCCCCCTCCATCTTCCATTCATTCCATTTCCCCAACTATTTATACCAACATCTATAAGTATATGTCTAGTTATGTTGGTTCAATGAAGCACATTTTTAAGGGATACTATCCATGGAACTAGATTCTTGAGTCCTTACTCCATCCCTCTTCCACACATCCACTATCTTTCGCATCCACTTATCCTCATTCTTATCCATCCAAATTATTCCAATTAAAAAAAAAAGTAAAGAGAAAAATAATAATCAATCCAATGGTGAAAACCACTTCTTGTGGCACCTTGGGTAAGTACCATGATGAAAACTTGGTAAACAAGCATCATGTGTAATCCTCTTATCCTCTTACAATCTACACTGGGGGGTGTAGACACCTATTTATGTCCACTTAATTAAATGAATTTTATGTGTTTAAATATCACTTATCCAACCATTAATTAAATTAAGATTTAATTAATGTCTCATTTCTTCTATTCAACTATTAATCAAATTTACTATTTGATTAATTAACCTTTCTTTTGTTAATTCAATAAATCCTATTTATTTTATTAAATCGCCTTTCCACATTTAATTAAATTCATCTTCTAATATAAATAAATAAATATTTATTTATCAATTACCCTCCCACTTGTGTTTCCCTCCAAATAAAAGTTGCACTCATTAATTGAAATAAATCATTTTTATTTTAATTAAAAATCCTAATTTCTCCCACTTGCATTCTCCTACAAAACCCATTAACCCACTAATCATTCTTCTAGAAACTCCTAAATTCTACTTAATTAAATCAAATCCTATCCTAAACATTGTCACATTCCTAATAAAAAACATGTCACTTCTCAAACCCCCAAAGTCTTCAATAACCATTAAAGGCTCTTACATAAGCCATTAAAGATTTTCTCCCTTAAAACAAGTTAACCTCCAAAGTCTTTAAAAAGAATTTGTTTCTCTTACAAGACTTCACTTCTAAACACACTAACCTTTGCACAAGAGTTTTTCCATTGGACAAAGTCTTTATCCTTGGATAATAGCTTTATCCAATAACCTTGCCCACATGGGATTGACCACCATGTCTACTCTAGCATTTAATGTTTCTTCCCTCTCCTCTCAACAAATCTCATGGTGACACTTGTCAACATGGGATTTGGCTGAAAATATCACATGAATTGAAAATCATTCAACCCTAGCCCTTCTTAAGTCAATTCAATGTTGTCCATCCGATTCATCATTTCTTCTATAAATAACCCTCATTCCCTCATTATCATCATCCAAGTTTTATGCATCCAGGTTATCAAGAATTTGCATTTGCCTTTCTCATATGCTTAAGCATTTTAGATAGCAATAGCATTATCATAGCATTATAGTCTTAGAATAATCATGTTTATCATATCATAGCATATCATGTTAGTAGTATATCATCTTAATATAATCTTCATGCTAGCTTAAATATCATCCTAATCTCATCATCTTTCAACATATCATAGTTGCATATCAATATCATGTTAAGATCTTAGTTTCTTTGCATTTAGATATTTGATCACATACCCCTCATTCTTTAGGTATTCATCCTAGAGATCAAGTCCTCATCCAAGCTGAGAGCCACCTTGATTTGAAGGATCCTTTGAGATAGAGAACAATGAGACAATTTTAGGAGTTTGATTGACTAACCTTTTGTTCATTTAAACCTCTAATGAAATGTTTCATTGGTACATTTGAATGTGTTTACTACCATTTAGCTGACCCCTCTTATCAAGTGTACATTTCTGGCCCCCACCCTAGGGCAACTCACTCATTCTAACAAATTTTTCCATAGGGTCATGCCCAAAAAATACAGAGGACGTTTTAGTGCATATAACATTTCCTATGGAGCATGTGTACCTTCTTCTGGCACATATAAACTTTTTGTTAGTGCATATACACATTTTTATGGAACATTTAGTCTTTCTTATAGCGCTTATAGTCTCCATTTTGGTGCATATAGTCTCTGTTTTGGTGCATACAGTCTCTATTTTAGCACATACAGTCTCTATTTTGGTGCATACAGTCTCTATTTTAGCACATACAGTCTTTGTTTTAGCGCATACAGTCTCTATTTTAGCGTATTTAACAAAGAGAGCAGGAAAAAAATTGTAACTGGTCAAGAAATTAGGCCTGCGAATACCACCATCAGATTTGATTTTCTAATCGGTTGCTTGCAATTCTAATAGTGGTTTTGTAGAAACAAAGGAGTTAGTTTAGTTTTTCTATAGTTGCCTTCAAAGTTGGTAAAAAGAATTCACTTTATTTTTTGCAAAAAGCTAAAAAGAACTACATTTTCATTTGGTGCAACTAAAAAGGACCTCATTCTCATTTTGGTGCTTAAAAAGAATCAAATCTTTCTTTTTTGCAAGGGTAAAAAGAACAACAAAATCAAACTTCTTTTTTTGCAAGTTAGGATCACATCTCTTTTTGGGCTCTAAAAAGAACAAGACAATCTTTCAATTCTTGCAAGGACAAAAAGAATAATTAATCTCATTTTGCAAGTTAGAAAGAACAAGCCATATTTTCTTTTGGCACTCAATTTTTTTTTGTTGATCAAGTTTTGCTTTCAAGTTCAAATAATTGGGTATGTGCAGGATCATGGTGTGCCAAAACAGGCCCTTAAGTGGCAATGAAATTTCAGAAAATCAAAGTTATGCAACTTGACATGAAAATTTGAATAAGTTGTGAGCATTATTTTTAAAATATGTAAGAAGAGAATCTATAGAAAATTGAGTGTAGTTTCTAAGCTACTAGTTGTTTTTTGGAAAAAAAAAATCCTATTTGATGAAAATTTCAAATTTCAATGCAGTGGTACTAAAATTTCAGGAAAAAGATAAGAAGTAGACATATGTGTGACCTCCCTAATCACAATCAAATCATAATATTTTTTTAAAATATAAGTATTAGACTCATGTCTGGATGTGACACATATTTTTTTTATAATTTTTTATAAAGTAAATAATTATTTGTGATTTTTTTACTATAGCTTTTCAGAAATTCAAAAACTCCTACGTCTAACCACCTTAACTTGGTCAAAACCTTATGAAATATTTTTTTTTTTAATTTTTCCCTATAGTAGACGAAGCATAGGATGTGATACATGTTTCAGATTCAAAAAATGTTATACCATTTGAAAGTTATGAGTGTTTTTCAATCAGCCTATCAATCAAGACTATTGTCAGAATTCAATTAGAAAATAAATAATAATTATTTATTAAAGTCGAAATAAGACAAGCCTTATATTTTTGGAAAGATGAGAACGTCCTTAAAAAAAGCTTTCCGTTTTATCAATTTTGGCTAAAGGAAAGTTGTCACCCACCAATGTAGAGTTTGGAAAATCAAGGAATACTGAAAAACACATTTTTTTAGTTGGCTTTCCAGGCTTGTCACTTCCAAGCCAAATCCCAAAGCATTCCTAAGCTGAAATTTGAAATTTGAAAATTTTACAACACAAATCAGATATCCGATAAAATCGGATATCCAATTTTAATAAGTAAATTCACTAACTAAATTTGGACATAATTAATCTAATGTTTATTAATATATTAATATATAATATTTTAATATATGAATTTATAAATAAATTAGTATATGATATTAGGGAGAGGGAGAGGGAGAGGGAGAGGGGAGAGAGAGAGAGAGAGGGGGGGGGGAGAGAGAGAGATTAAGACATCAAATTATGTCGTTATGGGTCATATGGTGTCCTAAGGGGTCGTAGGACACAATATGACCCCTTAGGATACCATAAGACCCATAGCAACCCCATATGGTGTCATAAGGGGTCATATTATGTCCTAAGGGGTCATATGATGTCTTAAAGGGGTCATATGACACAATATGACCCATTGGGACACAATATTACTCACAACGATACAGTTTGGTGTCTTAAGGGGTCGTAGGACACAATATGACCCCTTCGAACACCATAGGACCCATAACAACCCAATATCGTGTCTTAAGGGGTTATATGGTGTCATAAGGGGTCATAGGACACCATATGACCCCTATGGACACCATAGTACCCCTTATGACACCATATGGTGCCGTTAGGGGTCATATGGTGTCCTAAGGGGTCGTAGGACACAATATGATCCCTTAGGACACCATAGGACCTATAATGACCCAATATGGTGTATTAAGGGGTCATATGGTGTCCTAAGGGGTTGTAGGACACCATATGACCCCTATGGACACCATAGGACCCCTTATGACACCAAATTGTGTTGTTAGGGGTTATATGGTGTCCTAAGGGATCGTAGGACATAATATGACCCCTTAGGACACCATAGGACCCATAACAACCCAATATGGTGTCATAATGGGTTGTATGGTGTCCGAAGGGGTCATAAGGGCTCATGGGACACCATATGACCCCTAAGGACAACATACGACCCCTTATGACACCATATGATGTCGTTAGGGTTCATATGGTGTCCTATGACACCATATGACCCCTTAAGACACCAAATTGTGTCATTATGGGTCATATGGTATCCTAAGGGGTCGTAGGACACAATATGACCCCTTAGAATACCATAGGACCCAAAGCAACCCAATATGGTGTCATAAGGCATCATGTTGTGTCCTATGGGGTCATATGATATCTTAAAGTGGTCATATGACATAATATGACCCATTAGGACATAATATGACCCATAACGACTCAATATGGCATCTTAAGGGTCATATGGTGTCCTAGGGGGTCCTAGGATACCATATGACCACTATGGACACAATATGACCCCTTATGACACCATATGGTGTTGTTAGGGGTCATATGGTGTCCTAAGGGGTCATGGGACACCATATGACCCCTTAAGACACCAAATTGTGTTGTTATGGGTCATATTGTGTCCTAAGGGGTCATGGGACAACATATGACCCCTTAGGACACCATATGACCCCTAACGACACCATATTGTGTCCTAAGGGGTCATGGGACAACATATGACCCCTTAAGACACCATATATGGTGTCGTTGGGGGTCATATGGTGTCCTAAGGTATCATATGTTGTCCCATGACCCCTTAGGGCACAATATGACCCATAACGGCACAATTTGGTGTCTTAAGGGGTCATATGGTGTCCCATGACCCCTTATGAGCCCTTAGGACACCATATGACCCCTTAAGACATTAAAGTGTGTCGTTATGGGTCATATGGTGTCCTAAGGGGTCATTTTGTGTCCTAAGGGGTCATATGATACAATTTGACCCATCAGGACACCATATGACCCCTAACGACACCATGTGGTGTCATAAGGGGTCATTTGGTGTCCTTAGACATCCTAAGGGGTCATGGGACACCATATGACCCCTTAAGACACTAAATTGTGTTGTTATGGGTCATATTGTGTCCTGAGGGGTCATGGGATAACATACAACCTATTAGGACACCATATTACCCCTAACGACACCATATGGTGTCATAAGGGGTCCTATGGTGTCCTAAGGGGTCATATGGTTTCCTACAACCCCTTAGGACACCATATAACCCATAACGAAACAATTTGGTTTCTTAAAGGGGTGATATGGTGTCCTAAGGGGTTATAGGGGGTCATGGGACACCATATGACCCCTTAAGGTACCAAATTGTATCGTTATGGATCACATTGTGTCGTAGGGGGTCATGGGATAACATATGACCCCTTAGGACACCATATGACCCCTAACGACACCATATCATGGGACAACATATGACCCCTTAGGACACCATATGGTGCCATATGGTGTCCTAAGGGGTCATATGTTGTCCCATGATATGGTGTCGTTAGGGGTCATATGGTGTCCTAAGGGGTCATATGTTATCCCATGACCCCTTAGACACAATATGACCCATAATGACACAATTTGGTGAATTAAGGGGTCAGATGGTGTCCCATGACCCCTTAAGACACCATATGACCCCTAACGACACCATATGGTGTCATAAGGGGTCATAGACACCATATGACCCCTTATGACACTATATTGGGTTGTTATGGGTCATATTGTGTCCTAATGTGTCATATTGTGTCATATGACCCCTTTAAGACATCATATGACCCCTTAGGACACAATATGACCCCTTATGACACCATAGGACCCTTTATGACACCATATGGTGTTGTTAGGTATCATATAGTGTCCTAATGGGTCATGGGACACCATTAACCCCTTAAGACACCAAATTGTGTCATTATGGGTCATATTATGTCCTAAGGGGTCATGGGACAACATATGACCCCTTAGGACACCATATGACCCCTAACAACACCATATGGTGTCCTAAGGGGTCCTATGATGTCCTAAGGGGTCAGGAAACAATTTGACCCCTCAGAACACCATAGGACCCATAACAACCCAATATGGTGTCTTAAGGGGTCATATGGTGTCCTAAGGGGTCGTAGGACACCATATGACCCCTATGGACACCATAGGACCCCTTATGACCCATAACGACACCATATGACCCATCTCTCTCTCTCTCTTTCTCCCCTAATCTCTCTCTCTCTCTCTCTCTCTCTCCTAATCTGTCTCTCCCCTAATCTCTCTCTCTCCCTCTTCTCCTCTCTCTCTCTCCCTCTCTCCCTCCCCTTCTCTCTCTCTATCTCTCTCTAAAATATGACTAATAAAATCGGATATCGAATATCTGATTTCTACCATTGCTATTAATGTGGCAACAGTAAAAAAAAAGGTGGCAATGGGAAAAGGTTTTGGGACCACAAATTTATACATTAAAATTGGATATCGGATTTTTTTAAATAAAAGAGAGCCTTGTGGGCCATTTTATGGATTCCAAGTGCCCACAGTCTGCATATTCCATTATTTGTCGATGATCATGGGTTTTTAGATAGGTTGAGACAAATTGGTGCTTTTGGGAGATTCTTAAAGTCAAATCTTACATCGTCAATGATTTAGGAGCATCATTGTGGAGGTAAATGGGGAGTAGTAGTCATCGGAAGTCTAAACGCAAAAGAAAACTTTCAAATGACCAAATTGAAGTGTATAGAGAAAGAGATAGAGAAGGTCATAGGAGGAGAAGATGTGGTATGTTAAATATTGCTAATGTTACTTCAAGTGAAGAGGAAATTGAATTTGAAAATGTGTCACAAGTTAATGAAAATAAAAATGTAGATTTTGAAAGTGAAAAATTTGAACATGTTGAAAATGTTGAAAGTGATAATGAAAATGCTCAACATGTGGAAAATTTTGACATAGGAGGTGAAAATATGGAAAATTTTGACATTGAAGGTGGAATTGCTCAACCAAGTGAACCATATGTAACACCTAATTACTTTAGAAATGAAGACCCTCTCATGGATGAAAGATAAATTCCAAATCCAAGACCTTCAAGAACCCCAAAATGGTTATTTGAAATCGATGAGAACATTATTGTGAATCTTGAAGGCAAGAGGTCAACAAGAACCGTTCGGTTGTGGGCTACACAACTTTTTGACCAAAATTTTGGCAATAAGACATTGACCAAGAAATGCCAACTCTTTGTTAAATTGCTAAAGATGATAAAGATGAGACCATTTCTAAAAAAATTGAAGATTCGTATGAACAAGAAGATGGAGAGAAATTCTATTATTGCCAAAAATCTATTTGATGCTCTCAATTCTATTAGAAATAATACCAAAGAAAGAGATAAGAGATATGCTCAAAGAGTGATTACAACCTCCTTAGTAAGCCATCAATTGAGGAAGGCTCATCAAATGAGACAAACTTGTGTTGATTTTAACATAAACCATAAAAATTTGGATAGGCTACTTGCATGAAGACAAAGACTTGATGATCCACTTCAACGAGATACATGGGCTTTTGGTGGGAGGCTTCCACATGTTGATAGAAAGTTGTCTAACAATGTGAAGGAGGAGATTCAACAATTTTGGCACTCTAATTCTAGAGTGTCACCCAATGTAAAGGACATTTTGAAATTAAGAACTGACAACTAAGACCACACACCACATCCCAAACATTTCTTGGAATCAATCCAAACAATGTTGTACAAAAAAAATTGTGAAGTACATCCAACTTTGCAAATATCACAAACGGCCTTTGAATCTTTGAAACTATTTTATTGTGTTCCTCTTAAGATTCGCAATACTTGTTGCAAGTACCATGTGGAGTTTCCAATGTACCATGAACTTTTATGTTATATTCATTCTACGATGCATACTAATGAGATGTTGCAAGAGTGTGGTGCAATGTTATTTATGAGATCATCAAGAGACTTGCAAGATCTATTTTTATGCCCTAGAGATGATGGCTAGTATTTCTATAGAAATGATTGTTTGAATGAGAAGTTCTTAGAATGTGGTGGGTTGTCAAAGTTTGTTTCATGTTTTCATGAGGGTAGGAAACACGAGTTTGGAAAGAATTATGTTGAGAAAAAAAGATATGAGACAGTGAAATATACTTTGAAGAGTGGAGGTGAAGGTTCTAGATGCAAATTAGTCTCAAGAGAAGTGAGTATTGTTGGTTTTATTCTAGATTTTAAGGAAAATATTTTCTACAAGTATACAAGGCACACCCATAGGTCTTAGTGGTTGGATCAATAGTTTAGGATGTGTAAGAACTCTTTCCCGATTGGCACTATTGTATCAGTGGTTGATTTTACAGAGAACTATACATTGCAACCACAAAATTAGGTTCACTCTTAGTACTACAATTCAATATAGATTGCTATTTTTGTCCACATTACATATAGACGTTCTCCTGATAGTATAGAAGAGGATAGGAAGATAATCAGGGATTATCATTTTTATATGAGTGATGATAGATCACATTCCTCCGAGTATGTGCACCATTCTTTCGAGAACTTTTTTGAGTTCTTGCATGAGAAAGATATTGCAATTGATCAACATATCATATGGTCAGATAACTCTACAGGTCAATCCAAGAATGCCCATATGTTTTATTGGTTGAGTAGAATGCATGTAGAGAGGCATATATCTCATATTTGGTGTTTTTTTGAGGTAGGGCATGGGAAGGGGGAGCATGATGGAGTAGGTGCATATTTGAAGAGAGCTCTAGTTAAGGAGAAATTGAGGATTTCAGGTGCAAATTTCTGTGATGCATGTTCTATTGTTGATTGGTGTAGTTTAGCATTGTCACATGGAGGTACTCTTGATTCAATAGTGACTAGATTCTTCTGGTTGGTTGAGGAGGGCATAGTGGGAGATAGATTGGATTGTCAAATAGTTAAAGATTCTTCAAAGATGCATTCATTTCTCAGCTCAGATGCAAGTACATGGACCATTTGGACACGAGAGCTGGCTTGTTTTTGTTAGAGTTGTGTTTGATGTGATTGGGATCAGTGTGAGTCAAGTGAGTGGGTTGATACGTGGGTTCCCCAATATCTAACTCCCTTATCTCAAACAATATCCTTGTCAAATGATAACATGGAAAGTTCACTTGAGTATGACCATCTATTAGATCTTGTACAACCAGGACATGTTTTTGCAGTTGTTGCACCACAAGGGAATGAAGAGAGATCAGAATATTGGTTGGCATGATGTGTATAGGGAAAACAAAAGCTAACACAACTAGTGTCAAATGATGGTAGGTTCACATGTCCTATAGGTTCAGTTGTTATTGTGGGAACTGATAACTCAATGATGGAAGAATAGTACCAAACCGGTACTAAGAAGGGGGGTGAATCAGTACAGACAAAAACACAATCTTAAAACCAATTTGTCAGTAGATATTGGGCATTGACAAACAAACAGTAGCATAGGTCCTAAAACAGAGTACAACTGGCAAAAACCTAGAATAACTGAGACAAGCATAAACCGGTTAATACTTATCTTCTCATATACTCTAACACTTCATTTCCATTTCACCCTAATACATGAACAAGTAATCTACCATCAAAGATATACATATGAGCAACTGGATCAACATGATTCACTGCTTGACAGAAAACAACAAAGCATCACATGAAGAAGACATCACACATGACACACATATTTTTCATATGGAAACCCAATAGGGAAAAACCACGGTGGGGATGAATACCCACAAGCTTGTTTTTGAACTCTTTAGAAGTCCGCTCTGTTAGGATCCTTGTCTGGTTAAAGACTAATACAATAGGTTCTGTTAGGGATCACCTGGTTAAGGGATGGCAAGAATACCTGATTAAGGGTTAAACCCTGTTAAAGATTACCTTGTTAGAGAATTTCAAGAACTCAATTGTTTTGAGTCACCCTATTAAAGGATTTATAGCAAGCTGGTTAAAGCTACCCTGTTAAGGGATTTTCCAACTATTGAGGTGGTTAGAGATCAACAAGTATTACAATGATCTAGTAATAGCACTCAATGCCAATGCAGATCCACTTAAGCTCCTCTTCACCTTTTGCACTTACACTCTGCAGGTATCACATCTCTCCTTTTGGTCTAGCAAGAATCATGTATCCCTTCTCTTAGATACACACACACAACTTTGTACAACAACCTCAGAAAGAGACACAATATCAACCTTATAGGAAAACAGATAGGTCGGTAGCATTCACCCTAAACCCTAAACCTGTTAGGTTAAGGAATTCAAACGGTTCAATCCTAACCGTTGAGCACACTGCATTAAATGCAATAGTTCTTGATCCAATCTCAAGACATTCTCCATCATCCATTTCTACTGATTTCAGGACGGCTGATAACCTATCACACATTATCACCATTTTATAGACTTTGCACATTCTTGAGGTAGATAGGAACAATCTCCTTCGTGCAAGATCCTTCACGCACACAAGGCTTATGTGGCAACATGATCTATTCTTCGTTACCATGCTAACTCATCACACAAAGTCATTGGTTGAGCCACACAGGCTTGAAGCACTTCAACTAGAAACCTTGAAGTTGAGACTACCAACCGGTAGTCATACAATGCTTCCATGTGCCCATTCCCATAACCATATGTCAGTTCACCTTGAACAAACATACCGCTTCACTTTGGCACAAATGTCGGTTCACAGTGTTATACCGGTTCTCACATATGCCGGTTCTCACCTCTTCAGCATATTGACATCAATGACAACATACAATGTTATTATGTCCTCATACCGGTTCACATAATGCCAACAATCTCCCCTTTTGGCATTGATGGCAATATACAAAGATATCTCTCCACTTCACATCTTCTCCCCCAATTTCTATAGATGTCTTCTCCAGTTCACATCTTCTCCCCCTTTGACAACAATGCCAAAGTGGAGGCAAAATCATCCCTGTTCCATTATGCTGCTCCCCTGAGGAGTAGCATCCTTCAACACATCAATCCTGAAGAAAAATTTGACTATGTAATACCTGACTGATGTGGAGCATATACCTTTACTTTACCTCCTAAAGGGGCAACACCCCTAATTCACCCCTTAAGTACATAAATATAGCCTTTGGGAGAGGCTTGGTGAATATGTCTGCTAATTTCTCCTGACTGGAAACATATTCCAGTGCAATCTCTTTGTTCTGAACCTTTTCCCTAAAGAAATGATACTTAAGCTCAAAGTGCTTGGTTCTATAATGTAAAACCAAATTCTTGGAGATATTAATTGCACTAGTATTGTCACAAAATATACTTACCAATTCAGATACAAGAACTTTGAAGCCATTTAATACATGCTTCATCCAAATTGTCTGAGTGCAGTTCATGAAAGCTACAACATACTCTGCTTCTGCTATAGACTAAGAGATACAACTCTAGTTCTTACTCATCCATGAGACCAGTCTACCATCGAGATAGAATGCACCACTAGTTGTGCTTTTTTGGTCATCTATATTGCCTGCCCAATCAGCATCTATGTATACTTTCAAGTTGAAATCCTTGCTATAAGGATACCACAATCCATAGTCAATAGTTCCCTTCAAATACCTAAGAATCTGCTTGACTACAACCAAGTGAGATTCTCTTGGGCTTTTCTAGAATCTTGCAGTAATGCCAACTACATGTGCAATATCTGGTCAGCTATGCACTACATAATGCAGCTTACCAATCATTGATCAATATTCCTTCTCATCAACCAATTCTGAGTCATCTTCTTTGGATAGTTTACAACCGGTCACCATCGGAGTACCAACCAGTTTGCTATCTTCCATGCCAAAGGTCTTCAACACCTCTTTGACATACTTGGACTGAGTGATAAAGATTCCATCCTTCATCTGCTAGATATGTAGTCTAATGAAGAATTTAATCTCCCCTATGAGTGACATTTCAAACTCTTTCTTCATCTCATCTGCAAACTCATGACTCATCTTTTCATCTCCACCAAAGATAATGTCATCAACAAATACCTCACAGATTAGAATCTGATCTCCTTTAGACTTCAAGTAGATATTACTATCTTCACTTATTCTCTCAAATCCAATCTTCACAAGATGGGAATGCAGACGTTCATACCATGCTGTAGGTGCCTGCTTTAGTCCATATAAGGCTTTATGTAGCCTACATACCATGTCACTATCTTTAGATAGGGAAAACCCATTTGGTTGCTCAATATACACCTCTTCTTCAAGTAACCATTTAGGAATGCAGATTTTACATCCATTTGATATACTTTGAAACCTTTGAAGGCTGCATATGCAAGAAGCATATAGACTCCTTCCAATCTGGCTAAAGGAGCAAAGGTTTCTCCATAGTCTTCTTCTTCTTCTTGAGCATATCCTTTGCACACCAATCTAGCTTTGTTTCGAATCACTATGCCATCATCATTCAGCTTATTTCTGAAAACCCATTTGGTACCAATGACATATTTATGCTTTGGTTTGGGTACCAAAGACCATGTACCATTTTTCTCTATCTCGTCAAGTTCATCTTCCATTGCCTTGATCCAGTCTTCATCTTTATGGGCCTCTTTGAATGATTTAGGCTCAAATTCAAAGATCATACATGAGTTTTCTCTGACCTTTCTTCTTGTAAGGATTCATGCATCCTTATCTCCTATGATCTACTTAGGATCATGATTCAGCTTGACATACCAAGGAATGGTCTTAATGGATTCCTCTTGTTTTTCTTCTTCATCCTCACCTCTATTAGTATCAGCATCTACATCTACCGGTGTAGGAGCACTATTACTAGTACTTGGTTGACTGACAACTGGTTCATTTACCGCTTGCTCGCTGCCAGTTTCCTCAATTTTCTTAGAGGTTTCATCAACTCTTACATTGATGCTTTCCATAATTCTCTGAGTCCTATTATTGAAACACTTGAGAGATTTACTCTTGGTGGAATATCCTAGGAATATTCCCTCATCACATTTCGAATCAAATTTTCTCTGGTGTTCACTCCTCTTGATGTAACATTTTCTACCAAACACTCTAAAGTAGCTAACCATGGGTGTCTTACCGGTCCAATACTCATAAGGAGTTTTATCCTTACCTTTCTTAATGAGTACCCAGTTCATTGTGTAGACTGCAGTGCTCACCGCTTCTCTCCAAAAGGTGTGAGCTACCTTTCCTTGAATTAACATAGTTCTAGCTACTTCAACCACAGTCCGATTATTCCTCTTTGCTAGGCCATTCTACTGTGGATTTTGGGGGGAAGATAGTTGCCTCTTGATGCCATGTTCTTCACAGTACTTGTTGAATTCACCGGAAGTGAATTCCCCTCCTTGATCAGTTCTCAGGCACTTGATCCTTTTACTACTTTCCTTCTCCACTAATGCTCTAAAAGCTTTGAACTTTACAAAGGCTTCAGACTTGTCTTTCAAGAATGTGACCCACATCATTCTTGAGCAGTCATCAGTGAGAATCATGAAGTACCTATCACCCTGCACACTTCTAGTTTTCATAGGACCACACAAATCAGAATGCACAAGATCAAGCAAGTTGTCAGCAGTGAAAGATTTACCTTTAAAGGTTGAGGAAGACATTTTCCCCAATTGACACTCTTTGCACAAGGTATTATCTAGTTTTCTTAGCACCGGTAACCCTCTAACTGCCTTGATCTTACTAGCCTTCACAATATTATCAAAGTTTACATGGTAGAGTCTCCTATGCCATATCCAGCTATCATCAAATTTAGCCATAAGACATGTACTTATATTTGCATTCAGCTGAAATAGGTTACCTTTGGTCTGCATGCCAGTGGCCACCAATTCACCATTCTTTCCTTTGATTCTGTAAACTCCATTCTTGAATTCTAGAATGAGGGCACTGTCATTCAGCTAGGCAACACTCAGAAGGTTGTGTCTAAGACCATCAATCCAATACACATTGTCAACACTACTCTTTCCATTCAGAGAGATGGACCCTCTACCTTTGACCATGCATGGTGCATCATTGCCAAAGTGAACCACACCACCATCACACTCTTCCAAGGATAGAAACTTGCTCCGGTCACCAATCATATGGTGAGAAAAACCACTATCAATGATGCACTCATTAGAATTATCAAACTAGGAGACAAGAGCCTTCTTGTCTAACACATCTTCCTTGATAGCAACAAACATAATATCTTCATTTTCTTCATCCTCTAACTCCTCATCTATGACACCTTAATCAACTGCCACAAAACAGTTTCTCTAGTTTCCTCCTTTCAATTTCTTGAACATTTTTGGTTTGTCCTTGTTGTTTCCATTAGGATAGTTTATAGCAATATGTCCTATTCAATTACAAGAAAAACATTTCAAAGGTAGCTTACCTCTGTATTTTCCAGTTCCTTTAGGAAGTTTCCTGGCAAGGAGAGCTTCAAATGCCATCAAAATCTCCTCATCATCCATTTCTCTGCTCTGTCTTGGTTCACCACTAGTGCTAGCTTCTTTTCTTTTCTGGATGGTACTACAGAAGCTTTAAAAGATGATTCAATCTTTTGAACACTACCATCAAAACTATTTAGCTCATAGGCTGTCAACTTTGCAATGATGGATTTTAGGGATACCTTAGTCTTGTCTATTGATCTCAACTCCTAAATAGCAACAATCCTTATTGCATAGACTGGCAATAGGGATCTTAGGGCTTTTCTTACCACAGTGGAATCTTCTATTTTACCACCTGCACTCTTGATATCTCCAACAATGGTTTTGATTCTTATTCCATACTGTTGAATGGTCTCACCTTCAACCATCCGCATATCTTCAAACTTCCCTCTAAGGCTTTCTTCCTTAGCTTGTTTTACATGCTCATCACCGCCATAGATATTTTCAAGAGTATCCCATACCGCTTTGGGATTTTTCTTATCTTGAACATCAATAAACTCAATGTTAGATAAACTACTAATTAGGGCTTCCATGACTTGCCCATTCTTCTCTATCTCTCTCTTTTGGTCATCGGTGAGAGTACTAGTATGGGAAACATAAGCATTCTCAACATATCTCTAGTGTTGAGCACCCATGCTTCTGATGTATGTCTTCATTCTATCTTTCCATATACTGAAATTTTCTCTATTAAACTTTGGACCTTCCCTCTTCATCATTAGACTGGGATCTTTACCTCAAGCAATTAAGCTTATAACACAGAGGACCTAGAGGATGCTCTGATACCAATTGATAACTCAATGATGGAAGAATAGTACCAAAATGGTACTGAGAGGGGGGGGTGAATCAGTACAGACAAAAACACACTCTTAAAACTGGTTTTTCAGCAGATACTATGCATTGATAGACAAATAGTAGCATAGGTCCTAAAACAGAGTACAACAGGAAAAAACCCAGAATAACTGAGACAAGCATAAACCGGTTAATACCTATCTTCTCATATACTCTAACACTTCATTTCCATTTCACCCTAATACATGAACAAGTAATCTACCATCAAAGATATACATATGAGCAACTAGATCAACATGATTCACTACTTGATAGAAAACAACAAAGCATCACATGAAGAAGACATCACACATGACACACATATTTTTCACATAGAAACCCAATAGGGAAAAACCACTGTGGGGATGAATACCCACAAGCTTGTTTTTGAACTCTTTAGAAGTTTGCTCTATTAGAAGCCTTGTCTGGTTAAAAACTGATACAATAGGTTCTATTAGGAACCAATCCTATTAGGGATCACCTGGTTAAGGGATGGCAACAATACTCGATTAAGGGTTAAACCCTATTAAAGGTTACCTTGTTAGAGGATTTCAAGAACTCAATTGTTTTGAGTCACCCTATTAAAGGATTTACAGCAAGCTGGTTAAAGCTACCCTGTTAAGGGATTTTCCAATTGTTGAGGTGGTTAGAGATCAATAGGTATTACAATGATCTGGTAATAGCACTCAATTCCAATGCAGATCCACTTAAGCTCCTCTTCACCTTCTGCACTTACACTTTGTAGTTATCACTTCTCTCCTTTTGGTCTGGCAAGAATCATGTATACCTTCTCTTGGATACACACACACAAATTTTGTGAACAACCTAAGAAAGAGACACAACATCGACCTTATAGGAAAATAGATAGGTTGGTAGCACAAACCCTAAACCTGTTAGGTTAAGGAATTCAAATGGTTTAATCCTAACCGTTGAGCACACTGCATTAAAGGAAACGGTTCTTGATCCAATCTCAAGACATTCTCCATCATCCATTTCCACTGATTTCATGGCGGCTGCTAACCCATCACACATTATTATTGTTTTATAGACTTTGCACATTCCTGAGGTAGATAGGAACAATCTCCTTCATGCAAGATCCTTCACGCACACAAGGCTTATGTGGCAACACAATCTATTCTTTGTTACCATGCTAACTCATCACACAAAGTCACCGGTTGAGCCACACAGGCTTGAAGCACTTCAACTGGAAACCCTAAAGTTGAGACTACCAATCGGTAGTCATATAATGCTTCCATGTGCTGATTCCCATAGCCATATGCTGGTTCACCTTGAACAAACATACCGCTTCACTTTGGCACAAATGTCGGTTCACAGTGTTATACTGGTTCTCACATATGCCGGTTCTCACCTCTTCAACATATTGACATCAATGACAACATACAATGTTATTATGTCCTTATAGCGGTTCACATAATGCCAACAGGAACTTGGTTGCAAACATACATGATTAGAAAGAATGGCATACCTACATTTGAAGACTATGAGAGACACAAAACCATTATAATGTATTCACACCTTATTATAGCTACAAATGTCAAGTTGTTGAAGCATCAAGCAAAACCAAAGACCAAAGAACTATGGACAGTGACTACTATTGATCATGAAGCAATACTAGATACTCTTAAGAAAAGAGATGACCCTTCAGGCATACTTGAGTAGTAGGTCTTTAGTGGTGCCTTATTTTTTTTTATCATGCATTTCATTTCAAAAAATGATTATTAAACCTTAATGTTCAAGTTTTCTACGTGTATATTAAGGATGTGTTCAAAATGCAAGTCTATTGCTGAACGTTTTTTTTTGGCAACACGGTTTTTGCATGCACATAGTGGGTACACTCGATATAATTGGAAGGGACGTATTTTTGCAAAATGACTTATTATCATGCATTTGAGTCGCTTTGCAATTTTTGTTATTAAGGAACACTATTTGACAATTTTTGATGATATAATTATCGCAAAACCTTTATGCTCATGTAGGTCTTTTTTGATGATATACAAGAGTATCACATTATGTTTTTTGTGTCAACATAGTGGGTTCTATTAATTATTATCATGCATTTCAATTGAAGTGATTATCATAAAGCCTTTATGTTCATCCATGCATTTTATTTGTAGACTAACAATTCTTAAAAATACAAGTTCATGCTAGATCATTCGCCATTGACAAGACCCTCTCTTGGCGATGGTACATATTCCTTTGTGCATTAATGAGATTAAATTTTGTGCATAAACATTAAGTCAATTGAATGTATTGCTATTTAGAAATGACCATATCTACCATCATCTTCAACCATCCATAGAAATGTAGTGAGAAGGGCTTTAATCAACATGTGTCTTTCTTCAAAGTTATGCTTGTATACTTTGTAGAGAAACTGGTAAGTTTCATAATTATACAATCTTGTATGTCTTAAAAATGTTTCAAATGATCTATTTATAATTTGACAAACTAATTTGTATTAAGTGATAATTTTTTTCTTGTAGCACATTCATTCTGCATAAAAAAGTTACTTATTTTGGTCTTCATTTATATACAGGCATTGTTGTACGTAAGCTTTTCTCTTAGGAAATGAGGATTTCTGATGCAGATAAAGTGGGATGTTGTATTTGTATATGGATGCGAATTGATGTAACTTTGTTATGATGATATACAATGTCCATGAGCAAAATGGTTTAGTTTTTTATTAATGAAAAAGCAGGTTTTGAAGGGGCCCTAAAACCCTTTACAAGCAAGACTTAAACAGCAAAGCCACGAGAAATAGAGAGAAATAGAACAAAAAGAAAAAACTAGCAGAAAACCGAGGAAAACCCACAAAAGCCCCTAAAAGCCAACATGCCATCCAGGAATCAGATTTTATCCAGGGCTTTAGCTAGGGTGCTACTAATTTCTTGCAGCTCTTTGATGTTGTCTTTGAGGTTGGGAGGGTCCTTGGCCGTAACAACAACAACTTTCTTGATACTGACCCTAGTTCTCTTCACAGTTCTGCCCACTGGGGTAGCATCACCACCACTTCCAGTCTGGATGGTCTCCTCCTCCAGGTCAAGATCCACAACCAGTTTAGGAATATGGTCAAAGACCTTGGCAATGTCTTCAGGGTTTTTGGTGACAACAGAGAGGATACTTGGGATAATTCCCATCAGATTTTTCATCGCTTCTTTTCCCTCTTCCAACGATTTTACCTTATTCTCCATTTCTTTCTTCTAATTAATATGCTCTTTGTTTTCATCCTCCCTCTTTTTATCCAAATTTATCCCTTACTTCTCCAAGTTTTTCAGGGTTTCGTAAGTCCGTCTATCAAAATTCATTCTGGCCTCCGAGAGCTTCTTGAGATTATCCAAGATAAGCCCCTCACCAGCACTTTCCTTGTCCTTGCCATCCCTTTCCTCAGTTAGGTTCTTCTCGAAGCCTTTGTTTGTTTCCTTCCTAGAATTAACTTCAGTTTCCTCATTATCCTTGGGAGTTGTCTCCTCCATCAGATGGCTATTGTCCTTACCAGGGTTATCACTTAGAATAGGGCTATCTTGACCAGGCTCAAAATATCCATTTTCTTCCTCATTGCCCAGCTCCTCTTCCTTCCAGCTATCTTCACTGTTAGAGTCATCCATCTCCATACCACTATTTTCCTTGACAATGTCCTCAATTTCCAACCCAGGGGTGCTTTTCCTTTTCTTGCTGGAAGACACCTTCTCCTTGCTAGTATCTCCCTCTTCCATCCTCCTTTTACCTAACGAAGTGGAAATCTACTTATTTTCCTACAAAGTGAGGGTTTTGCAATGCTCATAGATGAGCACAGGAGCTCGCAGTGGAGAATCGGGCTGGAAGGGTTAGTCCTGTGCTTGTTCAGGGACCTGGAGAGGGATCGAAAAAGGTAGTAGGGAAAAGACACTTTTTTGTCATGTCTCAAATGGTTCAAGAGCATGAAGTGGTAGGTGTGGACCCTAGAGAAATAGCCTTCAACCGTAATATACTCCATGATTGTGTTCAAGACCCAGCCCCAAAACTTCTTGATGTTTGCAACATCGTAGTAGCCCCCGATAGCCTTGCCGATTTTGGCCCACTCTTTCTCTTTCCGCAGGAACAGGGTAATTGCATTGTTGGAGACCTTGAGGTCTTGAAATAAGTTGAGCCTGGTGTGGGGCATTCTAGTCATAGTAGAAATAAGCCTAGCATCCAACTTAAATTTAACTCTGTAAAGTTTAAAAGAGCCATTAGACCAATTTTCAAAAATCTTAGAAATGGATAAGTTGACTCTACCTTTGTCATAGTCCTCAAGCTTTTCCATGAAGCTAGTGAGAGAGCCCTTCTCTAGCTTTGCCCAGACTTTAGGCATTTCTTTCTAGGTCGACATGTTGTCAGGTTCTTCGCGTCTTAGATCTCCTCCCATTTTTGAATGCAAGATATCGACTCTGTTTCTTGCAAATTGAGAACTTATTTCTTGATGCAACTCAAATTATCACTTTGAGTAACCCACAAAGCATGTGGCAATTTTTTAGAGATAGTAGGAGATCTGTCGTAGTGCAAGGTAATGATGGCCTTTCTAGTGAGGCATAAGTGATCTTTTTACTTGTCATGATTTAATTATCCTTCTCTCCCCGTATAACGGTCCTTTCTGAGTATCTCTTTAATGTTTAAATTGAGATCATCATCATGCCAAATCACTTGAACATTAGAATCAACTCTAGTATTCACTAAATAGTCAGCAACACTATTTTGCTCTCTAAAGACATGTTGTATAATAATTTCTTTGAAACTAGCGATAATCTCTCTAACTTTTATGATGATATTCTCAATAGACTAAGAAGGCTCCAATTCCCCCTTTAAGCACTTAATAATATTAAGTGAATCCCCCTCAAGCCATATTTTATCATAATTGAGATTTTTGGCTATAATTAAAGTATGCAAGGCAGTGGAGGCTTCAACAAAATGGTGAGTTTGATTCCCCAGAGGACCAGCCACCACCTTAAGGCAACTTCCAACAAAATTTCTAATAATGCCCCCATATCTAGCTTTAACTAGATTTCCTTTAGAAGCCCCATCGAAGTTAGCCTTAATCCATCCCTATGGGAGGAAACACTAGACAAGACCTTCTCTGCCTTTCTCCTTTCTAGTAGTGGTGGTAGAAAGGTTCCATCTGTCTTTGAAATCCTCTTTAGCAGCAAGTCCCTGATCAGTGCCATAGAGGCATTAAAAAATACTCCTAAAGATTTTGTCTGCAACCACTTCAGGAATAGCCCTTTTATCTCTGAAATCTTGTTGTTGTGCTCTTTCCATATATTCCAGATAGCAATCAGTAGAGTAAGTCTCCAGGTCTCCATAATTTTAGGATTAGAGTTAGGACAATGCCATTGAAGCCAAGTGTCACCAAGAGAATTCGGGAAGACCCAGCTTAGGTTCCACTTGGTCAGGATGATTTTCTAGATGTCCTGGCTAAAAGAGCATTGATTGAGAATATGGCAAGTTGTCTCTTCTTCCCTGTAACAAAGAGAACACATGTTAGGAAAAATGATGCCTCTTTTATGAAGATTATCCAGGGTTAATATCTTATTTTTGATGAAAATCCAAAAGAAGATGTTGATTTTGGGAACTAAGTTCATATTCCAAACTTTAGCCCAGATGGGAGTAGCTTCCACCGGGACATTATGAATAGCCATAGCAGAGGAAACAGAGTATTTCCCATCTAGAGTTTTCCCCCATATCAAAATGTCATCTTTATTGTCTCTATGGATTTTAGCAAAAAGAGAAATCTGAAGGAAATTGAGATCCAGGCACTGCTGGCTAAAGTCAATCTAGTCCCCATTTATCTAGTAATCTCATACCATTTCACCATACCTGCATTTGAAGCTATCTTTCCAATCTTTGATGATATTGTTTTCCTCCAGAGGTTTATCCAAGATCCATCTATCTTCCCAAAATCTTATTTTCCTCCCATCCCCAAGGTTCTAGGTTCTGCCAGCTGCATTCCAACCTTTAGTAAATTGCACTGCATTCCAAATGGAAGATCCATCAATAGAGAAAGATTTGTCAAAGAATTCTTCCTCAGAAGGTTGCATATAGAGATATTTGTTTTTCCAAATAGAGTTCCATTCTCTTTCCTCCTCTTTGAATCTCCAAATTTGTTTGCCTAATAAAGCTTTATTCATAGAACTAATGTTCTTTAAGCCCAACCCACTTGAGGCCTTAGGGGTACAAATGTTATTCTAGGCTATAAGGGGGATTCTGTTTTTAACTTCCACACCTAACCAAAGGAACTGTCTTTGGATTCTTTCAATAGCATCTGTAAACTTTGAGGGGATTTTGAACAAGCTAAGAGCATACACAGGAAGATTTTGGAGAGTGGCTTTGAGCAGAGTGACTTTACCAGCTTGACTAAGAATAGCCCCTTTCCAACCAGCAAGTTTCAGGTTGAGTCTGTCAATTAACTTATTGCAGAAGGAATCCTCAGGCTTGAGACAAAGAGGAAGCACCAAATAGGTAGAAGGAAGCTCAGATATGTTACAACCAAGAATATTTCCAATCCTAATTTGCCTTTGGGCTGAGGTGTTGATGAAAAATAGAGAACTTTTATCCCAATTGATTTTTTGACCAAAGGCAGATTCATAGGTATTCAGAATGATTTTCATGTTTTTGGCTTCCAAGATGGTGGCTTTCAATATTTGTTTTTCCAAATAGAGTTCCATTCTCTTTCTGTACATGAGTACATTGGTGTAGTTGTATTGATAATGAAAAAAAAATCATGTTTGCATATCCCTTCATGGATGTCACATGCAAGTGTAATGGTAATTATGTGTATACAATACATGGAAATATTGATGATCATTATGTGTCTACAGTGTAATGCTTGTTTATCTATATTTTTCATTAAACAAGTTAGGGCCACAGATTCCAAGATAGGCTTTTGTAGGGACCCTTATCATGGCCTCGTAGGTTCAAATGGATCATTCAAAGATGCCACGGATTCCAAGTTAGGGCCCATCAAATTTTGACAATTTTTAGCACTTAGGGCACTCAAGGGATGACGTCGGTAGGGTATGACCCCGAGCATTCGATCGAGTGGGGGGGAAAAATAGGAGCATGCATAGGGTAATAATGCCTAACTAGACATGTCAGAGCCAACGGTTTGTCATCATGATGAGCAAAACGAGAAATTGGCCACGCAACAACATTCAAATGAATGAGACAGATGATTTTTTCACCAACTGAAAAATTGCTGCCCTAATAAACCATAGGGAAAATTGAAAAATTGAGATAGGCTTTTGTAGGGACCCCTCTCATGGCCCCGTAGGTTCAAAAAAATTGTTTGCAGGTACCACAGATTCTGAATTGGGACCCGTCAAAGTTTGACAATTTTTAGCACTTAGGGTGCTCAAGGGACGACGCTAGTAGGGTATGACCCCAAGCATTCAATCGAGTGGGGGGGAAAAATAGGACCATGCATAGGGTAATAATGCCTAACTAGACATGTTGGAGCCCATGATTCCTCATCGCGATGAGCAGAATGAGAAATTGGCCACATGACAATATTCGAATGAATGAGACTGACGATTTTTTCGCCAACTGAAAAATTGTTACCCTAATAAAACCGTAGGGAAAATTGAAAAACAAAGATAGTATTTTTTAGGGACCCCTCTCATGGCCTTGTAGGTTCAAACTTATCATTCGTAGGTGCCATAGATTCCGAGTTAGGGCCCGTCAAAGTTTGACAATTTTTAGCACTTAGGGGGCTCAAGGGATGACGTCGATAGGGTATGACCCCATGCATTTGACCAAGTGGGGGGAAAAATAGGAGCATGCGTAGGGTAATAAAGCCTAACTAGACATGTCAGAGCTGACAGTTTTTCATCGTGATGAGTAGAACAAGAAATTGGCCATGAGACATCATTTGAATGAATGCGACTGACTATTTTTTTACCAACTGAAAAATTGCTTCCCTAATAAAACCATAGGGAAACTTGAAAAACTGAGATAGGATTTTGTAGGGACCCCTCTCATGGCCTCCTAGGGTCAAATGGATCATTCACAAGTGCCACGGATTTTGAGTTAGGGCCTGTCAAAGTTTGACAATTTTTAGCACTTAGGATGCTCAAGGGATGACGTTGGTAGGGTATGACCCCGAGCATTCAACCGACTGGGGGGGAAATAGGACCATGAATAGGGTAATAATTCCTAACTAGACATGTCAGAGCTGACAGTTTGTCATCACAACGAGAAGAACAAGAAATTGGCCACATGACAACATTCAAATGAATGAGATTGATGATTTTTTTGCCAACCAAAAAATTGCTTCCCTAATAAAACTATAGGGGAAATTGAAAAATAGAGATAGGATTTTGTAGGGACCCCTCTTGTGGCTCCATAGGTTCAAACAGATCATTCGCAGGTGCCACGGATTTTGAGTTAGGGCCCATCAAAGTTTGACAATTTTTAGCACTTAGGGCGCTCAAGGGACAACGTTGGTAGGGTATGACCCCGTGTGTTTGACCAAGTGACAGGCCAAAATAGGAGCATGCATAGGGTAATAATGCCTAACTGGACATGTTAGAGCCAACGATTTGTCATCGCGATAAGCAGAACGAGAAATTGGCCACGCAACAACATTTGATTGAATGAGACTGATGATTTTTTCGCCACCTGAAAAATTGCTGCCCTAATAAAACCATAGGGAAACTTGAAAAACTGAGATAGAATTTTGTAGGGACCCCTCTCATGGCCTCATAGGTTTGCAGGTGCCACAAATTCTGAGTTAGGGCCTATCAAAGTTTGACAATTTTTAGCATTTAGGGTGCTCAAGGGACGACATCGGTAGGGTATGACCTCGAGTGTTTGACCAAGTGGGGGGGGAAAATAGGACCATGCATAGGGTAATAATGCCTAACTGGACATGTTGGAGCTGATAGTTCATCATCATGATGAGCAGAATGAGAAATTAGCCACGTGACAACATTCAATTGAATGAGACTAACGATTTTTTTGCCAACTAAAAAATTGCTGCCCTAATAAAACCGTAGGGAAACTTGAAAAGCTGAGATAGGATTTTGTAGAGACCCCTCTCATGGCCCCGTAGGTTCAAAACTGATCATTTTCAGGTGCAACTGATTCTAAGTTAGGGCCCATAAAATTTTGACAATTTTAGCACTTAGGGCACTCAAGGGACAACGCTGGTAGGGTATGACCCTGAGCGTTCGACCGAGTGGGGGGAAAAATAGGACCATGCATAGGGTAATAATGAATTGTATCAAGTATTGTTCATTAAATTAATTATATTGTATTGTTCATTAAATGAATTGTATTGTTCATGAATTGTATTGTTCATTAAATGAATTGTATTGTATTGTTCAATAAATGAATTGTATTGTTCATTATACAAACAACACTTATGATGAAATGAATGTTAGGATTCCCACATATACTAAGAGGGGGGGGTGAATCAGTATCTAACTGGTGATAAGATTTTCTTAAGTTAAAACATGCAGAACATAAAATAATAGTATACCGATATGCAAGAATTAATGCAATAAACAGAATCAGAAACATCCACATGAAAAGAACACCATAATACAAGATGTTTAACGAGGAAACCCAATGTGGAAAAAACCTCGGTAGGATTTGTGACCCACAATATTCACTCACTAGCTAATAAGAGAATATTACTTACAGTAAGGGCCTGTACATGCAGGAAGGCCAACTGCCTAGAGCTCACTGCTGAATGAGAAGTCACACTGACTTACAATAAGGATTATACTAATCCAATAACTTGTAATGCTTTACAATAGCATCTCCAATGCCAGATTCAGTACCAGTTCTTGCTCTGTTCTTTACATATACCCTTGACCTATAATTCACACATTAGGTCTGCCTAATAATTTTCTTTATGCTCGCTACTTTTTTTTTTTTTCTCTAAATGTCTACAATGATCTCCTTTATATACAAGAGTCATTTTACAATTTGCCAAGTTGGCTTATAATAATAAACAAAATATTACATATCAAAAATCCTGTCGGCCTCTATGCTGGTATACATCTTTTCTTTTGTGTCGGTGCTGGTGCTGGTGTAGAGTGATCTTGTTGATGTTGGTGCACTGTCTTGCCTATATAATGCTTTGCCTGTATGATGTCTTGTCGGTGCCATAGGATTGCAAGGTTACCATCAATGACAAAACCTTCAATCACATACAATGTCTCATTGGAGTGTCCATATGCCAACAATCTCCCCCTTTGACATTGATGGCAACACTGATGAGAAATTTCAAAAAGTGTCCAAAATGTGTAGTCAAAAATTTTCCAAAAAATGTTTGCCAAAAATATGAAGGGCTCCCCTTGAGAATATGATTTCTGTCTTTGAACTTTCTCATCCTACTACTCCCCCTTTGGCATCAATGACAAAGGTTGTCAAGATGTTAGTAGAGTTTGTAGTTACATCTGTCCATATCCTAAACCCTGTAGTTGGGTAATAATTATCTGAAAAAGATCGCCCAAAATTAAGTTTATATTATCCATAAACGTTTTGCTATCTTTTATTGCTATTTCAGTCCTCTTCATAGTACCGGTGAGATGCTGCAAATGTTCTGCTGGTGTTTTGCTTCCCTATGCTAATGCCTCTGAGATTTCCTTCCATAGAGATGCTAGATAGTCCAATCTTGGACTCGGTTTAGATCTCAATTGTTTTGCCTTGTTTATTATTCTTTCTTTCTCTCTCTCCTATTTAAGCAATTCTTCCTCAAAATTTGCTAACTTCTCTTAAAAAACGGATAATGAATCCGGTGAGTTGACAAAATTGTCTGCAAGCTTATTTATCTCATCCCGTGTCTTGCTTATTTTCTTGTCAATATCTACAGTCAAGAAGTTTGTTTTACATGTATCTTTATATATATATTTTTATACTCTTTCAATAAACTACATAGTTCCGGTAGAAGTGTGTCAAAGTCTCTGTTACACTTCTTTATTTCTTCATCAAAGAATTTTTGTTTCTCCTTTTCTACCATGTCCTTTACTGATTCTTCCTTTATTTTCTCAATATTTTCAAAAATGTATTTACATAATGTATCCAATTGTCCTAAAGAATCCTTATTATCTATATTACAATCAGGAGCAACTAACTTCAAAAATGGTATTGAATCATCTATTGCTTTATAAGCCTGTGAACTGCAGTCAATTATTTTCTTAATAGAATCTAATAATACCTCAGTCACATTAGTTGACTTGAATGTTGATGATGATCCAAGATTTTGAGTGGCGATTGAAATAACCATGCTTGTATTGACCTCTGGTAGGTCAGTTTGTGTTTGCATTTCTTTTAGCACTAGTTTCCCTACTTCACTGCTTACCGGTGGCACTGTTTCCTTGTGAGCCTATTCCGGAGCCTTTAGCTCTGTTGGTTTCTCTATTTGTGCCTCAGATTCCATCTTTTTCCCTGTATCCTCTGTCGGTTTCTCTGTATCTCCTGTTACTAGAGGCTCTTTAGCCATATCTGACTTTTCAGTTGCATCTTTATCAACTTTTATGTTGATATTTTGGGTATCAACATTTACAGTGTATAGGACTTTAGGATTTGGATTTCTATCCTCTACATCCATACTTTCTGTTGTCGGTTGGTCTTCAATGGTTGTAATTCTCATAGGTGGAGGTAGGTTGTCTTTAACCTTTATGCTTGGAGGTCCACCAACTTTGCCTTTCCCTTTGTCCCTATCCTTCTGATATACTTTAATAGGCTTAGGGTTCCTGTATTCTTCTTGTTTTTCCTTTTCAACTAGGAATATGTCCCAACCATCTTCTATTTCTTCTGTTACTTCAGTAACTCTTCCTGCCATCAGTGAAATATGTCAGTGTGCAGTAGAGAATACTATCTGGTTTGCCTGAGCAATCAAATCATCAATTTTCTTTGGAGAGTTTACCAGATATACAGCAAGTAGTTTTTCTATTTTTATTTTCTTGTCTAATTCAATCACTCCTTGCCTTCTGGCCTCAAGTCTTTTGTACAAATAATCAGGAATTTCATTGATTACTTCCATCAAAAACTTTTTGTACATGTCCATATGTAGTATTACACTTTCCTCAACTTGCCCTTTCTCATCAGCAGATAGAGTGTCATAAATTTTCTCTATGTTTTTCAATTTTCCTTCCTCTATGATCTCATTTAGCAATATGTCTAGGGGTGCCAAGTCTTTTTTTGTCTTTTTCTTTTTCTTAGGGGTTAGCTTCTTCTTAGGTGTGACCTTTCTAACTAGAGATCTCACAGCTTGTTGCTTCTGCCTTGTCCTTCTAGGTGAAGGAGTGGTTGCTGGTGAGGGATCTCTTTTCATAACAACTCTTTTAAAAGTTGTTGGCATGTCACCTTCCGAAGAGGTATCTACCGGTGATAGATGAGCTTTAGGTTGTGGGGCTACCAACACATCTTCTGTTATGTCGGTTTTCTTTAATACATCTTCCTTAATGGCCTTTGCTTGTTTGGATCCTTTCCTCACAAATGCCTCTACCTTCTTTACTCTTTTCTTAGACTGTATTTGGCTTTCAATGGTTTCAGCACTACCAAATACTTCTTCCTTAGGTTCTTTGGGGGCTTCCAGAAGTGCTTTAGCATAAGTTTCAACTATGTGGTCATCTATCTCATAGCCCATTTTGGTTACCTAGATTGTCCTTGGGATAACTGTTTCCATCCATATTTCATCTTTCTTAATAACAAAGCATATATCATCTTTGTATTTGTCTACAATTTTTTGAGATAACCTTATTCTTTTCTTCATTTTTGTCTTTAATGCTTGGAAAAAGTCATGAATGTTGGTCTCCTTGTTCTCACCCATGGTATTAAACAGTTCTATCAATTGCTTTCCTACTGGTATGTCATATCCTAGTTCTTTATATCCTATACCAGGAACCTATTTTGTTATATGAAGCATTAGGCATACTAACAGATTTCCAAATCTGAAAGTTCCTTTCTTATCCTTCTTTATCTTTCCAAGGTTGTCTATCAGTTCATCTTTTAACCATTCACAGATGTCAATTTTTGCATTGTCTATTACCATATCATAAGCACTCTTAATTAATAAACTTGAAACTAAGTTAAGTCTATTAGCATGAGTGGCTTTGTAACCTAATATCATACTTATGAATCTCACATTGATATCTTTTACATCATTAACCCTTAGAGATCTCTTATCGAATGTTGCACCTGTTAGGTCTATGACTAAATCATTGGAAACCTTCTTGTTTTTGTCTAGCCTCTTACCGGTGGTAGGTAACCCTATGACAACATTTATCGCTCCCTTGGTGATCTTATGAATTGTATCTAGCCAGAAAAATTCTCCATGAACTCTTCTTAACACTATCCTAATCACATCCTTAGGAAATTCAAGAATGCTAAGGATTTCTGTGAATCCTAGGGTTTCAATAATCTTGTGTTCAGCTTTAACATTGCCAATATCATCACATATCTTGGTTTTATACATGGTTTTGATTTCCTCGACTCCTAACTCTTCAATGTTGCAATGGATGTACATTCTAGGGTCTTCAACATATACAACACCTTTAGGAATTTGAGAAAATGCACCTAAGGTATCATCCTTTTTTTCTATCTCAGGGACTAATTGAAATACAGGCCTAGGTCTTTTAATTACTTCCACAATAGTAGGGTTTGCTATGTATTCAATTGTAGAGGTGGATGCCATGATTAAATACCTTTTTCTATCTTGGATGGATGAATGCTTGGAGTGTGCTTACTTCTTGCTCGAAATGCCTTAGCTCAGAATCTTCGTGCTCTTTGAAAGTTTGAAGTCACGGTGAAATGAAATGGAGCCAAAACCTTATTTTTATAATATCTTTTCACCATCTACCATATTAATTGCATGCCGGTTAAGTATTCACTTAACATTGTCTGCCGGTAATAAGTAATTTTCAACTTCTTATCTCTAACTGAGGGAATAATAGCATATGTGTCATTAGATTGCCAAACCCTCAAGGAAATTTTCTTCAATTAGATGAAGAACTTCCTACCAATGGAGCACTGCTCTGTCCTGTTAGTGAAGCATCACTTTGTCCTACCGGTGAAGCATTTATTGGTTCTACCAGTGGAGGAGTATTCCCAATATTTAGATCAGCTTTTCTAATCCATTGCTTTGAGATTTCTTGCTTAACCTCTTCAACTTTTTCTTTACCTTTCAAGCTAGCACTTTTGTTGTCTACTGGTGTACCTTTACTTCTACAAAATTTAGCAATATGCCCAATCTTGTTACATGCATAACAAGTTACATTATTTTTTTGAATAGCTTTCCCATAACCTATTCCGGTTTGTGTTCTGCATTGATTAGATAAATGTCCAAATCTTCCACAAACATAACATCTCACATTCATTCTACAGTTTTCAGAGTTATGACCAACTTTGTTGCATTTGGAACATTGATCGGTGGGTGTATTGATATTTTGATAATTCCTAGATCTACATTCATTTGCCCTATGACCATACTTATTATAGTTAAAGCATTTTCCATTGAATTTATAAGCATTAGGTGGTCTTATCGATTTGTTGTGATCCTGAGTATTTGCAGTACCGGAGCTTTCACCAAATTCAAAGCCAATTCCAGAAGTGTCACCTTTAGGTTTTTGATTCTTTAATAAGGTACCAAGTTCTTCTGAGCTTTTCTTGAATTTTTCTTTATGTTGATTTGTAGTTTCCAATTCCCTTTCCAAGATTTCTTTTTGTCTCATCAGTTCATTTGAGTCATTCTAAGTATGCATCAGATCTGTCTTCAACATGTCATTTTCATAGCTAAGTCTTGTGTTCTCATTTGCTACATCACTTAGTCTTCTGGTCAATTCTTCTTTCTATCCTCAATCTCTTTGCAAAATCTCATAGTCATATCCTGCATTACATTTTTTATTGTCATGATCTCTTGTTTCAACTTGCTTATCATGTCATTTAGTGATTCCTTTTCATCATTCTCATTTTGCAATTTTTTACAAAGTTCTTTTCTTTTATTTCTTGCAACAGTAAGATTTTCTTGAAGTGCCTGAATGATATCCTGAGCTGCTCTTAAATCATCTTCTAATTTGATATTTTTCAACTTCTCTGCACCATAGTCTGTAAGAGCTCCTTCAAGTTGCTTCATTAGATTTTCCATCTTTACCGGTGTCAAGATCTTCCTCAAGCTGTTAGGCTTCTGAAAATAGAGGACCAAGCTCTAATACCAATTGTTAGGATTCCCAGGGATACTGAGAGGGGGGTGTGAATCAGTATCTAACCGGTGATAAGATTTTCTTAAGTTAAAACATGCAGAACATAAAATAACAGTATACCGGTATGCAAGAATTAATGCAATAAACAGAATCAGAAACATCCACATGAAAAGAACACCATAACACAAGATGTTTAACAAGGAAACTTGGTGTGGGAAAAACCTCAGTGGGATTTGTGACCCACAATATTCACTCATTGGCCAATAAGAGAATATTACTTACAATAAGGGCCTGCACATGCAGGAAGGCCAATGGCCTAGAGCTCACTGCTCAATGAGAAGTCACACTGACTTACAATAAGGATTATACTAATCCAATAACTTGTATTGCTTTACAATAGCATCTCCAATGCCAAATTCAGTACTGGTTCTTGCTCTATTCTTTACATATACCCTTGACCTATAATTCGCACATTAGGTCTGCCTAATAATTTTCTTTATGCTCGCTACTTTTCTTTTTTTCTCTAAATGTCTACAATGATCTCCTTTATATACAAGAGTCATTTTACAATTTGCCAAGTTGGCTTACAATAATAAACAAAATATTACATATCAAAAATCTTGTCGGCCTCTATGCCGGTATACATCTTTTCTTCTGTGCCGGTGCCAATGCTGAGTGATCTTGTTGATGCCGATGCACTGTCTTGCCTGTATAATGCTTTGCTAGTATGATGTCTTGGTGGTGCCATAGGATTGCAAGGTTGCCATCAATGACAAAACCTTCAATCACATACAATGTCTCATTGGAGTGTCCATATGCCAACAATGAAATGAATTGTATTGTTCAAAAAATAACCATTATTAACCATTGTTAATTATTGGAATGAAGGTTAAAGATTTCCATGATAATACCATGCATAGATGAGAAACAATTTATATGATTGAATATCAACTTCTGTATATATAAAAATGTCAAATGATTACAAATATATGTCCATACACAAATATGGCATAAACACCAACTCAAACAAAATGTATTTCTAAATACGTGAATGTATGTCCATATACAAAATATATATGCCAACTAGACATGTAAGCTTCCCAAAACTATCTATAACATCCTAAGCTGCTGATGGATCATCAAAATCGATCCTCTTCACCGCACTGCTTGACTCTAAAGGATCCTGCACAAGAAAAACAAACCATGATTAATATTAGTTATATTATATAATTCACATTTGAAAAAACATAAAAATGAACTATAATTGAACTATTCATGATTACCCCATCTCCATGTTTTCTCTTCAGCTTTGCAGGACTCTTGATGTATGTCTTCGGTAGAGGAGGTATGTTTTCAATATTTTCATACACAACCTACATATGTTCAGAAACATGACATTGATACAAGTTAGCATATAATTGTCACTGATAATAACAAATTATATCTACTAAAAACAAAATAAAATAAACACACATCTACTTAAGGCATCTCTTCTTCTTCATAATCTTTAGGTATACTGGGTGTAGTCATCAAGGATGTGAAGCCAAGAATTCTCTGTACATATACACAACAAGTATATGAAACTATCAATCTATGTCTAGAAGTGTATAATCACTATAAGTTATTTAAAGTATTCATTCAATCATATTTGCATTCAATTACCTTTCCCTTGTCTCTAACTGCACTACCAAATCCTTAATCACACTGCCCTGCACTTGTGCTGCTTGTGCCCTATAAGAGTAAAATAAGATATGCATGCAAGTTACTACTTAATCTAATTAATACCAATATAAATGACGAGAACGTATGTCCAATAAAATACAAATGACTAGGTGCAATAATATATGTACCATCAAGCTATCAAGGCCAAATGAAATGGCTGACAAGGTGCCCTCCTGAATCTGTCTCAACTCCTCCTCAGTCATCAACTTTTAAATAGACCATGTAAATAAAAACTAGTACTTAATATTATCTAGATTATAAATATTCATTTAAAATATAGCATGAACTGTGAAAATACAAATCTGACCACTACATCATAAATGTATGATGATGGTGCCTCCTCACCTCTAGCATGCGAGGACTCCCCGGGGTATCCTCCAGTCTGTGTCATAACATCTGGTGCATCATGCATCTCATGCACCTCATAATTTGCACTATCCATGGGAGGATCAACAGGCTGTCCAACTGGACCCAAGAATATGTGCCCACACATGACACAACTATCGGGCACACATATGTGTGGAGCCGAGGATGATGTGTTAGCACCACTAGATGCACCGCTACCATCAAAAGTAGACTGAGCTACTGACCCAACCTGAGAAACCAAAAGGCTACTCAAAGAGTGAATAGCCGATATGGTCCATGAAGTCACCTCACAAATGATATCTGGATGATGCACTGGACGTGGGGGATCAACGGGAGGAGGGGGACATATGGGCCCTGGACTACTCTGGCTTCCCCAGGTCTATTTTGGGGCATACCTAAACCCTCACCCTGGAAAGGTTGGATGTCAAAGTAGTTCACATGTTTGTGTAAAACAAACTCAGTATACAATTTTTTTATGAAGTAGAAGGGGACATCAAGATTGTTGTTGGGTGGTTTGTCGAAAACCATCCACCAACGATCCAAAAAAAAATCAAAATACCATCATTTGTGCACCATTTAATAAAAAAAAAAATTTGGGGGGGGTCTACGGGTTGACCAGTGCGGGGATTCACAAACAATGAGGTGATATCAACTTTCGATATCTCGAGATCCTTGATCTCCTTATATGACAAGCCATCCGCATATTGTTCCCTCATAGAATCTCGCCACAAAGGGTGACATTTTGCTCCTCAGTCATGGTGTCCATACTCTTTATGATCGATGTGAGAGGATCAAACATTGGGTTTAGATGAGGGATCCTATGATATACATCTGCAATCCCCCTCAATTCATTCAAATTTTGTGCAATCAAATCCTAAATTGAGGGGGGGTTTGGCAAAGGAGGGTTTGGTTGTTGCAGTTGTGGTTGATCAATGTTTTCATTGTTATCCCCTATTTTTAACCTAATTGAATGTAAACAATTGAATTTAGTTAACAAATTTAAACAATTTTGTATTTGATTTTAAAAAGCCTAGTTTTCATGAAAAAACCATATTTCCAATGAAAAAACAAATAAACATTAAAAAAAATACAAAAATTGATTGAAAATGATTGAAAACAATAAAAATATTACCTTTCAATCTATTTTTGGGCAAAACATCGAATATCAGATGCAATCGGATATCGGATTTCTATAAAATCGCGCAGCCTGTGGGTTAAAAATGACTCACGAGCTGTCACAGTTGAAACATATTGTCTCGGAAAATTGGATATCCGATTTTATCAGATATTTGATTTTTATACTTAAATTATTTTAAAATAACATTATATTATATAATCTTCATAAAAATTTTGCTCGTTATGGGCAACAAGGGAGGTGTTGGTGCATGGGTAGATGTGGGTAGGGAAGACCTGCCACATGTTCTGCAATGGGTTTTTAGGAAGGGAAATTGAGTGGATATGGTAGTAACGGCTAGGCGGAGGGAGAATGTAAACTCTTTTGGGCCATCCTCTAGGTATTTTCGGGGATTTTGGAAGAAACAAGAGGGTTTTGGTTCTGGTCAGTCGGGAGTGTGGGACTCCACAAACCAGGGTGGTTCTCATGGTTTTCACAGTCACTTTCGGCAAGGGTTTCGTGGGCATATTCACAGCTACGACGAGAAGGTTCTTAATGATAGGTTTTTTTGGAATCATTTTGTGGGTCGCCCAAGAATAAGGACTGCAGAGATGGGGGGTAAAGTTTCTTTTGCTGAGATTGTTAAATCCTCAAAGGTGGGTGAGAAGGTGGGGGTTTTAGCTCCTTCAAAAAATGTAGAGGAATTATTGTTGAAACAAGCAGATAAGGTTTTACTGACGATTTCTCCTGATTTATGTTTGTAGGGGCATAAGGTAAGTGAAAATGTCACTGGCCCTAATCTGGTCAATGGTTCCTCTCCTCATTTTTGGGCTCCTATTCCTTGTTTGGATCTTGATGTGTCTTACATTTCTAATAAAGCAAGTAGCTTGCATTCGATTGCTATCTCTGGGGTTAATTGAGGTTATCAAATATGCTTGTCTAAATTGCATCATAAATTGAAGAAACATTGGCCAGGTATGTGTTATTTTCAATTATTATCTACTAATTCGTTCATCATTGTTTTCGATTCTCCTTTGGTTAGAGATGAGGTTCTTAAATCTGAATATCACTAGTTTGGGAATAATGGGATATATGTTTCGGCTTGGAAACCCTTTTTTGTGCCCGATTGGTCTAAACCTAAAATCTATCTGGTATGGTTCGGGTTGCCTAATTTTCCATTTGAATTCATGGATTCGGAGGTGTTGAAAATTATTGGTGATAAGTTTGGCACTTTTTTAACTTCTAAATCAGATATGGTGGATGGGGTGGTTCTGGTAAAAATTTGTGTTCTTATTAGTCCTGATTGTGTTTGCCCTAGGACTTGTAATCTTAAATCTAATGATGGAATTTGGTAGCAACTGATTGATAAGTTGACTAATGATCTCCTATTGTGCTCTTTAATTATAGATGTGCCTTTGTTTATGGATTTTAAAATAGGAAAGTCCAATAACCCATAAAAAGTGGTAAATCATTCTGCTATGGCCAAGGATGTTGGTCCTAAAGCTTGTGAGCATTTATTGAATTCTACAACTTTGACTTCTGCTCTCCTAGAGCTTGATGTTAACATGTCAGAACATCCTAGGTCTTCTCTGAGTTTTAATGGTGTGGAATCTCTCATTAAGTGCAGTATTTTGGATAACATCCCAAATATGAAAAATGATAATTTGGGGTTGGGATTTAGGTTTGATAATGAAACTTTGAATAAGGTAACTTCCTCAAACATTTTCATGGGTTCTCCAAATGAGGAACGTTTGTTCCAACAAATTCAAGATTTAGTAAAAGATAAAGATAGGAGGGGTAATATTTTGCCTTCATATGAATCAGTCATTATCCCAGATGTTAATGCAGTTCTTCAGGTTAATGAGCTTTTGAATACTCATGATCTCCAACTAGATGAGCATGTAACTGAGCGGGTTGTTAACTCTATTAAGTGTGATTTTTGAAATATTAATAAGTCTCTTCCTTTATCTACTTCTAAGAATCCATTTGAGGTGTTAGCTTCTAAAGATTCTGAAGAGATTGTAGGAGAATTGGTGTCATGTAATTCGAGTAATAAATTACCAATTGTCCAATCAAGTATTATTTTTTCATCTCTCGTGGTTTCTCCTCATAGGGGGAGACCTTCGAAAAACTATAAAACTCAAATGGAGATTGATGTGGGTATTCAAAAGACCCTGTCTGCATCTCCTAGTGATAGGCTAGGGAAACATTGTTTTTCTTTGGGTAGATCTAAAAAGTTAGGTCTTTTTTCTGAAACATTGGTAAAAAGGGCTAAGAATCCAACTTCTAGCCCCCCGGTTACTAGGTCAGGGGTTGTTAAGAGGAATTTGTAGAATTATTTTGGAGATAGTAAAAATTCTCCAACCTTTGGGAAGAGGGGAGCTTCTACCTCCCCTCGAGGACAATGAGGATCATTTCTTGGAATGTTAGGGGCTTAAATGCCCCTAACAAGAGACACTTAATTAAGTCTCAGATTGATTTAATTAAGTGAGATGTTTTTTTTCTTCAAAAAACTAAGTTGTCTTTAGAATCTACAAATGTGATTTTTTCTTCTTGGAAAGGGTGGAAGCATGTTTATGTTTCTTCTTCAGGGGCCTCAGGTGGTTTGGCTCTTTTGTGGAATAGTTATAATATTGACCTACAACTTCTTGCTTTTGATACTAATTGGATGTTGTCTTTTGTCAAGAGTAAGGCCTCTAGTGTTAAATTTTGGCTTTTTAATATTTATGCTCCTTTAGGTATTCAAGATAAATGTAAATTGTGGAGAGAGCTTGGAAGGATCTCCTCTCCTTTGAGACATGGATCTTTTGTTGTTTTTGGGGGAGATTTTATTGCTATTATTGATTTAGGGGAGAAGAGTGGTGGTATTCTTCCTAACAAAAGGATTATGGAAGATTTTGGGACTTTCATGGCTAATATGGGTCTTTTTGATTGTAAGACTCAGAATGGCATTTTTACATGGACTAATATGAGAACGGGTTTTTCTCAAATAGCTGAGAGATTAGATAGGTTCTTATTATCTAAGAATTGGATTGATTCGGATGTTGATTTCTCTTCTTCTATTCTTCCTAATCTGGGTTCAGATCACTTTCCAATCTCCTTCTCCATTCTAGAGGACAGACCTCTACACAAGTCTCCCTTTAAGTTTGAGCCTATGTGGTTTAGAGATCACTTTTTTCTACCTTTACTTAAAAAATGGTGGGAGTCTACTCCTTTTGTCTCGGGTTCTAGAATATTTCAAATTGTTAGAAAGCTCAGTTTTTTAAAGTTGAATATTCAAGAATGGAACTTAGTTCATTTTAAGAATATTTTTGAAGAAAAGCAGAGAATTCAAGATATGATAGAATGTTTGAATAACCATGTGATTCAACATAGGATGGTTCCTAGGGTTTTTGATGAACTAAAGTCTCTCATATCTCAGCTTGATGAGATTTTGGCTAGGGAAGAAATTTATTGGAGATAGAAGTCTACGGAATTATGGATTTCAGAGGGGGATAGGAATACAAAAAAAATCCATTCCTCCACCAAGTTGAAGAGGAGTAGGAATATGATTGCTTGTATTTAGGATCAGTAAGGACTATTATTGACCGAGCAGGATGATATTGCTGAGGAGGTTGTTAGGTTTTTTAAAACCCTTTTGCCATCAGAAGTAAGAGATGTTAGCAACTTAGATTCTCATGTCCCTTCTCCGGTAACCATGGAAGATAATAAGATGTTAATGGAATATTTTTCTCTAGAAGAAGTTAAACAAGCAATTTTTGCTATGAACCTTGATAAAGCTCCTGGTCTTGATGGTTATACACCTTTATTTTTCAGAAATGTTGGGACTTTGTGGGTAATGATGTTTTACTGGCTCTTGAGGAGGCTAAGCGAAATAGATCTATTTTGAAAGAAATGAATACTACTTTGATTTCTATTATTCCTAAGAAAGAGGATGTAAATTCTTTTGTTGACTTTTGGCCTATTGCTTTGTGTAATACCTTATATAAAATATTCAATAAGGTAATTTTTATAAGGTTAGCTAAGATTTTATCTAAGATTATTTCCTTGGAACAAGGGGGTTTTGTTCCAGGGAGGGAAAATGTTGAAGGAGCGATTGTGGTGCATGAGATTTTACATTCTATCTCCTCCCAGAAGTCTCTGACCATAATTCTTAAGCTTGATATGATGAAGGCCTATGATAGAGTATAATGGCAAGCTTTGTGTAAGGTTCTATTGAGGTTGGGTTTTTCTTATGTTTGGGTAAAATGGATTCGCTCATGTATATCATCTGCAAGATTTTCAATAATCCTCAATGGTTCTCCTTGTGGTTTCTTTTCTTCTTCCTAAGGTTTGAGGCAAGGAGATCCCCTTTCTCCTTTTTTGTTTATTCTTCTTGCTGAATCCTTTAGCTGGGCAATCAGGGCTGCTAGATCGGGGGGTCTTTGGCAAGGTATTCGGATTCAAATTTATCCTCGAATAATTTCTCATTGTCTCTTTGCTTATGATACTCTATTGTTTGGTCATGCTTCTTTGTCAAAGGCTAAGATAATTTCAGGTATAATTCAAGAGTATGCTTCATTTTCTAGTCAAAAAGTCAATATTGATAAGTCTAAAATTTTCCTTCTTAATACTTCACTGATTGTGCAGAAGAGGTTGCATTCCTTTTGGGGTTTTCAGATTGGTAACTTGCCCTATATATATCTTGGGATTCATTTTTTTGTTAAGCAAGATAAGTTTGGTTTTTGGGATAAGGTTATTTTGGTCATTTCAAAAATAATTCTTTCTTGGAATCATAAATGGTTGTCTTTAGTTGGTAAATTGATATTAATTAAATCTGTTCTGAATTTTGTCCCTATTTATTTAATGTCGGTATTAAAATATCCTAAATCTGTTATTGTAAACTTGTAAGATACCCTAAGGTCATTTCTTTGGAATAATAATAAGGATGGCAAAAAGAGGTTGCCTTTGGTTACCTGGGATAAAATTTGCCTTCCTTAGGATTCAGGTGGCACTGGTGTTCATAATTTGGAAAATTAAAATTTAGCCTTAGGGGCCAAATTGGTTTGGAGATTGTATGAGAGGCCAAACTCTCTATGGGCTCAAATTATGTTTGCTAAATATCTAAATAATGGTCCCAAAGAGAGTATTTTCAAATTCTCAAATTTACCTTCTGGTTCTATCATTTGGAATTTCTTATGTAAATGTAGAGCAGTTATTATTCCCTGTCTCTCATGGGTTGTTCATGATGGAAGGAAAGCTAGGTTTTGGGATGAATTGTGGAATGGACATTGCTCTTTGATTAGTATTAGAGATTGGTCTCCCTTGATTGGTCTCCTCACCTCTCTTTGGGGTGTGTTTGTGGTGGATTATTTTGATATTGTTCAGAATGGTCCTCTAAAATTAGCCAAATGGAAGTTGATTGATTTCCTTGATGTGGATCTACACTTGAAAGCAAAGTTTGATAAGATTATGAGTGAAAGGTTTGTTACTCTCTCGTATTTTGAGGATGAACTTATTTGGACTAGGAATGCTTCTAGTAAGTACTCTATTAAGGATGGTTATATCTACCTTTTACCTACAAATTATTGCTCTTATTGGCCTTACAAGTTGTTCTATCACTCGGCTTGTTTACCTAAAGCCGACACCTTTGCTTGGTTGTCTATCCAAGATAGAGTTCTAACAAGTATGAGGTTGGATAGATTAGGCATTACTATGGTTTTTCCATGTGTTCTATGTAATAAGAACCTTGAGTCTTCTTCACACCTATTTCTTCATTGTGATTTTGCTTACAACTGTTGGAATTGGTTGTTGAGTAAATTGGGCTTATCTTTTGTTATTGGTAAGGATCTTGCTTCCCACTTTTTCTCTTGGCCTCTCATGTTTGCCTCTTCTTTATATGCATGCCTTTGGGTTATTTCTCCCTCTATTGTCATCTGGAATATTTGGCTTGAATGAAATAATAGGATTTTCAAGAAGGTGAATTCTTTTGTATTGGATGTCCTACAAAAAATAGAAGCCTCTATTTCAAAGGTTGCTTTGTCTTATATTTATAAGAACTTGGGTAATCAATATTATTTTTTGCATTGGGATAATAGGGTTACCAGGGTTTGGGAAGCCCTCTTGATCTTACCCTCTCATGGCTTAGTCTCCAAGAGTAACAATTCCTTTGCAATGTGGTTGTTGGCCAAGTGGAAACCTCCTCCTTGGGGATATTTCAAACTTAATTTTGATGGTGCCTCCCAAGGAAACCCTAGGAAGGCGAGGGTTGGGATGGCTATTTTTGATCATAATGCACAACTCATCCTTGCTAAATGTTATAATATTGGTTTTAGCACTAATAATTTTGTTGAGTATCAAGCTTTATCCTTGGGTTTGGATATGACAATCTCTTTAAAGATCAAAAACATAGTGATTGAGGGTGATTCTATGGTTATTATTCAGAGCATCACAAAGAAAAAATTAAATTGCTAGAAGTTGCAGTATTTGCTTGATCATATTTTACAAAACTTAGATTCTTTTGATTCCTTCTTAATATGTCATTGTTATAGGGAAATTAACACAGTGGCAAATTTTTAGGCAAATCTTGCCATTGACAGCAAGGCTCATTTTCGGTTGGTTGATTCTAATGAAATTCCTTCTAAAGTTTGGGAAGGAGTTAAAAATGTTTAAATTATTTGCATATCGTCTAGGTGTTTGCCCGCCCTCCTTGATTTGTCAGGATTATGTTCATTTTCACTATATGGATGACTTTGTACATGTCTATTATTTGATGTAGAAATTATATTTCTATTTTATGTATTCATCATATATGATGTCATTCATAGGGTGACAGTGTGGGTAATCATGATACATTCAAGGGTGGCAGCATGTGTGATTTTAATGGTTTTGTTCAAGCTTTCATGGGAAATTGGCATGAGTGAGATTTTATTATACGGCACGTACTTGGGCATATTATTGTTTGATGATGTTTTGTACTACCTTGAAGCTTGTTATGTGTGAGTTTTGGTTGTGGTAAATTTGGCATTGTTTTATGATGTTTATAATCATTTGTTGGTGTTTGCGTTCTCTCCCACTTGGCTTTCATTGATGGCTGACAGGTTTTAAATGTTGTTATTTAGTGTGACATATCATATCATGGAAATTTGTAAATGATATTTTATCATAAGTCTATTGTTGCCATGATGGTACGTTGATGATAGTTTTTTGTTATTTCTTCCATGCGTTTTCATTTCGTTTATTTAGATTGTGGAAGGCTGCTTTTTGATTTACATGTTCTATGGAATTTTTGGAGTGTTTGCTTTTGCAAATGTCAACTATCTTGGCTTTTGGAATATATAGAGTGGTGCTCGAAACTGGGGTTTCAGAGGAAGAAAATGTGGATAATTATGAAAATCTTGGTAAGGTTTTTAACCTGTTTTCTCTTGAGGTGGCTTTTGAATTCAACAAGCTTTTGGGGTGTCGTTGGTTGGAAATTTTCCCTAATATCTCTTATTCTAAGTTTTTGTCTCAATTTGTTACAATCTGTAATGATGTTTTACTTGATGTTGATTTGGTCTGCCTCCTAGTTTCCACGTTCATTTTTCCATTAGTATGTAATCGAGATATGGTTTTTTCTACCTTGGATGATTATCATTTTGATGTGGGCTCTTTTTATCATGGTGGTTTTCTTCCTCACCATGAGCTCTTGGGTAATGGCTAGTTTGGTCAATTGTTGTTTGAATTAAGAATGGGGCTGATATGTGATACCATGAATGATACACGGGCTTCTATGGATTTTCTTCTGTATCGAGTTCCTGATCAGTTTGTGGAAAAAGCCTGGGTTGTTTTTGAGTTTTTGCATTCATTACTTTCTTTGAGTTTCTTGTTCTCTGCTCCTGCTCGGTTGGAATTTCCTCTAAGGTTTGTTCCTCCTCCAGATTGAGCTCATGATCCTCTAGTTCTTGGTTTTTACATGTCTGACTACTATATCTTGGAGTTGTAGTATGGTTTTTTGATGCAGATATGGATAATTTTGGCTTTATTCAGTTTTAACATGCTAAAGATTTGGCTCCTTGGTACCTCTGTATGATCTTCTTGAGGAGTTTCTCTTAGATATCTAGCTATTCATTTTGTAACTAGCCAATGCTCCCCAATTGGCATAAGTATATGGACTCTTTGGTGTTTCTACACGATCTTCTTGAGGAGATATTTTTTGTTATCCAACTCTTTATTTTGCAGCTAGTTGGCTTTGTATCTAGACATGTCCTGTGGGACCTCTTTGTATAGTTTTAGTTGTATGGGGTTGGGTGAGTTTTCTGGATATGTAACAGATTATGTAAGGGTAGTTTTAGTTTTTTATTCAAGGTTATAACTGGAGGTTTTCTTGTGGGTTCTTTCCTACCGGTATGCCATTTGAACCCATTGTAAAAATTATGAAATATAATAATAAAGTTTAGTGGCTTGCCCACTTTTAATGAAAATAAAATAAAACATAATATATTATATAATATAATAATATATTATATAATCTATTATAATATTATATAGTAGGCATTATATTATATATAATATATAATATAATATAATATAATAATATATTATATAATACATATTATATAATATATAATATTATATTATATTATATGTTATTATATAATGTATTATTACATTATATATATATTATATAATATAATAATATAATATATAATGTTATATTATATTATATAATATAATAATATAATATATAATATAATATTATACAATATAGTAATATAATATTATACAATATAGTAATATAATATATAATATAATATTATATAATATAGTAATATAATATATAATATAATATAATATTTTATAATTTAATATTATATTATATATTATATATTATGTTATATATAATATATTATATAATATGTAATATATAATATTACATTATATATTATATAATATATTTTTTAATTTAAAATTACAAATAAAAATCAGATATCCGATTTTATCCGATATCCAATTTTCTTAGGCTACCATGCCAAGGTGTACTGACACCCAAGCCAAGCAAAAAGTCAACATGGATTTTCACATTTTTAGGCAAGTGGAGAAGGCTACTTTTTTCACATCGCCACCTTTTAGCCCCCCATGATCTTGCACTAACCCAATTGCTATGTGGGACTAAAACAAACACCATGTTTGTTGGAGAAACATTTCCAAATAGTAGTTAGATAATCATTTCAATGAAGGATTAAAAAGAACAAGTTGTAAGTCATGTCTCGAAAGTGATAGGTATATGCTCTCCCCTTAATTGGGTGATCATAAAGCCAAACTCACTATTTGAATGCTTTATTTCAATTCTTTCAATAAGATAAAACCTTTAGCAGGCCTGCCCTCATGAGAAGCCCATAAGGTTGGTGAGAGGGGAATGACCTAAGCAGAGAATGACTTAAAGACAAGTTTACCAACTCACTATAATCAAATGTGAATGGAGATGAAAATCACATCCAATGACAGTGTGCATTGATAGCCTTCCCCAGTATCCTCGAGATATGGAAAGCCTCTGTTTTAAAGGTTGGGAAGCCTCTTAAGGGATTTTTATCTTTTGTTGCACCGAATGGAACCCTTATTACAAGCCTTAGAATAAGAAGCTTCACCGAGTCAGTAACCAGATATTTTTAATATCATAGTGCAAGGGTGGGGAAGAATCCACCCCCAAGACACTCACCATACATCTCCCAAGAAAACAATCCAATTCAAGAGCAATCCTCTTTGGTTCAACTTTTGGAAAAAGGCAGAAAAATGGGCACACCCTAGGGTGTGATAGGGTTGTTTGAGCTAAAGGAGTATTGATCTATGGGCTATGATATTATTTATGACCCTTGAATAAATAGTCTTCTTAGTGTTTTTTTCTTGTATCAAACCTGTAACGCCCCACCAGGAAACCCCGAAGGGATTAACTAAAACACTTGAAAAAAGTGTAAATAATTTTTTTTAAAACTTTAATAAACTAAATGATGCATTAAGATAAACATTACATTTTAATTTGCACAAATGGAAGACTTAACTTAAACTCCTAAAGGGTTTCCCAACATGGTTTACATAATTAAACTAAACATTGCTTAACGTTAATTAACCCACTTAATATGATTTAATCATAAAGACACAATTACACTATATAATGATTATTTCATTCAATTCCATGTGATATCATTGACATTCCTATGTTTCATTCATGATGATACTATCCATTACATTACATTAGAGATTCTAATAAAAGATATACATTTAACCACCTAATTCTCATCAATGCATTTCTTTTACATTTCAAGATTGAAATAATATTACATTGCACATAACCACTAAGTCTCATAAGAACACATAATGTTTATATTAAAATTACATCTTTCCATGAAGGCATACATAACAAATAATACATCTGACCATATACGGTCCAAGATTTACAAAGAATGATCCAAGATGACAAATAGGATCCAATTGGAAATACAAGATGCTCAAATCCAAAAGAGCAATTGGAACACCTATGAAGCCAACTCCTGCAAGAAGGAACAAACACACCCAATGGAAAGTGGCACTACCACCCAACCATGTGGCTCAAAAAGAACCACCCCACCATGCTAGGAGATAGAAATAAAACCCACTAGCAACCTACAAGGTATGCACACACGATCTAAACATGACATCAGGAATCTCACATAAATCACAAACTCACAACATGACTCCACAACAAAAATCCAGGTGATATCAACAAGGCTACACATTAGTGACCGTAAGGGAAGAGTTCCATCACATAGCTTGGAATGGTTATCCTGGCAGGCCTCCATAGGCCCCGACCCCCATCTTGGGTTATCCTGGTAGTCGTTCTCGAACCCCCGACCCCATCCAAGTCTCATGCAGACCCAAAAAATCCTTTCGTGAGGACAAGGTTGTTGGTTTGCCATTCCAGGTCTTCCTATTGCATCCCGAGTCTGTACTAGCACTCAAACATGAGCAGGGTACAATTATCTTAATTAATGTTTTAGCTACCCAAACCCTTAATATATTGTTAGGTTATCACTTACTTATCCAACTTTCGAGGGGTTATCCTACTAACCTCTTTGGGCACGACCCCCACTCAAAGACACTCTTCCTTATGACACAACACAAAAATTCCCAAAAGAACTCCAAGGCAAAAGTACCAAAACCAATTTATAAAAAGGAGTTCAAGACAGCTGAGAAACTTGGTCAGACAAGCCCTTGCATATAGGTTAAATCAACTGGAAAAACATAGTCTACTCACGAGACATGACCAAAGGAAAAGACAATACAAAAAGTCTAATTCCATATATCACTAAAGGACTTGCAATATAACTTAAATACAAAAACAATCAGAAATGAAATGACACCATTGTTGATTTCAAAATAAATATTTATTTTCTCCTAATTCACAATTGACCAAGTTTTCCTAATTTTTCTAAGTTTTCAAAATAAATTATTCATTAACAATCATCTCACAAACATAGTTAAAATATTCAAATTGATATTTGCTATATCCATTTAGAATTTCAAAACAAAAAAAACATCTTAATCACATTTGAGCCATATACACAAGTATATATATATAAACAAAATCATGAATATTAAAAATATGAATTTTTTTCTTTTCAAAATGAAATTTACCCATTTCTCCTTTTTAAAAACTAATTTCCAACATATACATATATACATATATGTATACATATATACATATATGTATATATACATGTACATGTATATATTTATATATATATATATATATGTACATGTATATATATATATGTATATATGTATATATATGTGTATGTATGTATATATGTACATGTATATCTATGTATATGTACATGTATATATACGTATATATACATATATATATATATATACATTCATACATATATATATATAATAAAAAATTAAAATTAAAATAAAATAAAAAATGTTTAATATTTTTTTGTTTTGGCTGCCACGCAACACCTAAAGGGGGTAGTGGCTTGTGGGGCCATGTCATGGTCCATCCACGGTCGTGGGCTCCCCACGACTGTGGTTGCCCATAGCCATGGCTCCCCATGGCTTGTGGGAGAGCCACGACTCCCCACAACCATGGGGTCGTGGTTTCTACAACGCACCCCTCCCTTTTTTATAATATATTTTTTTTAATATTGTTTTTTTAAATTTCTTTTTTAAACAATAAAAAACCAGTAAATTTACCTACAAATTTAAATATAAAACCCAATGAATTTTTTAATAGGGTTTAATAAAAAAAAAAATGGAGAATAAAATCTTCCCTTTTCAAATTCCCCCCATTTTTTTTAAACAAATCCTACCTGGTAAGCTTTCTTGGATGAGATTTTTGGAGGAGAGCACACCAATCCTTCCAACCACAAAACCCTTCAACACAGGAAACTAGATTCTCCAACAAAACAAAGCCTCAACCAAAACCCACTCCCAAGAGAGAGTCCAAAAAATTTCTTCAAAAATGCAAAGATAGATAATCTGGAAAATTTTCCCATCATAAAGAATTTCCCCCACAAAATATCTTTTTAGGTCATATTATTTTTTTTTAATGAAAAATTGAAAATAATTTTTTTTCAAAACAATGCATTTGCATTTAATTTTTTTAGTTTGAATTCCTTTTTTTTCTCACATACTCAAAAAAATCAATTTAAACATTAAAATTACATAAAGGTAAAAAATAACTTTATCCTTTTTTAAAAAAAAGTAAAAATGAAAAAATTGTTGGCCATTTGGTGGAATTGATTATGTGTTGCATTGATGTTTTTGTTAGTTAGATGAGAGGGGGGGTGAATCAGATAACCTCAATAATGATTACTCTAATCAGATTCAACCTCAGTAGCATTTACTTGCTATGCAACTTATGACTATAAATCATTCAAACTCATAAACAGATAAACATGAAACATTAAATCACATTTGACACCAAATTTAATGTAGAAACCCTAATAGGGAAAAACCAATGTGGGATTTCGGACCCACAAGAAAATATACTCTCATAGAGTATGCTCGGTTAAAAGAAAATCTTGTTAAAGATTACATACACATTGCTAGATGTGACCCGGTCAAGGGATTTCCCTCAAATCTGTTAGAATGTTCACTTTGTTAGAAGTGACCTTGTCAAAGGATCTCAAACACTCATTTAGAATGTTAACTTCCAAGAGGATTTACAAATAAGACTGTTAAGTCCACTCGGTTAAGAGATTTCCTGTCACTTACAAAAATAAATAACAGTAATAAAATGTATCTACAACTTGACATCTAAAATGTTAAAGTAGATTCTATGTTCTCAATGTGCTCAAGATAATCTTGTCATAAGACTTATCTTTCTCCTTGCTGGGCTTCTCAATCTGTTCTTCAATCAGATCTTCAATCTTCTGTACTCGGTAATCACTTCTGTAGCATCACTATGCTTCAGTTTGCCTGCATCTTTTTTCAACAACATTACTTTATTTATAAGCAATTTCCAACCGCTTAATCTCCTTAATCACATTTCCCATGATTAATCTTAGCCATCAGATCTTCAAACTTGACTAGGTTCATTGTATCCTTCGATCTGAAAAATGTTTTATCTTGCCTTGAAACTTGTATACCTTTCTTGGTACTTGTGCTTGGTTAGGACCGTTCAATCTGTGCTGTAGATCTTACTCTCAAATTTTAATTGTCGTTGATCCTTAACAAACTTCTTGCATGACATTCCTATCTTCATTAAACCTCCAGCTGATTGGCATCCTTCATTTAATAATGTATACACTTATTTAATGCATTTTGTTACTGCTTGGTTGATACTCGATTAATACTGAACTTCACTCGGTAGACATTATCTTCTCGGTGTCTTTTTCTTTCATTAACTGACACTAGTAACCTTGGAGTTTACCGACTAGCTCCTTGCTCGGTAAAATAGAATAGTATCAAACCTTTACTCATTCTATTACATGAAATCTTTCCCCCTTCTTGTTCAGTCTTGAAATACATATATATGGGATATCAAAACAATCAAAACATCATAATCTCATCACTATCTAACTCGGTAATAGTTTCCCATTGAATGACTTATTATTCCCCTTTATTTTCACATTCTTTCTGTGTCACTTACCGACATCTTTATACTCATCAAAATATACTTTTTAAGATATGGCAACATCATACCGAATCAGAAAATCAATTGCTTGACATCAATGACAAAGTAATAATATTAAGATAGTAATCATCCTTTATCAATTAAATTATTCATCTCCAACAACCTTCTCAATATCATCAACCATCAAACATATTGTAATGCCAACAATCTCCCAACTTATTGTAATGCCAACAATATCTGCCTTTGGCATTGATGGTAATACCAACTTGATTTATTCCAATTGATTCAAACTGTTGTTATTCTTCTCCTATTATCCTTGAGCTATAAACAATCATCTCCCCCTTTGACAACAATGCCAAAAGTAAGATTGATCCATAATTACTCCCCCTGTGAAGTAATTTCTTTGTAGTTCAAACATATACAAATGTATCTCGGTCAGAGCAACTTGTCTTCATTCACTATTTCTTGCACAACTTTAGACATCCTTCTAAAGTGTGTAAATGAGCATCAACTTACAAATAGTATTCTTTGGAGTCATAGAATTGATGTTGTCACCAAACTCTGTCAGTGAGTGCTAGATAGGGGTAGGACCCCTCACTTACTTTTGAGATACTCAAAAGTGTCCCTTGGCAGTGGCTTTGTGAAGATGTTTGCGATTTGTTCCTTTGTGCTAGCATATTCCAGCACAACATTATTTTCTTGAACTTCTTCTCTAAGATAATGATACTTTATAGAGATGTGTTTTGTCTTAGAGTGCATTACCGGATTCTTTGAAATGTTAATAGCACTTGTATTATCACAAAATATAGTTACTGGCCCGACATTTGTCTCATTCATTCCTTCCAACAGTTATTTGATCCATGCTATATTGGTACAATTCAATGCTGCAGCAACATATTCAGCTTCAGCTATTGACTGTGAAATGCATCCTTGTTTCTTGCTAAGCCAACTTACTAGTCTTTCTCCCAAAAAGAAAGCTCCACCGCTTGTGCTTTTCCTGTCATCAATATTTCCTACCCAATCAGCATCAGTATAGATTTTTATGTCAAAATCATTCCTCTTTTCATATAGTAGACCATAATCTTCAGTGCCTCTCAAATATATAAAAATTCTCTTGACTGTTGTCATATGAGTTTCTTTGGGATCTGCAAAAAATCTTGCAGCTATACCTACTGCATGTGCTATATCAGGCCTACTGTGAACTACATATTGTAACTTTCCAATCATAGATCAGTAAAGTGTCTCATCAACAAATGCAGATTCATCATTCTTTGATAGTTTACAATTAGTAGTCATAGGAGTACTTACAGGTTTAGAATCCTCCATTCCAAATTTCTTCAAGATTTCCTTTATATACTTGGATTGAGTAATGAAAATCCCATTTTTCATTTGCAGTATTTGTAAACCTATAAAATACTTTATCTCACTGATTACTAACATCTCAAATTCTTTGCACATTTCATTTCCAAAGTTCTTACATAAAGAATCATTTCCACAAAAAATAATATCATCAAAAAATATGGCTGACATCAGTATTCCATTCTCATCATTCTTCATATACATGTTGTTCTCACTAGTCCTCATAAATCCAATCTTTAATAAGTAAGAGTGCAACCTTTCATACCATGCTCTAGGTGCTTGCTTTAGACCATATAAAGCTTTGTTCAACTTGCATACCTAATCTTTATTCTTCTCTTCAATAAATCCTTCAGGTTGTTCAATATAGACTTCTTCTTCTAGTATACCATTCCAAAATGTAGATTTAACATCCATTTGATATACCTTGAAATTTTTGTAAGCAGCATATGCCAATAATGTTCTTACTCCTTCAAGTCTTGCTACAGGTGCAAAAGTTTCTCCATAGTCTATTCCTTCTTCTTGAGCATAACATTTGCAAACTAGCCTTGCTTTATTCCGAATGACCTCACCTTTTACATTTAGCTTATTCCTGAAAATCCACTTTGTACTGATTACATTTTTCTCTTTTGGTCTTGGGACCAATGTCCATGTTTCATTTTTCTTGATTTGATCAATCCCTTCTGTCATAGCATTTACCCAATCTTCATTTCTTAATGCCTCTTTTACTATCCTCAGTTCAAATTCGGATATCCTACATGTGTTGTATCTCAGTTTGTTCCTTGTCATCACTGGAGCATCCTTATCTCCTATAATCTGACTTGATGCATGATTTCTTCTAACATATTTTGCTAATATAGGCTCAGTAGGCTCTGGATGATCTTCTTCATCGCTCGGTAATTGAGTAATTTCTTCATTGGCTTTCTTGGTAAGGCTTGTCAGTTGTACGCATAAAAACTCTTCATAATCTTCTAGTTCTTTAGAGTTTCCTTCATCATTCCTTTCTGCAAATTCATCAATTTTCACATTTGCACTTTCCACAATTTTGTTAGATTATTTGATCAGACATTTAAATGCTTTACTCCTAGAGGAATAACCAAGAAATGTTCCTTCCTCACTTTGCTGATCAAATTTTCCATTTCTATCATCTTTGTGAACATAACATGTACTTCCAAATATTTTAAAATAACTTACATTTGGTTTCTTGTCATACTAGATTTCATAAGGTGTCTTCATAGTTCCTTTCTTCAGTTGTACTCGGTTCAAGCTGTAAACTGTAGTGCTTATTGCTTCTCTCCAAAATATTTGAGGTACTCTCTTTTCTATCATCAAAGTTCTATCACAATCTACAATTGATCTATTCCTCCTTTTAGCTATCTCATTTTACTGTGGTGTCCTTGTTGCGGACACTTGTCTCTTTATACCATGGTCATTGTAAAATAAGTTAAATTCATCATAAATGAATTCTCCTCCTCTATTAGATCTAAGACATTTCAACTATCTTCCTATTTCTTTTTCAACTCTTGCCTTATACCATTTGAACATTTGAAAAGCTTCTCATTTCTCTTTTAGAAACATAACTGACATCATCCTTGAGTAATCATCCACAAATAATATGAAGTATTTATCACCATAGTAACTTTGAACTTTCATAGGACCACAAAGATCAGTGTGTACAAGATCTAAAATTCCTATAGAAGTGTAAGACTTACTTATAAAGCTTGATTTTGTCATCTTACCCATCTGGCGTCCTCGGCATATTGCATTTTTCAGGTTTTTCCAATCTCGGTAGACCTCTTACACGATGATTCTTACTTATTTTGATCAGATTATCAAAATTTACATGACAAAACCTTTTATACCATAACCAAGTATCTTCTATTTTTGCATATAGACAATTGTTCCGAGTTGAGTCAAGGTGAAATGTATTACCTCTTGTTTGAGTCCCGGTAGCAGCCAACTTTCCATGTTTGTCATGAACTTTGACAATTCCTTTCTGAAATTCTATTTAGTATCCTGTATTATTTAGCTATGCTACACTCAAAAATTTTTATTTCAGACCTTCAACTCAATATACATCATCACATTTAGCATTGTCAAGAAGTGTGATTGTACCTTTACCTTTCATAGGACATGGTGCATCATTAGCAAATCTTACATGACCTCCATCATAATCTTCTAATTTAACAAACTTGTGTTTATCACCTGTCATGTGATGTGAGAATCCACTATCTATGATCCAAGAATCATTTTTATTTATGTGTGATATTAAGGCTTTTTCTTCATACCTTTCTTCATCCGATCCATCTTTGATAGCCACATATACAACTTCCTCTATCTCAGTCTCATCAAATTTATCATCATTGAATTCCTCATCAGCTACTAGGCATGTCTTTCTTTCTCTCCTTCTGAAGTCTTGGTGTCTTCTGTATTGGTTGTCTTTTTGTTTGTCATCTCGGTAATCTTTCTTTTCATCATATTTGTCAAGATAGTTAGAAGCCATATGTCCAATTTTATCATAGTTAAAACATTTTAAAGGTAACTTCCCTTTATACTTACCTTTGCCTCTCAGTAACCTTCTAGCCAATAATGCTTCAAATTCTTCTTGCTTTCTGATTTCCTCATATAGTTTGTGTACTTCTTCCATGTTTTTGTGAAATCTCTCACTTGCTCCACCATGATTTCCTTCAGCATACTTAGACATTCTATAATTGTAATCTTCAAATTCACTGAGATGAAAAGAACTGAATGCAGATTCAACTTTATTTACCGAAGACCCACTGTTATTAAAATTACTTAACTCAAAAGCATGTAGCTTACCAATAGTAGCATCCAAAGAGACTGGCATGTTTGGTACAAACCTCAATTCATTGATTGTAGAGACTCTAATGGCATAAGAAGGTAGAAGTGTTCTCAGCAACTTACTTGTTACATCGTTTTCTTCAATAGTTCCTCCTGCTCCTTTGATTTGATTGACAGTTTCCTTTAAACTTGTACTATATTGGATTATGTTCTCACCTTCATTCATCTTCATGGATTCAAGTTGTCCTCTTAGACTGTCCACTTTTTCTCTTTGAACATGTTCATCTCCACCATACACAGATGTGAGCTTATTCCAAATTGCTTTGGCATCATTACAACCTTCTAGATCATTAAACTCTGAGTCGGTCAAAGCTGATGTTATTTCTATCATTGCTTGAATGTGTTCTTGCTTTGCCTTTATTTCTTCCATTGTCATAGGGTAGGTTCTAGGTGCACTGTAATCATTCTCCATATAATATGTTGCATATTCTCCAATTCTTGAGAAGTGTAACTTCATCCTTTTCTGCCATGTGGTGAAACTTGACTTTTTCAGCTTTGGTGCATCCCTTTTATACATCTTCGGATCTTGCCTCAAGTACCTTTAAACTTTTCTTTCAAAGTCCAAGCTCCGATACCAATTGTTAGTTAGATGAGGGGGGGGGGGTGTGAATCAAATAACCTCAATAATGATTACTCTAATTTGATTCAACCTCGGTAGCATTTACTTGATATGCAACTTATGACTGTAAATCATTCAAACTCATAAATAGATAAACATGAAACATTAAATCACATTTGACACCAGATTTAATGTTGAAACACTAATAGGGAAAAACCACTGTGGGATTTCAGACCCACAAGAAAATATACTCTCCTAGAGTATGCTTGGTAAAAGCAAATCCTGTTAAAGATTACATACACATTGCTAGATGTGACCCAGTCAAGGGATTTCCCTTAGATCTATTAGAATCTTCACTTTGTTAGAAGTGACCTTGTCAAAGGATTTCAAACACTCATTCAGAATGTTACCTTCCAAGAGGATTTACAAATAAGACTATTAAATCCACTCGGTTAAGAGATTTCCTATCACTTACAAAAATAAATAACAATAATAAAATGTATCTACAACTTCACATCTAAAATGTTAAAGTAGATTCTATATGCTCAATGTGCTCAAGATAATCTTGTCATAAGACTTATCTTTCTCCTTGCTGGGCTTCTCAATCTATTCTTCAATCAAATCTTCAATCTTTTGTACTTGGTAATCACTTTTGTAGCATCATTGTGCTTCAGTTTGCCTGCATCTTTTTTTAACAACATTACTTTATTTATAAGCAATTCTCAACTACTTAATCTCTTTAATCACATTTCCCATGATTAATCTTAGCCATCAGATCTTCAAACTTGACTAGGTTCATTGTATCCTTAGATCTAAGAAACATTTTATCTTGCCTTGAAACTTGTATACCTTTCTTGGTACTTATGCTCTGTTAGGACCATTCAATCTGTGTTGTAGATCTTACTCTCGAATTTTAATTGTTGTTGATCCTTAACAAACTTCTTGCATGACATTCCTATCTTCAATAAACCTCCAGCTCATTGGCATCCTTCATTTAATAATATATACACTTATTTAATGCATTTTGTTACTGCTCGATTGATACTCGAATAATACTAAACTTCACTCGGCAGACATTATCTTCTTGGTGACTTTTTCTTTCATTAACCGACACTGGTAACCTTGGAGTTTACCGACTAGCTCCTTGCTTGGTAAAATAGAATAGTATCAATCCTTTACTCATTCTATTACATGAAATCTTTTCCCCTTCTTGTTCAGTCTTCAAATACATATATATGGGATATCATAACAATCAAAACATCTTAATCTCATCACTGTGTAACTCGGTAATAGTTGCCCATTGAATAGCTTATTATTCCCCTCTATTTTCACATTCTTTCTATGTCACTTACTGACATCTTTATAATCATCAAAACATACTTTTTAAGATATGGCAACATCATACTGAATCAGAAAATCAATTGCTTGACATCAATGACAAAATAATAATATTAAGACATTAATCATCCTTTATCAATTAAATCAATCATCTCCAACAACCTTCTCGGTATCATCAACCATCAAACTTATTGTAATGCCAAAAATCTCCCAACTTATTGTAATGCCAATAGTTTTTTCATTAATGTCAACACTAGTTGTTTGGATGCTTTACCAACACCCTTCTGGTCTTGGTAGGATGAGTGGTTTCTGGTTAACTAGGATCCGCCATGATCCTATAGGCTCAGGTATAATCTGGTTATGGAATTGGCTTGTTCATGATACTTATACTCATATTTGGTCAATTGGTTTTGGTCTGGTGATTGGATGCTATCCTGCTTTCTTAGAAGATTGGTTTCTGGTTCTGGTGAGGGTTTCACTGGTAGAGCTTTTAGTGGAGATCTTTGATGAATTGTATAAGTGGTGTTGGTGCAGCTTCTGATGGAGTTTCTGGATGTTGTTGGTGATCATGTTCGAGACTTGGAGGTTGGAGATCATTGCTGAAGCATGTGGACCTATACTTGGTCCCAATTGATCTAGGTTATGGACCAAATTTAATGTAACATGTGGATAGGACCTATTGATGTATTTTTGGGATGTCTTATGTGTTGATATTACTTTCTTGGTCTAAGGCTGACATGGTTTGTAATTATGTAATCTATTATTGTCTGGTGATTGACCTAATTGTTTATGGTTGAGGGTTTGTATAAATAGATGTAAGATCTCATTGAATATCATCATGGTTAATGTAAGAGGTCATGGTCAAGGGATGCAATGTGTGAATAATGTAATATCATTTAGGCAGAGGAGTTGGTCAATCATTGAAGATAGAATTGGGCTTATGTAAGAGGATTTAGTCCTCCAGTATTGAGCTTAACCAGAATTGTACTCTGGCATAGGAGATGCTATCTTTTGTAGTTCAACACTTCTCTGGATTGTAGTCTGGATTTATATGTAGTCAGTGAGGCTCTTTTTGTGATGAGCAGTGTGCTCTAGGTTGTTGGCCTTCCTGCAAAAGCAGACCCCTTCATTGTAATTCACATACTTACTACAGAAGTATTATCTAACTGTGGGTAGGCTTCCCACCATGGCTTTTCCCTTTACCAGGTTTTCCACGTACAAATATTGGTATTCTATATTCTGTGATTACTGTTTATGATTAATTGGATTAACTGCTATTCCATTATTATTGTTTTGGATTCTAGTATTAAAGTTTTAATTGGTGAATATTCTTGTAGTTTGTGACAACTGATTCACCCCCCCCTCTCAGTTGTCTTCTAGTTATCTGAACTGTATAACAAAAACATAATATAAATTTCATTAATAAATCAACAAATAATTTTAACTAACTAATTACAATAATTGATTAATCTATTTAACCATAAAAATGCTTTTAATCATTTATTACTAATTTAATTTTATAACCGCAATATCCAATAATTATTAGTATCCATAAGGTATTAACAATTAATTACTCATTAAAAATCATAAGAAGAGAATAATTTAAAATCACGAATGCATTATACACAACTCAACAAAATAAAGTAGAGACACGACTTGCATACCAACATAGGGAAGCTTGACAGATGACTGACAATGCTCACTATCGAGCAAGGATAGGGATGGCATTTAGGGCCTTAACACTATCTCCTCCACTTCCATCAGATTAATTAGGTATGCTAAGACCTATGGAACTAGGTGAAGTCAGTACCTTGTACTTGTAATTACTACATCACCAAACCAGGCATACATATATATATTCAAACATGATAGACACACCAGCAAAGGAGAATCGTGACATTCCATGTCTCACCAAAGTGAGTGAAGGAAAATCATCTCCTCACACCACATACACTATCCACACATACATGATGACATATACATAACGTATCTCACACATAAAGTAAACGTGTTAGCCCATGGTTAGTAACCCAATAAAATTAATATCTAATCATCAATAAAGAAATAATGCATAAACAACATTCACTAAATCTCAAATCAAAGCATAAACTAACATAGCATAATATCTGAATAAAACATCACCACATAATGTATCCACAAATATCCACTGAAAAAGTCAACAATGGTCAAAATAATTATCTAAAAAGTCTAATCGAGGGAGGGGTACTAAAAAACCAGTGAAAACAATGGAGATTTGAAAAGATCCTTAAAAGAACATACACTTCATGTTAGATTAGGACCAAAACTACTATTATTTTCATGAGTGTTTATTGTGTTCTTGTCAGATATAAAAAAAACATCTTGCAAAAATATCAACAAAGTCAAAAATTACTTTACAAATTGCAAAAATAAAAAAATCCCACAAAATAGCACATTTGACTATTTTTGTGGTGTAGAGGACATTTCCTATGGCACATATGATTTTTCTATTAGTGCATTTACGCATAAAAGTGGCACATTTGAACCCTTAAGTAGTGCATACAACCAAAGAAGTGGCACATTTGATCAAAAGTTTGGCACATATAAATTAGCGCATCTGAGACAGAGGCTATTTCCAAGCAAGTTTTCAAAAATCCAAAAATTGATCTGAATACCCTTTTAGGTGATCTTTTAGATTCAACTATCACAGATCATATTTCTTCCAAAAATATCAGAGGAAAATTAACTAGGGATATAAGTTGCACATTTTCAACCAATACCAACATCAAATACTTAGTCTCTCTATCCAAGTTAGTCAAATCAATCTCGTTCCCAAAATCCAGATACATCATCCTTCATCAAGGAGCTTTATTACATCATTTGACACACTTAGTCACATCAATAGGGGAATATTGAACCCTCTATTTGACTTAGTAGGCTTGAGTATCCAAACAAGGTATTTGTTATCAAATCAACCTATCAACAACAACTTTGATCACTTGTATGACCACTCCTCAACATTTAAAAAGGAAGAATCTCTGTCAAAAGACCAAGCTGAAAATGAGACAACTTAGTCAAAAGGAATTCATAAAGAGAAGGAATTTTCTCTACACAAACTGAGATCTCTTCCTAAAATATCACACTTTCTTGCACCACTTTCATGTCTATCTACATAGTAAAGGAACTTAATTTGATGAAGAATCTTTAAAAACGCATGCCTTGGAACAAAATTCAACTAACGCCTCAACAAAGGAGGAAAGATCCAACTTATCTTATCGACTTGAAGATCCAATCACTTATTGAATCAAATCAATAACATACCAGTTTTTACATGATCCCATAAAAACAACAAGTGAGACACACAACCAGAATAAAGAATGGGACATAGAGAAACTAACACTTGTAAAAGTACCTAAATATAAATGCAGATGATATAACGAATGACATTGTCGAAGAAGCCCAACAAGACCATGGCCTACAAAAACTCATGGAGAAACTTCTTGAAACAGACAAACAAAAATACTTCCTACTGCTATGTAGCAGAAGTGTGAAAATCCCTGAGGATTTTGACATGCATCAATCAAAGCAAACTAAGCACATAAATAGGACAAAATTGAGAGCATACACCTACAACACCACCGAACATGACAATACAAATGATCATGATAACACTAATGACCAAGGCAACACTAATGATCAGGATAACACGAACAATAGTGGTACCAACAATGAAAATAATCCCCTTACTGCACTTACGCAACAACTACAAGCGCTTCAACAACAAATGTGATACATGCAACAAGGGACCACAACAAGATACTCTTTAGAGGATATTTGTCCCTATCCATCTGATAGAAGTTTAAATATGGTGCCATTCCCACCAAATTCTGAAATACCAAAGTATGACAAATACAATGGTAAAAGTGATCCCCATGATCATGTAAGGGAATTTTGTACAATGAGCTTGGAGTTTGCTCACAATGACACCTACATGATTAGGTTTATTCCAAGAAGCCTAGGAGGACAAATGATGGAATGGCTTTCAAAACTCACACCTCCCATTAGATCATTTGAAGAGTTGGTGAACAAGTTTGTTTCACAATACTCTTATAACATTCAACATGAGGTCACCATGCTTGATCTTTTCAACGCAAGACAAAAGAATAATGAACCATTCATGATGTTCTTACAGAGATGGAGATTATTGGTCTCTAGATATCCCCGATCCATACCTGAAAAAGGAGAAAATGGAAATATTTGTAGACAATATAAATGACGAGATGAGTTATCAACTTAAACTACAATGTCTACCTAGTTTTCAAAAGTTGATTGACAATGGCATCCAGATAGAAGAGGCCTTAATAAAAAAAGGAGTTTTGAAATTTTCTAAGGAAGGTGTCAGTTCATCAAAAAACAACTATAGCAACAACTAATACAACAACAAGAACTCAGACAAATCCAAATTTTGGACAAGGAACAAAAATATTGTCAATGATGGTGTAGTTCGAAGGAAGTTCACACCTTTGGGACAATCTCTTGAATCACCATTTCAAGAATAGTTGGCACACAAACTCATTACATTTCCAAATACAAGGGGATTTTAAACCACAAGTCAAACTTTCATGGTGGAATGACACACACCACTGCGAGTATCACATAAACAAAGGGCATCGGACAAATGATTGCCTAAGGTTGAAAAACTTGGTCCAAGATTTACTAGACAAAGGTGATATAATAGTAGATGGACACAAAACCAATAATGATCATGAAGCATTCAAGAATCCACTTCCTAATTATGAAAAAGGAACATCATCATACTCAAACAAAAAAGGGGCCTATATAAATGATGTATACAACAACACCATCAATCACATCTTAGCATATGACAATCAGATCAATGTCATTACTATCAAGGACAAGCAAGAGAAAGTCCTAGTAAATGTGACTACATGGGCCTAATGCAAGTATGTTTTGAAAGGAAACACTTCCAACATGTCTACTCCTCTAAAAGAGAAATATAGCCTAGTAGATCAATTAAAGAAAACACCAGCCCACATATCAATATTAGAGCTTCTCAAGATCTCACCAACACACAAGGATATTCTGAGAAAAGCTCTTGTTGACACTACGATTCCAAATAACAAGGATATTGATCGATTCCAAGCCATCATGGGGCATTTTGTTTTGATTGGTAATATACATTTATTTTTATTAAGAAGTAAATTGAAGTACATACTAAATCATCATTCATCCAAACCACCATTTGAAAACAACACCACCCTGCCAAAACCATATTGATCTTCAAACAGAGACATAAAAGAACCTACTCCACCCCACTGTAGAAAACATTTCAATGCATCATGCCTCTTTGATATTAACATTTTATTAGAGAAGAAAACTAAACAGTAATTAAGGAAAAAAAATTAATGTACCAAGGGGTACCATTGATCATCAACCATCTACAACATCTTGAGAGCTCGAAGCATCTACCAACCCTGAACCATCAATTGCACCACCCTACTCAACCTTTCTTGCCAGCTCTGTAGAGAGCCATCTAGTGATAGGCCTCCTTCTTTGCATCTTGTCCACCAACCTAGCCTTCACCCTTGCCTGTCGGATGATTTCATCAAGATCCATTATCTAAACATAAACCACCAAGCCTTCCCATTCTCTCCTAACATCATCTCTAGACTGAGCTTTGACCTCCTCTTGGCATCGAAGAAATGGAATTTGAGAGTGCATAGCCTGCAACTCAGTATTTTTCTCTGAAATATCTTCAGACAGGTTAAATCCCCAACCTAAAATGACCCATTCCAACAAAGACTCCAAATTTAACAAGTAAGCATGCAGAACAATCATCCTCAACACCTTCCTCACTTCCTCACACACATATCCCAACTCCAATCCCCAAGCCATGATTAGAGAAAAAATGTTTTCTCTGGACTGATACTTATGGCCGATTACTGCCACCTCCTCACCTAAAACCAACTAAACCGCTTTCAAGAATAGAGGGTCCTTTGCCAGAAACATTTTTTCAAGCTTCTTCATTGGGATGGGACCCCAAAAGGCTGGCATAAATATTGAATACCTCAGGGTAAAGTTTGCTTCCATTATAGACATCCTCATAAAACAAATTGCACAAAAAATCATCGAGCTCTGCCAAAGACCTGTAGCATTCACCACCAAACTCACAAAAAATACACATTTAATACGTGAATATACAAGATTAGAAATTAAGTAGGCACACTCCACAACTGCTGCCATTTCAGAGAGCATTCTGCACTGAATTCCCGTTAACTCAAACTAGACTTACAACTTTGGGTAAAAATCCGGCCACAAGTCACACATATCAAATTTGCAGGAGTACATTCTTGGCAGGGTGTCTTAAATCCATCGCATGATGCAATCATGACAATTTGACCACCCCACCTCCCCTTTGGAAGGTTCACATGCCACATTTTAAATACCGTCATCAATGACATTCCCACCTCTTTTCACATGAGAAATTCAAAAATCTTGGAAGGATTTTAACTTTTCACAAATTATATGTATGAACTTATTTAGTTTCCAACATGAGGTATCACCTTTGATCAGGGCATTGATCACTACCTGGGAATCCCCTTCCAAGTGGACTTTTAATGCCTTCATGTTTACTTCTAAGTCTTTTGCTAACAAGGCCACTTGAGCCTCTACCTCATTATTGGTTTCATCTTGTAATCTTCTAGCTCCTATAAAAAGGATCTTCCCCTCATCATTAAAGGCCACACATCCCGCACCTGAAGTGCCTAGATTCCCTTTTGAGGTCCCATCAAAGTTAATGTTCACCCAACCCCTCTCCGACTTTGACCATGTCACTACATCAGCTTCAAGAGGAAAACTCACTGGATTAACCCTAGGAAACCCATGAATAGGTCTGAGCTTGATGAGAGGCCATCTTTCTAGGATGGAACTGTCATTCAAACTATAGGGGTGTTTCATAAAGTTATGGTTAACTGTCACTAATGAAACCACTTCTGAGATGGCCCTCTCCACCCTACCACACATTCTGTCTAGTCCCTCCATTTTGTCCTAAAATTCTCCTCTTCCTTTGTTTCCACAATTCGGAGATAACAATGGAATGCGAGACCATCCCTACACTTGACAAGACTGATTTACTATTCTCTAAAAACCAACTTTTAAGAAGATCAGAAATATTATCTGGGAGAGGGATCGACCACCCTAACTTACCCAATACGAACCTCCAAACACCCTGAGCCAAGTCACATTTTAAAAATAGATGATCCAGTGATTCCTCTTGTTCTTTACACATAACACATTGGAAAGGACCATTGAATCCCAAACATAGCATTCTATCTCCCATTAGGATCCTCCTCTTTAGAAAAAACCAGATAAAAACTCTCGCCTTGGGAAGACACTTATAGCTCCAGCATAGTTTTGAAGGCCAATTAGGTTGGACATCTACGTTCTCAAAAATGTTGTATCCAATTTTTATTGAATAAGCACCCGATTTTGAGCCACACCATTTTATAAAATCATCTTTCAGGCCAAGGATTGGGGAGCACTCTTCTAAAATATTTTGAAAACACCTCTTTTTCTAGGAAGATAATAGCAACACCTCAACATCTTTCCATTTCCAAACATAAACTCCATTACATCACTCTAAATATAAGTAATCCTTAAATTTGTATCCCTAATAGCCTCAGATACCTATTTAGTGAGAGCTATATCTGTTGAACACTAAGTTGTTGGCATTATGTGAACCAGTATAAGGACATAATGATATTGTATGTTGTCATTGATGTCAATATGTGATATGAAGTGAACCGGCATATGTGATATGTGAGAAGAGAGAACCGGCATGTGTGTGAACTGGTATATATGCCAAAGTGAAACGGTGTATTTGCTCAAGGTGAACTGGCATGCAATTATGGGAACTGGCACATGGAAGCACTATGTGACTACTGATTGGTAGGTAGTTTCCACTTCAGGATTTCTAGTTGGAGTATCTCAAGCCTATGTAACTCAATCGATGATCTTTGTGTGATGAGTTAGCAGTATAATGAAGAACAGATCATGTTGCCACGTAAGCCCTATGCACGTGAAGGATCTTGCATGAAGAAGACTATTCCTATCTACCTCGGGAATGTGCGAAGTTTAGGGAAAACTTTAAGAAACCCCCCCCTTGGACAAGGTGTAAAAACTTGGTGAAAGTTGTATAATTCCCAAGGAAAATTTTAATTTTATAGGCGAATTTTTGTGGTTTACAGAGAAAAAAATAATCCCCATTAGCGAATTGTAATGTTTTTAAAACCCCAAAAATATTTGCATGGGTGAATTGTAATGTTTTTAAAACCAGAAAAATATTTGCATTGGTGATTTCAACTTATTTTCAAACCATTAAAAACAAATATTGGTGATTTCAAGCTATTTTCAAACCATAAAAATAAAAATATTGGTGATTTCAAGATATTAACTTTAAGTCATTAAAACACGTGGAACGCAGTCGTCATCTCTCTGCCTGGAAGACTACCCATTAGGGAATCTCGTGACCTAGCGACAAGCCCTTATGACTCTCTCTATCTCCAACTCGCAAGCTGAAAATGCTAAGCCTTCGTAACCTCGAGATCTAGCGACTGAGGGAAACTGAATTGCCACTCGCCAATTCTTGACCACAAAATGTTAAGTCCTCATCATCGCAGTGACTTGGAGATAGTGGTAACTTTAACCCTTGTCGCGTACTCACCAACATAAAACTGTTTATCTCTTAACTGCTAGCAATTCACTCGCAAGCTCGTGGCTTGATCAGGTCTTCAGACATTTAACTTCACGAGCTGGCGATAACCATTAAACCTAACCACAAACTGTCTAGTCACTAGCTCATGACCTAAAAATGCTAGCATTAAACAAACATGAGAGCTAGCAACAACTGTATGAAATGAGTTACTCGCTAACTCTTGCGGCTATAATGTATGACATCAGACCAACTCGAGACCTCGCGACCAAAGAAATTTCACTAACAATCTATATTGTTTTATTTGCTAAGCTCGGTAACATAAAACGCTAACATCCAAAAAGCCTGAGACTTCACGATGTAAACCCAAACCAACTTGTTTCCAGCTCGCGGCTTGATCACATCTTCAAACATTTTACCTCGCGAGCTAGCGATAACAATAAAACTTAACCACAAACTATCTGGTCGCTAGCTCGTGGCTTGATCATGTCTTCAGACATTTTACCTCGCGAGCTAGCGATAACCATAAGGCTTGGATGCTGACTTGTTCCTGAGGGACTAGTTTGAAGGTTTCTCTTGAGTCAAGGTTGATTAGACAAGTGAAGACGACAGTTTCAGAGGCATAAAAGGATTTGATAGCTTCTGAGTTAGAGATGGGAGATCACAGATTTCTCTAAGAAATAAGAGCTTAGGTTGCTTGTTGTTAGGGATTTTGAAGTAGAATTTGTCCAATCAAGGAGGAATAAAATTAGAACAAAATCATTCACAATAGATGAGACTTAGCAGGATACAGTGGATTAAGGATTTGATAGGCATGATGATGACTTCTAGAGTCTACAGTCATGTTGGAAACCACCAAAATGATAATTTTTCACGTGAATGCAGAATGAGAATCACCAAATGAAGTGTGAAAATGTTATAAATACAATGGAGTGGTGGCTTAATTGGTAGAAGAGAAAATAAACCTTTTTCATTTTCTGAGAGTGGTTTTTTTCCTCGGAAAGGAAGATGATGTTTGAGCAGGATCGTGCATGGAGTTGCACTTGTTGTGTGCTCTGTGATACCGGATGGGTGTTTTTTTGTTTTCTGCTATGTGAGTTTGTTTATTGTCAGAGGGGTTGTGAAAGTGAGAAGGATTACTAGAGCGGGTGTGAAACCCTTTTCTTATCAAGAAAGGCCATGCATGGCACATCCTCTGCTTCTACTTTGCCACAGGATGGTAGGGGGTTTGAAGAAGGAGCCTGCAGAGGAATGAAAGAAGGATTTGTTTGGGTGGGAGTGGCAGCCAATCATCTTTGTGATGACATGGAAGCTGCAACCCCTCCCAAACATATTACATTTACCCTAAAGCTCCTCTTTCCACCTTCCTTGATCATGGGCATGAAGGCTTGAGCTCATCTTTCCATTTTCTTTGTTCTTGGGCATGAAGGCTTCCTCCTCTATTTGGAAATGATCTGTTGGATAGAACGTAACATCTCACATTCCATCCGAAGGCATCAGGGTGATAATGGCATGGCTCAAGTAGTTTTGCAAGTTGTATAGTCATTGGGGTTCCTTTTCTAGTTCCAGTAGTGATTCTTCATTCCAGGCTCTAGGTGAAGGGAGCAAGTTGTATACTGTATAGTCATTTATATAGCAAATGAAAAGTATTTAGTGTCAAGCTTTGTGCAGGTTCTTGAAGGAGTTATATATAAATTATTAAATTTATTGTGTATGATTGTATCTCTTTCAAATGATAAGAATCATGAGATTTAACTTTTTTCATTTGTTGCATTGTTATGGTGTATGTAGTTTTTCATTTAAATTTTTTGTTAGTCTAGAATCATAATACATATTAAGGATTCACCTCATTGTAATTGGTGGGTGGATTATAGACAGTCATAGAACACCTCCATATATATTACATAAACATCCATAGCATATAAAATCATAAGACTCAAGAGTATTAAGAATGAAAGTATTACTATTAAACACCACAATAGATAGGAATACAACATATATTACATAAACATCCATAGCATATAAAATCATAATACTCAAGAGTATTAAGAATGAAAGTATTACTATTAAACACCACAATAGATAGGAATACATTATACAACATAATTAGTAAAACATCAAGACAATAGACTGGTGCCTTATCCTAGGGCATAGACTCTAGAGTCATTTTAAACTTACAATTCAAGACAACCTGATAATAAACTTCAATAATGAATAATGCCATTACATACACAACCTAGATTCATATGTAAACTGAAAAACCCTTGACCATTCAATTCATAGTGAAAACATAAATTCAACACAAAGACAATTATGTGAAGATCTCAAACTGCAAATGGTATTGATATTATATTCATAATGATATCAGAAAGTAAATTCACAATGCGATTCAAGTTTTCAACAATGCACTTATCAAATTATTGAATAGTTGAGCTATTATAAATTTATAACTATATAAGAGTTTTCAAGTTCAACATCAATAAAAGTGTCCAACTGGCCATCCCTCTTTACCGATCGAAAATAAAATGATTACTATGAGTAATCTTGGGTAGCAACCTCAACCTGAGATTTCTTCTTTGGCTTTAGCATGGCTTGCCACCTGTCCACCTCTTTGTCTATTGGCCAACTGAATGCCTTTACCTCTTCCAATTTTGCAACTGAATCTATCCATCTGGCATCTGTAACTGCCCTAGACTCAACAATAAATTTTGCATGGTCAACCTCAACCTTGAATAGTGAATCAAGCAGACCGTTAAGGAAATCAGCATCAACCTGTTCATTTACATGCTTGATTATTTCTTCTTGCTCCAGAATCAAATCAAATTCGCTGGTCCAATCAGAAACTGATTTCAACTATCCATTACTACCATAAATTGAAGGCTTCATTTTACTATAACCTTCCCCAAATGTCTACAATTTTTCATTTATAAGCACATCCTTCCCTGTGAAAAATGTATAAGCTGCATTCATTACCTCCACCATGTCTTTGGTGTCACTAATCTTGGGAGGGAAATCATCACTATACATCATTGCAGTATCTAGCTTATCCATTAATCTACTTCTTCTTGACCAAACATTGAACAAAGGTCCAAGAAAAGCGACAGCCTCTGAGGATGTTTTACTTACCTCTGTCAAAGAAATGTGCAAATCATGCACTACCATCAATTTTACTTTCAATACATTAATCTTGTGTTTCAGAATTCCTGACACAATAGAGATAGCCTTGACATTTTGTTCCTTTTCAACCTTTTCAATTTTCCCTATGTATTCCTCCATTTTTGCTGTCACATCAGCTGGTATTTCTTGTACTTGTTCTCTAATCTGTATTGGAGGGGGCTCATTTGCAATTTTTTCTTTCAAATCCACCAACTCTTCCTCCAGAGCACCCTTCTTCATCAGTGTCTCTTCATATTTTTAATTCAATGTAATCAATTGGGTATATGTTTTTGTGTATGTTCTTGACAAATCCTCTATTTTTGATAAATTCATAAAAGAAACTTGAGTCAAAAAAGAGACAATCTCTATGTCACTTGTGTTTTGCAAGTTCTAGATCATTCTGACAGCTTTCTTTTCTACTTGGATATTTAGAAGGTGGGGCTTTTGAGTGGAAGGGGCCAAAGACCAAGCACGAAGTATCTTTGACTTAGGATTAAATCCTAATCCTCTTATTACATCTCCAATTTCAAATTCAGTTTTGAACATTGGGTCCTCTTGCTTCCTAATCTGATCAATAATAAAAGTAGACTGGATATCCCAGTCAGGCATCATAATCATACTAGTACTCTTAATCAATTTTCTTGCCTGTTCCACAGATATTTGCTCCCTGTCAGGATCATATTGCTGCAATGCCTCGATGATCTCTTGTTTCTTTTCTTCATTTGCTTCCTCTATGATCAGATTTTGTCTTAATTGTTTTTGTTTCAATCTTGACAAAAAAACTTTTAAATTCATCTAACTTAATAAAGTCATCATCTTTCATGAATTCATTTGACAACATCACATGCTCATCAAAGCCTTGACCAAGGGCTTCATTTGTTTCTCCTTGTTCTTCATTCTGCCCTGCTTCTCTAAGATGTGTCCTTATTTGATGAAAGTATTGTCCTTGTTCTGTAACAAGTGCTCTAGCAGGGTCTCTCCTCACAATTGTACCAACCTCCCTAGTTTTTTGCAGCTAGGGTAGATTGAACATCATCCCCACTCTCTACATCATCAACATGAGCAGACACACTAAGTGGCCTCTTGCCATGTGAAGAATGTAAATCTTGGGGGTCTTGCTACTGAGTAGCCACTTCAAAATCTAGAATTGGAGGCATTTGTTCCATCAGAGTTTCATATAAACTCAACATTTTGTTAATCCTCTCCAGGTATGGACTATCAGAGCAAAAACCTAAGAAACTAGGGTCAGCAGCCTTCAATTCTGCTTCAACTCTCATCAAATTTTTCCATTTTCTTCTCCTTTCTTGTACTTCATCTTTTCTCACCAAATTTCTAACCACATCTTCATCATCCAATGGTTCATGGTCCTTTATTGCGGCCCAAGGTATCATTTTTGGCATTGCAATTTTAATAAATTGTTCCAGATCATAGAATCTAGACACAGCATTAACCAACCTATACTGTTTAAGGAAATTGTTTCCTTCATCAAAGCAACTCCTACCAATGGTAAAATCAGACGCAACCCAAAGCCTAGGAATAAAATAACCCTTCCTGTGTTTATCAAGGTATTCTTTATTAACTAGGGTCAATTGCCAAATAAACTCCATAAAAGCAATCCTAATTGGAACAAACTTTGGTAAAATATGGGGAGGCTGAGGACACCCATAGACTCTGATCATAGAAAAGTTATCAAAAAAATAGAAGTCCCCCTAGTTATGTGAAATAGACCAGTTTGGAACAAACTGGTAAGGTCTCAAAACTCTCCTAACATCAATTAACAATCGTTCCCTAATTATTCCTAGCATTTCCATAATTGGCGAAAAAATCCAATTTTCAAAGAAAAGGAAAGAAGAATGGGGAGAACTACTGTCCCAAACCTGGGTCCATCTTTGTATTGGCATTAAGACATCGAGTTCTTCTTTGAAAAGCTCTAATTCTTTATCCAAGAACTTAACATTATAGAACAAGATTAAGTGCATCAGCAATGAATAATGCTTAAATGTAGGGTTGGGTGCACCACTCTGAATTTCAACTAGAGCATTATGAATGTGTTCAACCACATAGCCCACATAATCATAATCTTTGTTAACATCTGGGTGTTGAATGTCCATGGCCATCATCAGTAATTCAGCTGACACTGTTGAATCTCCATCAAAACGCAACACTCTGCATAATCCATAGATTGTACAATGCATATAATGGTGGAAAGCTGTGATGTCAAATGGTGGTTTGATACTCTTTGGAATTATAACCGGCTTGCTATCCACCCTAGGCATGTATCTGGGGATTGCATGCTTCTTGATAACACCTTTGTATTTGTCATAATCCTCTGCAATCCACTCCAAATCTATATCTATACATGTAGAACCAGTAATCTGGAAAGCTTCAACAAAGCTAGCTCTGTTAATTGAAACTAGGGAAGACTAGTTCTTTCTTCTGATTACCCTAGATACTGGGCAATAGTGTTTGGCCAACTCTTTGATCAAATCCACATCAACATACACATCTCGCACAATTAACTTTGCCATATTTAAATCCCAAGGGTTTGACATCGGGACACCCTTAACCCTATTATTCTAGAAATACTTAAATAGAGCATAACCAGTCATATTAGGCATGGTAGGGTTTCTGCATTGGCTAAATAAATCTCTCCATGCCAAATGATTTGTATTCAAAGCAACAAAAGTCCCTGACATCAAATCTACAAATTCCTCTTTGTATTTCTTAACCATCATTTCCTCAATGGCACTGGCCTTGGAACCTCCAGGTTCTCCTGCTCCACTTATCGTGGCCTTGGGCTTGGGCTTGGGCTTGGGCTTGGAACCTCCAGTAGCACTTGTCGCCTGGCTCATTTTAGCTACAGGAGAAAAACTTAACCAATTTTTTGAAATTTTTTGAGTTCTCACACCCAACACTCCGAATTCTCCAACGTTGTTGCAGAGCTCAATTCAGTGGATTACCTTGAAGATAGAATGCATTAATGCAATTATACAAAACCTCGGCTCGATCATACAATTTATGGTATTTACTATTTGGGCACCATCACTTCTCTCAAGTCTCATTAATTGCCACACTTGCATGAACTAGCTAGTAGCTACAGTCTGTGGCATTAATTCAAACTTCAAACTGAAGTACTCGAGCAAAATTTGAATTCATGCCCTTATATTTGATTGGTGATTGGCATTCAAAACTTTTATAGAACCCAACAAACAAGTCCACATGTTAGCGAGTTAGCGACAATGCTGCCAAATCCTCTTAATCGCAAGCTCGCAACCCCTTTTACAAATCCTCAAAGAATCTCGCGAGTGAGCGACAGCCGTTGATCTAACAAAACTACTTATTTCATCGCAAGCTCGCAACTAGAAACTTAACTTGACTTAAGCCCTTGCAATCTCGTGATAAGAAGACACTTAACTGCCATCGCATGCTCGCACCACTTTTTGACTTAAGACTTACAAACCCATGAGCATGTGATGACCACAAAATTAGACCAAAACTAAACAACTTCAAAACCTGCGAGCAAGTGACTTAACCCCATCGCATGATTACAAATTAAAATGACCTAACCACAAATACCTCTTGACCTTGTGATAACATAAAATCACATCCATTCGCAACCTTGCAACATAAAATGGTATTTGGGAATGGGCACTATCATTAATGCAATTGTACAAATGTCAAAATCTCAGCTAGATCATGCAAGCCGTCACTTCTCTCAAGTCTCATTAATTGCCACACTTGCATGAACTAGCTATTGTGGCATTTGATTGCGATTTCCATTCAAAACATTTAAAGAACTCGACAAACAAGTCCACTTGTCAATCCCCATCTTTAATCGCACACTCTCACCTGGTTATAACAATTAGGAAAGGAACTGGCGAGCTAGCGACAATGCTACCAAATCCTCTTAATCACAAGCTTGCAACCCCTTTTATGAATCCTCAAAGAATCTCATGAGTGAGCGACAGTCATTGATCTTCATCAAGCCCTTCAGTTGCAACCTCGCAACATTATTTGTAATATTCTTTCTTTACCTGCGAGCTGGTGACCACTGCAAATCTAATAAAATAACTTATTTCATCACAATCTCACAACTCGAAACTTAACTTAACTTAAACCCTTGTGATCCCACGACAACAAGGCACTTAACCGCCATTGCATGCTCACAACACTTTTTGACTTAAGACTTACAAACCGGCGAGCATGCAATGACCACAAAATCAGACCAAAACTTACCTGTCGCCAGATCGCAGCCTAAAATGCTAAACAACTTCAAAACCTACGAGCAAGTGATGAAACCAACTAAGCTACGATACAAACTACATCGCATGATCACAAATTAAAATGACTTAACCATGAGCACCTCATGACCGTGCGACAACATAAAATCACACCCAGTCGCAAACTCGTGACCAAAGCAACTCCATTAACAATCTCCACCTCACTAACATAAAATGCTAATGCTCAAAAAGCAAGAGACCTTGCAATTTAAACCCAAACCAATAGGTCCAACACTCGCTAACTCGCCACTTAAATTGTTAAACATGAAATTTATTTGCGAGTTAGAGATGAAACATTAAACATGTCTGACCAACTGGTTTGACCACACTTGACGATGACATGGACAAATAAATAGAGGACAACTCAGATTTTCAACGCACGACAACTTCGGTTTACTAGCCAACTAAGACAAAAAAAAAATACAAAACCCTATTCACCATGAACATCATTTTAAAGTTTTAAGCATTTACTGTAGAATAGTAGAAAGGTTCTAGCAGTAACGGTTATGCAGTATGAATAATTGTATGGATCTTGTGACACAAATTGTTGCATTTCATGTTCAACATAATGTGGAACCAAATACCAATTTACTAATAATTCAATTGTTTAGTAATAATTCAAATTCACAATTTAAAATATGAAATAAGTATCCATTCTACTTCTGATTCACAAATTGAAGGAATACAATATCAAAAATCATCAATGACAACTATAGTATTGAAATTTTGCAAATTGAAATTGTAATATGACTCAAGAACTATAGTATAATTATAAATACCTATAAATTGACTGCTAATTCACTTCAGTGACTCAGTTCGACTGTCCAAGGCTTCTATATCCCAAATGGACTCAAGAACTGAAAACTGACTAGTACTAATAGGTTCATCTTCATTCTGAGTCGGCTATTCAAAAATGTCTTCGTCTTCATGCTGACTCTGAGTCTACGATCCATCATATTCATATGTCTCAGCACTAGCACTAGCAGTAACACCACCAACTTTTAAAGTGTTGCACACCCCTCGTCTTTCATGCATGGAATTCCAGATTGCTAGTGCCCTATCATATGGAAAATCTCTAACATTATACTGGGTTACAAACAACCTCAAGCAAGTTTCCAAATTCTTGTCTAATTTGTTTCTGATCTTTGATTTCAAAAGCCCTAATGCACTAAAAACTCTCTCATCTTCCACCGACCCCAATATCATTGTTTGACATAAATCAACAAGTTTCAAATATTTTGGTATTGCAATACGCAATGCTTCACTTTGATCTATCCTTTTCCAAAGCCTTGTGATTGATCCAGGTTCAAATGGATTCTCCAAGTTAACCAACTGCTATTTCATAACCAATGCAAACTATTTGCATTGTTTTCTAAGATGATCTAAATTTAAAATTCCTTCTATTGGCTGTCCATTGCAATATGCATCTTTTGAAAATGTCAATATCAATTCCTCTAGTTTTTTATGATACATCTTTCCGTCATTTGGATTATCTCCAATTGAATGCCGAAATTGAGGATACACACAACCCATGGCTTCAAGTATTTCTTCTCGAGGGAATCTTTCACGAAACTCAGTTGAAAGTTTATATGCAATAGACTTCAAATTATCACTAACAGATTTAACAATCCTGTCAAAATCCTGGTAGTCCTTTGCCTCACTTGCCCATCTTAGATTGGTGCATTGGTATTTGAAATCCTTTTACAAAGACACATAGCTCATTTTTGGTATTGAAATGTAAAAAAAATTCAGCATGATTCAAATATATAATTATTTGCCACCTAAAAAAATTTGGGCTTCACCGTGTTAGATTTGAATATAGACCATCCAGGCTCAAGCATGTCATTTTATGTAGAGTTCTATACTCATTGATATACATAGTTCTTTCTTGGGCTTTCTTAACAAGTTTGTTCATTGAATCCACCATGGGGAGAAGACTAGCTAAAGTTAACAGAATCTCTATATCACTTAACTTATGTAAGAGATCAGGAGCTTTGTCTACTGTGAGGCATTGCTCATACATTAGACTGATCAAGGATTGATATTCTGTTAGAACTCGCTCCGCTGGTCCATGCAAGGAGATCCATCTGGTCTCAACATCCCTGAGAAGCTTGTTTCCTCCTATTACTCCCACACCAAAAATCTAAAATTCTGCAAAACATTTAGGACTTCAGCAGAAGTATGAGTTGATCTCGTGGACCAGATCTTCAACTTTTGACACTGTAGGGAAATTGCTTACAATTCTATATGCTAAATTCATTCGATGGGCCATGCAGTGAATGCCAACCATGTATGGTGCAATACTAATTTGTAATCTTGCACAAAGACCGGTCCTTTGACCTTGCATTACTATAGCTCCATCAGTTCCAACACACACCAACTTCTTGGCAATTGTCAAGTCATCCATACCAACAATTTCATTCAAAGCTTTCTTAACTTCCAAATATAAATTTTTTGCTATTGAATTGCCCCTCATTTTACAAACACGGAGTAGATTAGCTCGGTGGACATGTTATTTTATAGTATACACATGCATACAAACCCAAGCAGTGTTATCTACCGCAGTAACTTCATCTATGGATAATGAAATAAAATTTGACACTTTTACATTCTCTTGTAAATTTTGCTTTTCCACCTCAGCGAGACAGTTTGCCATTTCCCATCCAGCATTTATTGACCAATGTGACATAGGATAGTGAGGAACATTCAAAAAAGATAATAAATTACTAAATTCTGGGAAATCTTTCATAGGAAACCCTCTTGACATAATATGAAAAATAACACTCATCTGAACAGTCTTTGCCAGGTTTGCATCTTTTGCTGCATGTTCAAGCCTAGCCTTGATTGTATTTCCAAATCCACTATTACCAATCACTGTCATTTTGTGGTTATGCTCTTCATATTCTACCGCATACTTAACATGAAGACATTCTTCCTTTGATTTCCATCTTACTACTCATGTTTCCTTTCCGTCTATGATCTGTTTTTCATAAACCTTACCAATATGCTTTTCTATGGTGTCAAGCTTTAGCTGCATCTTCTTCTCTCTTTTTGTTTTCTAGCTACAAATCTTACACCTGCATTCTGTTGGTTGTTCTTCATTGTTTGGGACCGATTCAATGAATGGGTACTTTGCTACCCAATCAATCTTAAAACTCCTTGTCATCTCCCACTCTCACCCTAGTTTTACTTTCCTTTTTCTTTTCTTCCTACCAACATCATCTTCAATACTAGCATTTGCATCCGAGTGAATTACCTCATTGTGTGTATCCCTTACAACATCTTCTATCATGTCAGTATTGCCATCCTCATTTGATGCATTTAACTCAATGATAATCCCACCTTGTGGTGGTGGTGAGCTACTGTGAATGGCTTCTACAACTACAGAAGTTGATGGACCATAAACTTTGCCAATTCCAAAGAAAGACTTTATGGTAGTATCTTTAAGTTTAAGTTTTGGGCTTTTTGATGGCCTCTCAATCCCTTCAGTTTCACCACCCTGAGGAGTCTTACCCTTTTCTGACATCTCAATCCCTTCACCACCCTGAGGAGTCTCAGTCTCACCCTTGTGTGACATCTCAATCCCTTCACCACCCTGAGGAGTCTCACCCATGTCTGACTGTGACATCTTGAGTCTTGACCTCTCACTACGAATTAAAAGTTAAAACTAATACTATCTGATGTCATGGAAATGGGGACAAGGCAACAACAAAGTTCAATGTTAATAAGTTAGTTTCAACCATAAAAACAAAACAAAGAACTAAAAACCATTCCAAACATATCAAGAGAGATTTCAAAAAGCATGAAAGAAGTTTAACAAAATAAAAGAAAGGAGAAGAGCCTCCCTAAGATGCTTCCATGATGCCTTTTGATGCTTCTCCCTTGTTTCTCTCCTCTCCAAGTCCCAAATGAGTGTAGCTCTCAGCTTTTAGCACTAGCCATGGATGCCATATGGAGATTCAAGATGGTTGAATATGATAAGCAAATACTATGCAAGAGTAGATAGTGATGCTATGAAAAAGCTCTATGCTAATGCCAGTATAACAACAATACTCTAAAATGCTTCTCTTTTGCTTGAGGAGAAGGGTTCTATTTATAGAAGAAATGGGGAAATGAAGGGTTAAGATTGAATGGTTTAATCAAGGGCCAAGTTTGAAAGTTGGGGATCCATGTGCACAATTGGCACCAATAAAATGGTGACAAGTGTCAACATAGGATTGGGTTGAGAGAAGAGGTTGGAGGCATTAAAGGCCTGAGAAGACCTCATGGTTATCTAGAAGGTAAGGGTCAAGCCTAAATTAAGATTACCCACTGGATTAAGAGTTAATCCAAGGATAAACCTTTGTGCAAATGATTAAGAGATAATCATGGTCAAAGCATTAATGGCCTGATGAGACCCTTGGGTTGGGTAGAGGTTGAGTCAAAACAAATGTTTTAACCATGTGGGAAGGTTGAATTAACCATTAATGGTTGTTGGAGACTTTGGGGATTAAGTGGTTGAAGGTTGAAAGCCTTCAAAGGTTATCCAAGACTTTGAGGGTTAATTTGTTGAACACACAAAGCATTAATTGCTTTTCAAAGACTTTGGAGTCTTTGAGAAGTGACTCCAATTTGCTTAGGAATGTGACAATATTTAGGGGATGGATTAGGCTAATTAGGAAGGGTTTAGAAGAATCTAGAAGGGGTTTAGGCATACAAGTGGATTTTGTAGGAAAATGTAAGTGGGAGAAATTTTGGTATTTTCAATTAAAATAAAATCATTTATTTCAATTAAATGGTGTAATTTGCATTTGGATAAATATTCAAATAAATATTAATTTATTTAAATGAGAAAAAGAAGATAAAGCATTTAAAATGCTTGAAGACTTTGAGGAAAACCATTAAAGGCTTGAAGAAGACTTTAAGGGAAGCCATCAAGTTTGAAGACTTTAAAGCCATCAAGTTTGAATACTTTAAGGGAAACCATTAAAGGTTTCAAGTGGGTGAGGATAAATAGGATTTTAAATAAATAATTTATTAAAAATAGTTGTGCAACTTGCTTTTGTAGGAAAATACAACTGGGTGGAGGATAAAGGTGATTTTAAATAAATGATTTATTTATTTAAATGTGAGAGGTGGGATTTTGGGGGTTTTAAATAAATATTAATTTATTTAAATGTGAGAGAAGATTTAATTAAATAAATATGATTTATTTATTTAATTAATGGTCTGAATTTGGTTAAGTGAATTAAATCAAATAAATTGAATAATTTATTTAATTAATAGGATAAGAGGGTTAAGATGAATTAATTAAATATTAATTTAATTAATTATTAATTGATGGTTAAATAATCAAATAAATACTAAGTATTCATTTAATTAAGTGGACAGATTTATGTGACTACACTATCAAGTATGGAGAAATGATTACTCACCTTTATGCCTTCTCAATTCTCAGAATCAGGAATCAGGAATGCCTGGGCCTCTATTGCAGGATTGTAACTCTGGCCCTCCACCCTACAATGTGAATGAACTTCAACTTTCCAACTCAATTTGCAGAATGTGAATCGAGACTCGAGAGCTCCCAATTTACTAATCAGACACGAACAAATTGTAAGAAAGAGTATATTTATAGCAATCCATGATTGCATTTTTGGCGAATTGTGCGGGCGTGCAATGAAAATTTAATTTAAGCAGGGTGAAATGGCCCAATGGGTCCTCGAATTCTTATAATGTTTTAATTAATATTGGCAAATTTGGCCAACGCGTGCAATGAACATTTAATTTACCATTGGTGAATTAGGTCCTGGGTACGTGGTTGTTTTACTATTGCTGGCAAATAATGGAGGTGATCTAATACTTGTGTCTGAGTGATTTTAGGTGAATATTACAAGCGTGCACGTCGACGATGTGTGGTCAATGGCGAAGCCAGATTCTACAGTGTACCGTTAACCCCAAAATTTTGAGTGATTTGACCATGATTTTGCCCTAGACAATTTGCATGAAATTCGCCAATTGGTGAAGAATCGCCACTAAAAAGCTCTTTGGCGAAGTTTGTCAAACGGTGATAATGCATGATGGGTTATCAGCCACCATGAAATTGGTGGATAATGGATGATGGAGAATGTCTTGAGATCGATTCAAGACTATTGCATTTAATGCAGTATGATTCAACGGTCAGGATTGAACCACTTGAATTACTTAACCTAATAGGTTTAGGGTTTAAGGTTTTTGCTACCGACCTATCTATTTCCTATAAGGTCGATGTTGTGTTTCTTTCTAAGGTTGTTGGAAAAAGTTGTGTGTGTGTATCCAAGGGAAGTGACACGTGATTCTTGCAAGACCAAAGGAGAAAAGAGATACCTGCAAAGTGAATGTGCAAAAGGTGAAGAGGAGCCAAAATGGATCTACATTAGCATTGAGTGTTGTTACCAGATCATTGTAATTCCTGTTGATCTTTAACCACTTCAACAGTTGTGAAATCCCTTAATAGGGTAGCCTTAACTGGCTTGATACAAATCCCTTAACAGGGTAGTTTTAACCGGCTTGATTCAAATCCCTTAACAGGGTAACTCAAAGTTAATGAGTTCTAGGAAGCTATAGAGCTCTGGAGATCCTTTAGCTATTGAGTTCTTGAAATCCTCTAACAAGGTAACCCTAACCGGGTTTAACCCTTAATCGGGTATTGTAGCCATCCCTTAACCAGGTGATCCCTAACAGGATCGGTTCCTAGCAGAAACTATTGTAATGTCTTTAACCGAACAAGGCTCCTAACAGAGAAGACTTCTAAAGAGTTCAAAAGAAGATTGTGGGTATTCATCCCCACCATGGTTTTTCCTAGTTGGGTTTCCACATGAAAAATATGTGTGTCATGTGTGATGCTTTTATCTTGTGATGCTTTGTTATTACCTATTGAGCATATGATGGTTCTGTGTTTTATGCCTGTCTATAAAACATATTGAACTAACTATTGTGAAGATCAGATGATAGTTTACCTGTTCATGCATGAGGGTGTAATGGTACTATAGTATTGAGCTAAGAGGAAAGCTTAGTCAGTGACCGATTTATGATTGTTTTAGTTATTCTGGGTCTTACCGGTTGCACTCTGTTTCAACCAATATTACTGTTTGCCAGTCATCCAGAGTATTTTCTATCAAACTGGATTTGGACTATATTTTTGTTTGTACTAATTCACCCCCCCTCTCAGTATCAGTTTGGTACTATTCATTCATCATTGAGTTATCAATTGGTATCAGAGCACTCTAAGTCCTCTGTGTTGTAAGCTTAACCGCTTGAGGTAAAGATCCCAGTCAAATGATGAAGAGGGAAGGTCCAAAGTTTAACAGGGAAAATTTTGGTATATGGAAAGATAGGATGAAGATACTCATCAGAAGCATGGGTGCTCAACACTGGAGTTATGTTGAGAATGTCTATGTTGTCCCTACCGGTACTCTCACCGATGACCGAAAGAGAGAGATACAAGAAAATGGGCAAGTCATGGAAGCCCTCATTAGTAGTCTATCTGACATTGAGTTTATTGATGTTCAGGACAAGGCAAATCCCAAAGAGGTATGGGATTCTCTTGAAAATATCTATGGTGGCGATGAACATGTAAAATAGGCTAAGGAAGAAAGCCTGAGAGGGAAGTTTAAAGATATACAGATGGTTGAAGGTGAGACCATTCATCAATATGGAATAAGAATCAAAATGGTTGTTGGAGAAATCAAGAGTGCAGGTGGTAAAATAGAATATTCCACTGTGGTAAGCAAAGTCCTGAGATCCCTGTTGCCGGTCTATGCAATAAGGGTTGTTGCTATTCAGGAGCTGAGATCAATAGACAAGATTAAGGTATCCTTGGACTCCATCATAGCCAAGTTGACAACCTATGAGCTAAATAGTTTTGATGGCAGTGTTCAAAAGACTAAATCAGCATTTAAAACCTCTACTTTACCATCCAGAAAAGGAAAAGAAGCTAGCACTAGTGGTGAACCTAGTCAGAGCAGAGAAATGAATGATGAGGAGATTCTGATGGCATTTGAAGCTCTTCTTGCCAGGAAGCTTCCTAAAGGAACTAGTAAATGCAAAGGTAAGCTACCTTTGAAATGCTTTTCTTGTAAATAGATAGGACATATTGCTATAAACTATCCTAATGGTGATAACAAGGACAAACCAGAAAGGTTCAGGAAATTCAAAGGAGGAAACGAGAGAAACTATTTTGTAGTAGTTGATGAAGGTGTCACAGATGAGGAATCTGAAGATGAAGAGAGTGAAGACATTGTGTTTGTTGCTATAAAGGAAGATGTGGCAGACAAGAAGGCTCTTGTCTCTTGGTTTGATAATTCCAATGAGTGGATCATTGATAGTGGTTGTTCTCACCATATGACAGGTGACCGGAGCAATTTCTATCCTTGGAGGAGTATGATAGTGGTGTGGTTCGCTTTGGCAATGATGCACCATGCATGGTCAAAGGCAAAGGGTCCATCTCTCTGAATGGAAAGAGCAATGTTGACAATGTGTACTGGGTTGATGGTCTCAGACACAACCTTCTAAGTGTTGCCCAACTAAATGATAGTGGCCTCACTCTAGAATTCAAGAATGGAGTTTGTAGAATCAAAGGAAAAGATGGTAAATTGGTGGCCACCGGCATGCAGACCAAAGGTAACCTATTTCATCTGAATGCAAATATAAGTACATGTCTTATGGCTAAGCTTGATGATAGTTGGATATGGCATAGAAGACTTTGCCATGTAAACTTTGATAACGTTGTAAAGGCTAGTAAGATCAAGGCAGTTAGAGGGTTGTCAGTGGTAAGCAAACCGGATAATACCTTGTGTAGAGAGTGTCAATTGGGGAAAATGTCTTCCTCAACCTTTAAAGGTAAATCTTTCACTACTGACAACTTGCTTGATCTTGTGCATATTGATTTGTGTGAACCTATGAAAACTAGAAGTGCGTAGGTCATGATTCTCACTGATGACTACTCAAGAATGATGTGGGTCACATTCTTGAAAGACAAGTCTGAAGTTTTTATGAAATTCAAAGCTTTCAGAGTATTAGTGGAGAAGGAAAGTGGTAAAAGGATCAAGTGTCTCAGATTTGATCAAGGAGGAGAATTCACTTCCAGTGAATTCAATAAGTATTGTGAAGAATTTGGCATCAAGAGGCAACTGTCTGCCCCCCAGACTCCATAGCAAAATGGCCTAGTAGAGAGGAATAACCAGATAGTATTTGAAGCAGCTAGAACCATGTTGATTCAAGGAAAGGTAGCTCACACCTTTTGGAGAGAAGCGATGAGCACTGCCGTCTATACTGTGAACCAGGTACTCATCAAGAAAGGTAAGGACAAAAATCCTTATGAGTATTGGACCGATAAAACACCTATGGTTAGCTACTTTAGGGTATTTGGTAGAAAATGTTACGTCAAGAGGAGTGAACATCAGGGAAAATTTGAAGCTAAATGTGATGAGGGAATATTCCTAAGATATTCCACCAAGAGTAAAGCTTTCAAGTGTTACAACAATAGGACTCAAAGAATTATGGAAAGTATCAATGTAAGAGTTGATGAATCCTCTAAGAAAACTAAGGAAACCGGTAGTGAGCAAGCTATAAATGAACTGGTTGCAACCTTTTGGGAACTGGTTGTTAGGCAACTGAGTACCAGTAACAGTGTTCCTGAACCAATGAATGCTAATACTGATGAAGATGAGGATGAAGAGGAAAAGCAAGAAGAACCAGTCAAGACCATTCCTGAATATGTCAAGCTGAATCATGATCCTAAACAAATCATAGGAGATAAGGATGTAGGAATCCTTACAAGGAGAAAGATCAGAGAAAACTCATGTATGATCTCTGAATTTGAGCCTAAATCATTCAAAGAGGCTCATAAAGATGAAGATTGGATCAAGGTAATGGAAGAGGAACTTGATCAGATAGAGAAAAATGGTACATAATCCTTGGTACCCAGACCGGAGCATAAAAATGTCACTGGCACCAAATGGGTGTTCAGAAACAAGCTAAATGAGGATGGCACAGTGATTAGGAATAAGCCATATTGGTGTGCAAAGGATATGCTCAAGAAGAAGGAGAAGACTATGGAGAAACCTTTGCTCCTATAGCCAGATTGGAAGGAGTTCGTATGCTTCTTGCATATGCAGCTTTTAAAAGGTTCAAAGTATATCAAATGGATGTAAAATCTGCATTCCTAAATGGTGTACTTGAAGAGGAGGTATATATAGAGAAACCAGATGGGTTTTCCCTATTTGAAGATAGTGATATGGTGTGCAGGCTACATAAAGCCTTATATGGTCTAAAGCAAGCACCTAGGGCATGGTATGAGCGCCTACATTCCCATCTTGTGAAGATTGGATTTGAGAGAACAAGTGAAGATAGAAATATCTACTTGAAGTCTGAAGGAGATCAGATCCTGATCTATGAGGTTTTTGTTGATGACATTATCTTTGGTGGAGATGACAAGATGAGTCATGAGTTTGTTAATGAGATGAAGAAAGAGTTTGAGATGTCACTCATAGGGGAGATTAAGTTCTTCATTGGACTGCAAATCCAGCAGATGAAAGATGGAATCTTTATCACTCAGTCCAAATATGTCAAAGAGGTGTTGAAGACCTTTGGCATGGAAGATAGCAAACTGGTTGGTACACCAATGGTGACCGGTTGCAAATTGACAAAAGAGGATGATTCCGCACTGGTTGATGAGAAGGAATATCGATCAATGATTGGTAAGTTACATTATGTAGTGCATAGCAAACCGGATATTGCACATGCAGTTGGCATTACTGCAAGGTTCCAGAAAAGTTCAAGAGAATCCCACTTGGTTGCAGTCAAGCGGATTTTTAGGTATCTAAAAGGAACAATTGATTGTGGTACCCATATAGCAATGATTTCATTTTGAAAGTATTCACAGATGCTGAATGGGTAGGTAATGTGGATTATTGGAAAAGCACAACTGGTGGTGCATTCTTTCTCGGTGGTAGACTAGTCTCATGGATGAGTAAAAAGCAGAGTTGTATCTCTCAGTCTACAGTGGAAACGAAGTATGTTGTAGCTTTCATGAACTGCACTTAGAGAATTTGGATGAAGCATGTACTGGAAGGCTTCAAAATCCCTGTATCTGAACCGGTAAGTATATTCTATGATAACACAAGTGCTATCAATATCTTAAAGAACCCGGTTTTACATTCTAGAACCAAGCATTGTGAGCTTAAGTATCATTTCTTGAGGAAAAAGGTTCAGAATAAAGAGATTGCACTGGAACATGTTTCCAGTAAGGAGCAGTTAGTAGACATATTCACCAATCCTCTCCCAAAGACTACATTTGTGCACTTAAGAGGTGAATTGGGGGTATTGCCCCTTCAGGAGGTGAACTAAAAGTATTTGTTCCACATCAGTCAGGTATTGCATAGTCAAATTTTTTTTGTTGATTGATGTGTTGAAGGATGCTACTCCTTAGAGGGAGCGGCATAATGGAACAGGGATGCTTGTGCCTCCACTTTGGCATTGTTGTCAAAGGGGGAGAAGGAGTGAAGTGGAAAAGATAGCTATAGAAAATGGGGGGTTAGATGTGAAGCGGAGAGATATCTTTGTATATTGCCATCAATGCCAGAGGGGGAGATTATTGGCATTATGTGAACTGGTATAAGGACATAGTGATATTGTATGTTGTCATTGATGTCAATATGTGATATGAAGTGAACTAGCATATGTGATATGTGAGAAGAGAGAACCGACATGTGTGTGAATCGGTATATATGCCAAAGTGAAGTGGTGTATTTTCTCAAGGTGAACCAGCATGCAGTTATGGGAACCAGCACATGGAAGCACTATGTGACTATCGGTTGCTAGGTAGTTTCCACTTCAGGATTTCTGGTTGGAGTACCTCAAGCCTGTGTGACTCAATCAGTGATCTTTGTGTGATGAGTTAGCAGTATAACGAAGAACAGATCATGTTGCCATGTAAGCCTTGTATGCGTGAAGGATCTTGCATGAAGAAGACTATTCCTATCTACCTCGGGAATGTGTGAAGTTTGTCAAACGGTGATAACGCATGATGGGTTATCAGTTGCCATGAAATCAATGGATAATGGACGATGGAGAATGTCTTGAGATCAATTCAAGACTGTTGCATTTAATGTAGTATGATTCAACGGTCAGGATTGAACCACTTGAATTTCTTAACCTAATAGGTTTAGGGTTTAAGGTTTTTGCTACTGACCTATCTATTTCCTATAAGGTCGATGTTGTGTTTCTTTCTAAGGTTGTTGGCAAAAGTTGTGTGTGTGTATCCAAGGGAAGTGATATGTGATTCTTGCCAGACCAAAGGAGAAAAGAGATACCTACAAAGTGAATGTGCAAAAGGTGAAGAGGAGCCAAAACGGATCTGCATTAGCATTGAGTGTTGTTACCAGATCATTGTAATTCCTGTTGATCTTTAACCACTTCAATAGTTGTGAAATCCCTTAACAGGGTAGCCTTAACTGGCTTGATACAAATCCCTTAATAGGGTAGCTTTAACTGACTTGATTCGAATCCCTTAATAGGGTAACTCAAAGTTAATGAGTTCTGGGAAGCTATAGAGCTCTGGAGATCCTTTAGCTATTGAGTTCTTGAAATCCTCTAACAAGGTAACCCTAACCAGGTTTAACCCTTAATCGGGTATTGTAGCCATCCCTTAATCGGGTGATCCCTAACAGGGTCGGTTCCTAGCAGAACCTATTGTAATGTCTTTAACCGGACAAGGCTCCTAATAGAGTGGACTTCTAAAGAGTTCAAAAATAGATTGTGGGTATTCATCCCCACCGTGGTTTTTCCCAGTTGGGTTTCCACATGAAAAATATGTGTGTCATGTGTGATGCTTTTATCTTGTGATGCTTTGTTATTACCTGTTGAGCATATGATGGTTCTATGTTTTATGTCTGTCTATAAAACATATTGAACTAACTATTGTGAAGATCAGATTATAGTCTACCTATTCATGCATGAGGGTGTAATGGTACTATAGTATTGAGCTAAGAGGAAATCTTAGTGAGTGACCGGTTTATGATTGTTTTAGTTATTCTAGGTCTTACCAGTTGCACTCTATTTCAACTAGTATTACTGTTTGCCAGTCATCTGGAGTATTTGTTGTCAAACCAAATTTGGACTGTATTTTTATTTGTACTGATTCACCCCCCCCCATCTCAGTACCGGTTTGGTACTATTTGTTCATCATTGAGTTATCATAAGTGTCACTGAGAGAGGGGGGTGAATCAGTGATTTCCAAACTTTTCCCTTTTCTATCCTATGTGTGTATACCAGTTAAGAAATCTAACATAAATCAAACATACCAATTAGATGGGAGACTAACACAAAGGTAATCACTCATGAGAGGGAAATCACATAACACCAGATGTACAAGGAAAACCCAAGATGGGAAAAACGTCAGTGAGAAGTGATGTTGGAGACTTATTCTCCAATCTAGCCTCACAATGAAAACCTTGGTTACAACATTTAGAGCACTGACCCAAGGAGTACCAATCCTACTTTAGGGCACCAACCCAAGGAGTATGACTCCCACTTTAGGGAACCAACACAAGGAGCACCAACCCCTACACTGAACTCCAACTCATTGATTACAAAATCATATTTTGAATATAAAAGTTATCTTCTTGTCACACAAGAACTTTGTAACTCTCTTGTATGTCTCTCCACCGGTTCTCCTCTCTACGGATCTCTATCAGTTCTCTATCCACCCTCTCATTGCAGCAACCTTATCTCCTATTGCAACTCACTCTCTATTGCACCTTACTCTCTATTGCACCTTTGTTCATTCAACCTCTTCTTCTTCTCTACCAGTTCTACTCTTTGTTGGTTCTGCTCTCTGCTAGTTCTCTTTTCTCTCTGCTACAAAACTGCTATCCACCACTAGTCTTGGTAACTTAGTCAGATGTCTACTTGATAATATGATGAAACAATAAGGACCCAGTCAACTACTAAGAGGGGAGGGTGAATCAGTAGATAGAAAAAAACTAAACTTTCACCAAAATTAAACCCAACTCATCAACCATTCACTGAACTAACTGGTTTAAACACTAACAAAAATTGATACTGCACTATCAAGCTTACCGGTTGACTAAAACATCAATGATAGAATGTAATAGATTTGAAACTCACATACTATTTAAGAAAAACATTAAACCACTTTACTAACATCAGTAATAACTCATTTCAGATCATTTTCAGTCATCTAATCATATCTAAGTGGCTTTACTAGTTAATCATATCAACCATATCAAAACATATAACCACAAAATCACTCACCACTTGACACAATAATTTTTGACATGGAAAGCCAAATGGAAAAAACTATAGTGGGGATGAATACCCACAAGTATTCTAAACTCTTCTGAAGTTCGCCCTATTAGGAACCAAGCCTTGTTAGAAGCTTTACAAAAATGTCCTGTTAGGAATAGATCTGGTTAAGGACCACCCCATTAAGAGATTGACTACAATACCCTATTAAAGGTAATACCATGTTAGGAGTAACCTCGATAGATGATTTCAAACCCAAGCTAATGGATCACTTGGTTAGAGGATTTAGACCACACCAAACCTATTAAAGCTTACCCAATTAGGGGATTTAACTTTTGTTATGGTTAGAGAACAATGGGGTTTTTGTTGATATGATAATAGCACTGCTCTGCTTAGTCAGATCCTTTTATGCTCCTATCTTCCTTCAAAACATTCTGCAAACACTCCTAGTTTGACAATAGTCTCACTACCACACTTAACAAAATTGCCAACACAATTACAAAACAACTCATCGACCTTATAAGAAAATACAATAGGTCAATAACACATTACAAAACCTAAGATCTCATAGAGATTACAAACATATCAATTCAAACATGACTATTCGATTACATATCAATTAGCTGTACATTGTTCAAGACAACTTTAACCGCTCTTGGATCATCACACATTGGATCCTCTAACTCATCATGCATTATTCAGTTCATGTTGTGCATTTGTTCATTCCCAAGATAAAATGATTATCTCTATATGCAAAAACCACTTTGAAACTCATCACGTGCATCATGAATATGTGGCATCTCCATCTCTGATCACCATTCGATCATAGATCAATATAATCGATTCACCAAGCTCCATCGGTTAGGGTTTGGCATATCAACTAGTTGGGGTTATTGGTTGATCGCTTTGCTTCAAATACTAATATCGGTTTCCATCAGTGCTCTACTACCGATTGCATTAGTGCATCACTATCGGTTGCAATACAACTCCATTACCGGTTATTATTGACATCAATGACAACACTATACTTCATTAATGCAATCTTTATGCAATTCCAACAAGCTCCCCCTTTGGCATTGATGGCAATACAAATATGAATACCCTTTTGATTGTGATGATTGAGAGTAATGCACATACATAGGTATAAGAATCTTGGTTTACATTTTTTTATGTACTCTCCTTCAACTGTATCTCCATGTCTTCAATTGGTAACTAGCTATCAATCATATACTGTTCTTCTCATCATCAATCATACATTTCTTCTCCCCCTTTAACAACAATTCCAAAGTGAATATCAATGTTAGTTGGTTAACCATTCCATGCTTTACTGATCTACAACAATGATCTGTAACTTGTTTCCCCCCTTGTGGAATAGCTCCACTCTACACCAATCCTTCTTCAAGATCTTCAATAAGCTTCGAGACTAATGTCTTCCATATCAGCTTAATTGACTTCATGTAGGGATACAACCCATAACTTACCTCTAAGATACTCAAAAGTAGCCTTAGGTAAAGGTTTATTAAAGATATCCACTAGTTGTTCCTTAGTAGATACATGCTCCAATGACACATCTTTACTCTGCACTTTCTCTCTTAAGAAATGATACTTTAGCTCAATATGTTTGGTTCTAGCATGCAACATCAAGTTCTTAGAAATGTTTATTGCACTGGTGTTATCACAAAAAAATCCTTACCAGTTCTATAATCTTCAACTTGAAACCTTCCAGAATGTGTTTCATCTAGATTGCTTGGGTACAATTCATATATGTTGCAACATATTCAGCTTCTGCAGTTGACTATGATATACAACTTTATAGACTTTCAAATCAAATTTATCTGTATATGGATACCATAATCCATAATCAATTGTGCCTTTTAGATATTTGAAAATTCTTTTAGTTACTACCATATGTGTCTCCTTAGGGCTTTACTGAAATCTAGCAACTAATCCTACTACATGAGCAATGTCTGGTCTATTATGGACAATATAATGTAGTTTACTGATCATTGACCTGTGCTTATTTTCATTGACTGATGCAAAATCATCCTCCTTAGATAGTTTACGGCCTGTAACCATTGGTGTTCCAACTAGTTTACAGTCTCCCATTCTAAATGTCTTCAATACTTTTTTCACATACTTGGACTGTGTGATGAAAATACCTTTCTTCATCTATTGAATTTGCAGACCTATGAAGAATTGTATTTCACCTACCAATGACATCTCAAACTCATTCTTCATTTCACTGGCAAAGTCATTCTGCATATCATCATTTCCTCCAAAAGTGATATCATCCACAAATACCTCACTAACCAGTATCTTATCTCTTTCAATCTTGAGATATATATTGTTGTCTTCATTGGTTCTTTGAAAACCAATCTTCACTAAGTGAGAATGTAATCTTTCATACCATACCCTAGGTTCTTGCTTCAAACCATATAGTGCATTGTGTAGTTTGCACACCATATCCTTTGCTTCAGTCAAAGGATAACCATCTGGTTGTTCAATGTAGACTTCCTCTTCCAATATTCCATTTAGAAATGTTGACTTCACATCCATCTGATATACTTTGAATCCTTTGTATGATGCAAATGCAAGTAGAGTCCAAACTCCTTCCAATCTTGCAACCGGTGCAAATGTCTTACCATAGCCTTCACCTTCTTCTTGTGCATATCCTTTGCATACCAATCTGGCTTTATTTATGACTACTACTCCATCTTCATTCAGTTTATTTCTGAATACCCATTTCGTACCTATTACATTCTTGTTCTCTAGTCTGGGTACTAGTGTCCATGTATTGTTCTTTTCAATCTAGTCAAGTTCTTCTTCTATAGCCTTTATCTACTAATCATCTACAAAAGCTTCCTTTGTTTTTCTAGGCTCAATAGTGGAGATCATACAAGAATTCTCTCTTATCCTTCTTCTAGTTAACACACTAGCATCTTTATCTCAAATAATATGATCAAGATTATGATTGAGTCTAACATACCTTGGAATAATATGGTCATGGTCTTCAGGTTCTTCCTCTTCACTTTCTTCATCTTCTGCAAAATCTACTTGTTTTGGTTGAACTGGTGCTGCAGTATTCATTTCACCAACTTCTGGCTTCATCGGTTCTGGTTCCAAAACCAAAATGTAAGGTTCATCTTCCTCCTTCTCCTTACTGATTTCTCTTGAATTTTCAAGAAACTCATCCACTCAGACATTAGCACTTTTAATGAACTTCTTTGTCTGGTTGTTGTAACATTTGTAGGCTTTTATCTTGGTGGAGTAACCAAGAAATATGCCTTCATCACTCTTAGCATCAAACTTACCAACATAGTCATCTCTCTTGATAAAGCATCTGCTACCAAAAATCTTAAAGTAATTGACATTAGGTGATCTACCATACCAGTATTCATAAGGAGTTTTATCCTTACCTCTTTTAACCAGTATCCGATTCATTGTGTAGATAGTTGTGCTGACAACTTCTCTCTAGAATGTCTTAGCTACACCTCCTTGAATTAGCATAGTCCTAGCAGCTTCAAAAACTGACTGGTTATTCCTTCCTGCAATAAAATTCTATTGTAGTGTCCTAGGTGTAGAAACGTGTCTCTTAATTCCATTGTCTTCACAGTATCTAGTGAATTCCTCTTAAGTAAATTTGTCATGCCCAAAATTTAGGGCAAGAATGGGACAATTTTTTTTTTAAATCACAACTTAAAACATTAATTTGACAAAATACTATAACATGTTTTGTCTTAACTATGTTTAGAGTAACTTTATCTACTAGCTCGAGTAATCGAAATAGTTAAAATTAAATGCAGAATTCTAATTGAATAGTTTTATTGTCGCATCGCTCTTAACCAATAATTAAATCAATTAATTAACGTAGAAAAAGATTAATCTCCAATATCCATTCATTGTTCTTAGGATCTAATTAAACTAGTCCTAGCACTTAGTTTTATAAGTGTCTTTATTTTACTTAACAATAAATAAATAGAAGATTAAACTAAATCAATTAAAGGGTTGATTATATTCGCAAATGAATATTCTTCTATATATATATATACACACTTCATTATGTTTTCACAAAATGAAAACCCTAATTTCTTTATTATAAAAGAATCCTTTTATATTTTTTAAAACTCATTCCATTTTATACTACCCTAGCCCTACCCGGGCTAGGGTTTTTTTAATTTATTTTTTCTGTGCAGGGCGGACATGGTAGAAGTGGTTGCGATTTTTTTGTTTGAGGCAGTGGGGTTACCGGGTGCCGCCCACTGTGTGACAACAAAGTGGTGGCGCAGGCACCGCCCACTGTGTGCCCACACAGTGGTGGCGCAGGGCGCCGTCCCACTGTGTGTCCACACAGTGGTGGAGCTTCGGCACCGCCCACTGTGTGTTCACAAAGTGGCGGCCCGCAGGCCACCCACTGTGTGCTCACATAGTGGGATTCGCTGCCCCCCTGAAACCCTGAATTTTTATTTTTTTGGAAGTTTTAATATCTTTTTTTTGTTGTTGTTTATTTAAATGAAATAAATTTGTATTTATATATAAGTATTTGTGTATATATATATATATATTAAACAACAAGTTTATTTATTTAACTTTAAGAAATGAATTTTCATTTATGCATTTATGCATGCATATATATATTTATATATACATACAATAATATTAAATCTAGGGCAATTTCTTTTCATGCAATTATTTTTATTCCGAACAATTAATACAAATTAAATATTTTCTCCAATTTGATCATTTTATTTATTTCCCTTTTTTTTTATTAATATCCTAGTTGCCAAGTAGAAATAGTTAGGATATTTAAATATTGATTTACTTTTAGCAAAATATAAAAAGTATAATTAAATCACTTAGAATAGCAATGCTAGAATTTTTATTTATTTCTTTTAATCTATTTAACTATAGATTTTATTTTCTGTACATAAACAAATGACAATATTTAATAATTCTAAGAGCAACTATATAAATGACAAAATTTAATAAATTTAATAGCAGCTAGATAAATCTAGAGTAAAATAAAACTTAAGAAAAGACTATAATAAATTTTGATTGTTATTTTCTGCAATGAACAAAATGACAGATTTAAATAAAACTAAATATGGCATTTCCATGTATAGATCTAACCTTTAGATTTTATTTTATTTCCCAACCTACAACATGTAGGTAGATCTATTCCATTCCTCTCCTATTATCTTGATTTTAAATGCATAAAGGGAATGAATACATTTCTTTCTTTTCAAAACATCCTATACACAACAAATATTTATCTCAAAACTTTAGGAAATTAAAACCAGAAATAATCATTTCTTTTCTGCAATATAACATAAATAAATATTACATATCTTTAAAACATATTCACAAGTCTTTATTGTCACTCTACAAATGGATCTCTCATTATTAATAAATGAGGACTTTTAAATTAAATAACAAATATATTTCCAAATGGATTTCTGCAACAAATAACTCCATCGAATTTCCACTTGTCCTAATTCTTTCCTTTCAACGACCTACAAATAATCAAAGGATATGACTATGGAGTGCTCACCTCCCAGCCTAGGCTAACTAGTAGCCACCCCCGAGCTTGGAGAACCACACCCTAGAGAGGATTACACACATGCAAACATAGTAAACAAGGGGAAAATAAACACAACACATTTCCCAACCCAGGGTTACACTACACCACACATTGTGATGTCTTTTCAAGGGTGGTAGTGGACCAAGTACCCTGAGGAGACAGCAAGTATGGTAAAACATATAGCCACCTCATGGCACACCAAATACATCATAAGTATAACAACCCCACATTCCTTATGCCCCCCAAGGCATTCATGCCTTACTCCCCTCCTTATGACCCCCAAATGCATAAACAAGCCATGTAGCAAGGGTCACACAAAATCCCTTGTGATCACTCTCATAATGAGAGTCTCTCACTTGAGGGCTATCACTTCTACCACCCACAAGACCATCCTCTCTCCCAAGAGTAGGAGGCCTTGATTACTCCCAAAGCACATAAAATGCCATACAAAAGTAAAACATAAAACACAATAATTTTCCAAGGGAGAACATGCAAGAGAACTAGACTTTTTACACAAGATATTCTTTCAATATAACATTCAATATGAAAACACATTACAAGTAAGGTGAAACCAACCTTCAACTGCCCAAGGGTATGCTAGTTTTGTTGAGGATGAGCAGCCAAATTCCACAAGTCTTTCCTTTCTATACTTAGCCAAATTCTTAATTCAAAATCTATCTTTTTCCTTTCAAAATTCCTTGTCTCAAAAAATGGAGAGTGGGTGATTACCCACAAAATCTCTCATTCTTTCTTAAGAAGACCCTAGTGACAGTTCCCACAAGTTTCTAAAACTGAAAAGGAAAGCTAAGACAAAATGGGAAAGGGATCTCACATGCAAAAGGAAAGTTTATAAATTAGATGATCCTTCTAATTTCAATTTTCTCACAACTTAGAAAAGTAACTTTTTAAGGTGTCAAAAAGGTCACATGAGAGTTGGTACATGCTTAAAATTACTCCTAGCCCTTAGGTATACCTCATGGGCTTTAGGAAACCCTATTAAACTACCCCTAGGTGTCCATTTAACCCTTTTTAAACCCATCTGAAGTTAATATTCGGGTCAAACTTAAGTTGACCAACCCAAAGATTCTTTACCCAAGGCATTTATGGAATCATATTAAATTAATTGAAAAAACTATAGTTAAACAACTCCCTCCAAGAGACATTTAAAAAAGTCAAACATAAATCAAAACATGTGTCAAGTGACACAAAGAAAATACTTTTACAAAATTATACATGAAATCTTGTCTCTTGTTGGATTTACACAAATAAACAAAAATTCAATTTAATGTTCATGCAACAATCACTTTCACAAATAAAATACGATACAAACGGGGTGCTGTCTCTCCAAATAGACAAACCCTGGTTTTACAAACGCACATAGGTCTAGGTTTGGTTCTCCATAATATTTCCATGGTCACATGGATAATTTTCTTGTGCATCTTAATTACACATTAGTAATTTCAAATACCCTCATATTAATGTAAAACACATGATTAAGAATACACATCAAACACTCTGCATACAATATACATTAAATCAATACATCTTGCATCCAAATAACTCAACATAAGCAATTATCATAGTTCTCATAATTTTGATCCATATAAAACATGCATCCTATTTCTATCATCATAAGAAAGTCCTGCAAATCCATAAATGACATACATCATCTCAAATTTATCTTATTCTAGAATCCTATAGAGTTCTATAATATAAAGCATATAAATGAAGCATCAACATATAGCAATGTTATCCAAAACATGGAATAATATAAGTTCTAAATCCTTAATGCATAAAAACAAAGCATCCATAAGAGTCTCAACATAAAAATCATTGAACTACTAGACCAAGTTGGGGTAGGGCCTCACACCCTCCCCCTCTAGGCATGAAATTCCTCCTGGAGCTCATCAAAAAGATGGGGGTACTCTGATCTCATATGTGTTGCATCCTCCCATGAAGCCGTAACCTCATCATAGAAATCCCACTGGACCCTAACCTGGTCCAGCTCTTGACCTCAAAGGGCTAGCATCCAGCATGCCAAAATGCGAATGGGCTCCAAAGCTAGCTGCCCGTCTGACTCCACCCACAAGGCATCCCAATCTAAAATATGAGACTCATCATAGATATATTTCCTCAAAACTAATACATGAAACATATCGTGGATGCGTGGCAGGCTAGGTGGCAATGCTAAACAGTAGGCAACTAGTCCTATCCTCTTAAGGATCTCAAATGGTCCTAAAAAGTGAGCTACGAGCTTAGAACCCTTTCCATAATGGATTGGACTCTTATGCGGTCACACTCTCAAGAAAACTCTGTCTCCAACCAAGTAGCAACGATCTATCCTCTTCACATCTGCATATTTTTTCTATCTATCTTGTACCTCTCTAAGACACTACCTAATCAAATCCACTTGCTATTCCATATCCCGAACTATCTCAAGACCAATAGCAACTCTGTCCTCTATGCAGTCCCAACTCAACGGTGTCCTACAAGGCCTGTCGTATAATGCCTGATAGGGTGGCATCCCCAAAGAAGTGTGATAGCCATTGTTATAGGAAAACTCCACTAAGGGAAGGTACTCTTCCCATCTAGTCTGATGATCCATGACGTACATGCGAAGCATATCCTCTAACACCTAGTTAACCCTCTATGTCTGACCATCCTTTTTCGGATGATAGGTTGTACTAAAATTGAGCTTAGTGCCCATAGCTACCTATAATGCCTTCCAAAAGGAAGAAGTGAAGAGGGAATCCCTATCAGAAATAATCTTGCGTGGAATGCCATGAAGTCTGACAATGTCTCGCAAGAACACCTGTGCTACTACTGGTGATGTGAAGGTAGTACAAACTGGTGAAAAGTGGGCCACTTTGGTCAACTTGTCAACTGTCACCAAGATGGCATCATGGTGATGAGAAGACATAGGAAGACCAATGATGAAATCCATGGATATAGTATCCCACTTCCACTCTTGTATAGCATGAGACTAGAGAAACCCACCTGGATGGCGGTGCTCTACCTTGACTCTCTGACACTCAAGACATCGGATGACTAACTCAGCAATGAGCTACCACATTCTTGGCCAATGATATAACTGTCTCAAGTCAACATGCATCTTCTTAACTCTAGGATGTTCTGCATAAGGAGCTCTATGAGCCTCTGTGACAATGAGCTCTCGTAATTCCCTGGAAGAAGGTGCATAGATTTTCCCTCTATGGCGTAATAGTCCATCAGACTCCAAAGAATAATCCACATATTTCCCTTCTAGAGTAACCTAAGATCGTATCACCTGAAAAACCTCTAGATACCATCCGTCCTCTGGCAACTGCTACAGTATACAGTCTCTCAAATCCGTGCCCATAGATATGGTGTATACCTCATGGCATCTCCTGCTCAATCCATCTGTAACTACATTTTCCTTCTCTTTGATGTAGTGAATGTCAAAATCATATTCACACAAAAACTCCATCCATCTCCTCTGTCGTGCACTAAGGTTTGGCTGAGTGAATATGTACTGAAGACTTTGATGGTCTAAATGTAGCTCAAAATGATGACCTAAAAGGAAGTGTCTCCACCTCACAAGTGCATGCACTACTGCTGCAAGCTCAAGGTCATGAGTAGGGTAATTAAGCTCATGGGTCTTAAGTTTCCTAGACTCAAAAGCTATAACCCTACCATCCTGCATAAGGACCACTACTAAACCCTCTAGGGAAGCATCTGTACAAACCATGAAGTTAGCTAAGGGATCTGGTACTACAAGGATAGGTGCACTAGTAAGTGCCCTTTTGCATTCCTCAAAGGCCCTCTTGCACTTCTCTGTCCACTCAAATTTCTTTCCTTTACGCTGAAGAGAAGTAATAGGATGTGCGACTCTAGAGAACCCCTCAACAAAATGTCGGTAATAGCCTACTAAGCCCATGAAGCTCCTGACCTTTGTCACACTGGTTGGCACTGGCCAATCTATAATAGCTCTAATCTTTGATGGGTCAACTGAGATCCCATCACCAGAAATAATGTGCCCAAGGTACTTGACCTCTGAATGAAAGAAAGCACACTTCGACAAACTGCCATACAACCGATTGTCCCGCAAACACTGCAATACCTATTTTAGGTGCTCCTCATGTTCCTTCTCATTTTGAGAATATATCAATATATCATCAAAGAACACAATCACAAAATGGTCCAAAAATGTGCAGAATACCCCATTCATGAGGCTCATGAAAATAGTTGGAGCATTAGGAAGACCGAATGGAACCACGGTGAACTCATAGTGGCCATATCTAGTGCGAAATGCGGTCTTATGGATATCACTTTCCACTATTCTCAGCTGATGGTATCCTGACTTTAGATCAATTTTAGAAAAGACTTTGGCAACCTAAAGTTGGTCAAATAAATCATCGATTCTAGGTAATGGATATCGATTCTTGATAGTTACTTTGTTCAACTGACGATAATCCATGCATAATCAGAGAGATCCGTCTTTCTTCTTTACAAAGATGACTAGTGCACCCCATGGGGATACACTAGGATGAATGTGACCCTTTTATAGTAGTTCCTCAAGCTTCATCTTGAGCTCATTAAGCTCATTTGTGGTCATCCTATAAGGTGCTCTGGAAACTGGCTTAGCTCCTGGTACAAGGTCTATATGAAAGTTAATCTCTCTACGAGGCAGCATTCCAGGTAGTTCCAAAGGAAACACGTCTGAATATCCCTTAAGCATAGGATGGTCATCAATCGATGTTTCCTTTTCATCCTCTTCTCCTTTGTCACTAATAGTGATGGCAAAAAGATGACATCCCTTTCGCATGCTCCGCTTAAGCTACATTGTGGAGATCATACAAAGGGACACAGGTCTCTGAATCTCGGCGATAACTATGGGCGAACCATGATCATCCTCACACTCAATCTTTTTCAGGCAATAATCCACCTTAGCTCTATGGGCATAAAGCCAATCCATGCCAAGTATGATACCATAAGATTCAAGTGGTGTCACTCTAAGGTCTACTAAAGTGGTGGTCTTTCCAATCTGCAGCTGACATGCCCTAACCTCTGATTCCACTGACACTCTAGCCCCTGAAGATAACTCCACTTCCCAACTGGCACCCTGTCTAGTTGCCACTAGCCCTCAATGCTCCACAACCAATGGAGAAATAAAGGAGGCAGTAGCTTCTAAATCAAATAAAATAGATACATTATTACCTTGGATCATACCTGCAGCCTCAATGACCATGGCTTGGTTCTCAGCCTGGCGGTTGTCAACCGCTGTGAATACTCTATGGGATCTGCCCATATCACCAACTATAGGCTTTGAAGCGGCCATCCGCTAATTTCCTACCATCTGACCTTGAGGACAATCCCTCGCCATATGCCCCATGGCTCCACATGTGAAGCAAGCACCTCATGCCTGAAACTAGGTGCCCTGAGGCCTAGAGAAAGCCTGTCCTCCTGTCTTGCTAGATCCACTATACCCACCCCTGGAGGATTGCTGAGTCCTCACCGAAGTTGTGTAAGGATCCTAAGCTCTCTAATCTCACCTCTGACCCTAAGACTGCCACTGCTTGGGCTTTGTGCCCTGCTGATACTGTGGAGGTTTCTGCCTCTGGTTTTGTTGAGACTGTTGCAGAGGAGGGGGTTTGGAGAACCCCTATGAGTTTCTGTTATTTCCCTTCCAATGGGGTTTCTGAAATCCATATGTTTGGGGTGTAGGGTTTCATTCCCTAATATCTTGTGGTCTGACCTGAATGTCCTCTGCTATCAGTGCTTTCTCCATGGCAACCCGAAGGCTCCCTGGAGAAGACATCCTCACTGGTCCTTCTATGCCGACATTCAACCCTCTGATGAAATGGTTAACGAGAAGTTTCTTGTCCTTTAGATAGTCCACATATGGCAAGAGCTCAAAGAATTTTCTCTCGTACTGGGTCACTAAGAGACCCTTCTACTAGAGGTCATGGAACTTGTCTATCCTACGTTGTCTGTAATGCTCTGACAAGTACCTCTCCCTAAACCTCTCTATGAAAATCTCCCATGTCAGAGTATCAGCAACCAAGCCACACTTGTATTCCTTCTGTCTCCACCATGTGGAGGCCATCCCTCTCAACAGATGGACTGCTACACATGCTTTTAGTTTCCTCTCGTAAGAGTGCAATGCAAAGTACCTATCAAGGATCAATAGCCAAGCCTCAGCTTCTACCCCGTCGGTAGATCCCCCAAAAGATGGTGGTTGAAGGCGCATAACCTCCCTGATAAGATCCCCTGGCTCCCGACAAGCTCTCTCATAATACACTGGCTCTGCCCTTGGAGGTGGTCCTGGTAGGTGCACAGACTCTGACTCATTCCCACCCTGACTCTCTACAAGAATAGGAGGTGGACTCTTGCTCTATTCCCTATCAACTGATCTATGACTCCTTGAGTTCTGATTTCCAACATGATGGTCCTCTGCTAGAAACCTATTCTGAACTATACCAATTAGGTTCTGAAGTGCTTCTAATATGTTTCGGTTTGGATCATTTGGCTATTCGGGAGGAGCCTCTAGGTTCTCTTCTAGAACCGATTCCTCCCTATCTACCTCTTCGTGTGCTATGTGTGCATGCCTAGGACCCCTTCCATGCTTGCGAGCTTGTTGCATAGTTGGAGGCATCCTAAGAGAAAAATAAAATAAAATAAATTAAATAACTAATTTCTTTGGAAAAATATTTAATTAATTGTATTTAAATATCCTAGAAAATCAATATAATAAAATTAATTAAATAATTAAAGCGAAACGTAATGGAGAAAGGTTCCTAGTGTTGGAAACCTTGCTCTGATACCAAAATGTCATGCCAAAATTTAGGGCAAGAACGGGACAATTTTTTTTTTTAAATCACAACTTAAAACGTTAATTTGATAAAATGGTATAACATGTTTTGTCTTAACTATGTTTAGAGTAACTTTATCTACTAGCTCGAGTAATCGAAATAGTTAAAATTAAATGCGGAATTCTAATTGAATAGTTTTATTGTCGCATTGCTCTTAACCAATAATTAAATCAATTAATTAACGTAGAAAAAGATTAATCTCCAATATCCATTCATTGTTCTTAGGATCTAATTAAACTAGTCCTAGCACTTAGTTTTATAAGTGTCTTTATTTTACTTAACAATAAATAAATAGAAGATTAAACTAAATCAACTAAAGGGTCAATTATATTCGCAAATGAATATTCTTCTATAAGTTTAATCACATACACCTACGTCTAGGTGGGCTAAAATTTAATCCCTATAGTCAAATAATTTACTACAAAATTTAAGTTCCCTAACGTTTAATTTAATACATCTTAAATATTTAATTTTGTAAATATTTAGCTTAATTTAAAACACCTCAACTATTTTATTTAAATTAATTATTACTTCATAAATTTTTAATTTAAAGCCTCTCAATCCATTTAATTTAAATTAAATATTAACTTCATAAATATATAATTTAAAGAAACATCTCTATAAATATGTATAACCATACTCATAAATTTATTAAAACATTATAACCACCTAGTTAAATATCCTTACTCCATTTTGATCTTTCCTTCAAAATTTAAAACCCTATGTATAAAAATATACATATATTATATTCTTATGAATATACATGTGAGTATATATATATATATACACTTCATTATGTTTTCACAAAATGAAAACCCTAATTTCTTTATTATAAAAGAAACCTTTTATATTTTTTTTTAAATTCATTCCATTTTATTCTACCCTAGCCCTACCCGGGCTAGGGTTTTATTTTTATTTTTTTTCTATGCAGGGCAGACATGGTAGAAGCAACGGCGATTTTTTTGTTTGAGGCGGTGGGGGTTCTGGGCGGCGCCCACTGTGTGACCACACAATGGTGGCGCGGGCGCCGCCCACACAGTGGTGGCGTGGGGCACCATCCCACTATGTGTCCACACAGTGGTGGCGCTTCGGCGCCGCCCACTGTGTGCACACACAGTGAGATTTGGCCCCCCTGAAACCCTGATTTTTTTAATTTTTTTTTTCAATTTAAATATCTTTTTTTTTGTTTCTTATTTAAATGAAATAAATTTGTGTGTGTGTGTGTATATATATATATATATATATATATATATATATATATATATATATATATATATATATATATATATATATATATATATATATATATATATATATAAGTATTTGTATATATATTTTAAACAACAAGTTTATTTATTTAACTTTAAGAAATGAATTTTCATTTATGCATGCATATAAATTAGTTGTGTGTGTATATATATATATATATATATAAGTTTATATATATATTTATGTATACATATAATAATATTAAATCTAGGGCAATTTCTTTTCATGCAATTATTTTTATTTCGAACAATTAATACAGATTAAATATTTTTTGCAATTTGATCATTTTATTTATTTCCCTTTTTTTTATTAGTATCCTAGTTGCCAAGTAGAAATAGTTAGGTTATTTAAATATTGATTTACTTTCAGCAAAATATAAAAAGCATAATTAAATCACTTAGAATAGCAAAGCTAGAATTTTTTATTTATTTCTTTTAATCTGTTTAACTGTAGATTTTATTTTCTGTACATAAACAAATGACAGTATTTAATAATTCTAAGAGCAACTATATAAATGACAAAATTTAATAAATTTAACAACAGCTAGATAAATCTAGAGTAAAATAAAACTTAAGAAAAGACTATAAAAAATTTTGATTGTTATTTTCTGCAATAAACAAAATGACAGATTTAAATAAAACTAAATATGGCATTTCCATGTATAGATCTAATCTTTAGATTTTATTTTATTTCCCAACCTACTACATGCAGGTAGATCTATTACATTCCTCTCCTAATATCTTGATTTTAAATGCATAAAGCGAATGAATACATTTCTTTCTTTTCAAAAAATCCTATACACAACAAATATTTATCTCAAAACTTTAGGAAATTAAAACCAGAAATAATCATTTCTTTTTTGCAATATAACATAAATAAATATTACATATCTTTAAAACATATTCACAAGTCCTTGTTGTCACTTTACAAATGGATCTCTCATTATTAATAAATGAGGACTTTTAAATTAAATAACAAATATATTTCCAAATGGATTTCTGCAACAAATAACTCCATCGAATTTCCACTTGTCCTAATTCTTTCCTTTCAACGACCTACAAATAATCAAAGGATATGACCATGGAGTGCTCACCTCCCAGCCTAGGCTAACTAGTAGCCACCCCTGAGCTTGGAGAACCAAGCCCTAGATAGGATTACACACATGCAAATATAGTAAACAAGGGGAAAACAAACACAACACATTTGTCAACCCAGGGCTACACTGCACCACACATTGTGATGTCTTTTAAAGGGTGTAGTGGACCAAGTACCCTGAGGAAACTGCAAGTATGGTAAAACATATAGCCACCTCATGGAAAACCAAATACATCATAATTATAACAACCCCACATTCCTTATGCCCCCCAAGACATTCATGCCTTATTCCCCTCCTTATGACCCCCAAATGCATAAACAAGTCATGCAGCAAGGGTCACACAAAGTCCCTTGTGATCACTCTGATAATGAGAGCCTCTCACTTGAGGGTTGTCACTTCTACCACCCACAAGACCATCCTCTCTCCCAAGAGTAGGAGGCCTTGATTACTCCCAAAGCACATAAAATGCCATACAAAAGTAAAACATAAAACACAATAATTTTTCAAGGGAGAACATGCAAGAGAACTAGACTTTTTACACAAGATATTCTTTCAATATAACATTCAATATGAAAACACATTACAAGTAAGGTGAAACCAACCTTCAACTGCCAAGGGTATGCTAGTTTTTTTGAGGATGAGCAGCCCAATTCCACAAGTCTTTCCTTTCTACACTTAGCCAAATTCTTAATTCAAAATCTATCTTTTTCCTTTCAAAATTCTTTGTCTCCAAAAATGGAGATTGGGTGAATACCCACAAAATCTCTCATTCTCGCTCAAGAATACCCTAGTGAGAGTTCCCACAAGTTTCTAAAACTGAAAAGGAAAGGTAGGAGAAAATGGGAAAGGGATCTTACATCCAAAAGGAAAGTTTATAACTTAGATGATCCTTCTAATTTCAATTTTCGCACAACTTAGAAAAGTCACTTTTTAAGGTGTCAAAAAGGTCACATGATAGTTGGTACATGCCTAAAATTACTCCTAACCCTTAGGTATACCTTATGGGCTTTAGGAAACCCTATTAAACTACCCCTAGGTGTCCATTTAACCCTTTTTAAACCCATCTGAAGTTAATTTTCAGGTCAAACTTAAGTTGACCATCCCAAAGATTATTTACCCAAGGTATTTATGGAATCATATTAAATTAATTGAAAAAACTATAGTTAAACAACTCCCTCCAAGAGACAAATTTAAAAAAATCAAACATAAATCAAAACATGTGTCAAGTAACACAAAGAAAATACTTTTACAAAATTATACATGAAATCTTGTCTCGTTTTGGATTTACACAAATAAATAAAATTCAATTTAACATTCATGCAACAATCACTTTCACGAATAAAATACGATACAAACGAGGTGTTGTCTCTCCAAATAGACAAACCCTGGTTTTACGAATGCACATAGGTCTAGGTTTGGTTCTCCATAATATTGCCATGGTCACATGGATAATTTTCCTATGCATCTCAATTAGACATTAGTAATTTCAAATACCCTCATATAATGTAAAACACATGATTAAGAATACACATCAAACACTCTGCATACAATATACATTAAATCAATACATCTTGCATCCAAATAACTCAACATAAGAAATTATCATATTTCTCATAATTTTGATCCATATAAAACATGCATCCTATTTCTATCATCATAGGAAAGTCTTGCAAATCCATAAATGACATACATCATCTCAAATTTATCTTATTCTAGAATCCTATAGAGTTCTATTGCATAAAGCATATAAATGAAGCATCAACATATAGCAATGTTATCCAAAACATGGAATAATATAAGTTTTAAATCCATAATGCATAAAAATAAAGCATCCATAATAGTCTCAACATAAAAATCACTGAACTAATAGACTGAGTCGGGGTTGGGCCTCGCAAAATTCACCACCTTGATCAGTTCTTAAGTACTTAAGCTTTCTTCCACTTTCTTTTTCAACTAAGGCTCTGAATGCCTTAAACTTGCTAAAGGATTTTTTTTTGTCCTTCAAGAATGTGACCCACATCATTCTTGAGCAATCATCAGTAAAGATCATAAAATACCCATCACCTTGAATACTCTAGTCCTTATTGGTCCACAAAGGTCGATATGAACCAAATCTAGCGAATGTACTGCTAGGAAAGATTGAAAGTTGAGGATGTCATCTTCCCTAACTGACTTTCCTTATACAGAGCATTCATTGGTTTGTCCAACTGAGGGAAACCTCTTACTAATTTGGACTTACTAACTTTTACAATGTTATCAAATTTTACATGACAGAATCTCTGATGCCAAAGCCAACTATCTTCTACTTTTACAATTAAACAATTGTTGACTTAGAACTTAAATGAAACAAGTTACCTTTTGTCTACTTGCCGGTTGCAATCAGTTCACCTTTTCTTCCATAGATTTTGCACATCCTATTCTTGACATCCAGTGGATAACCTATGTCATTGAGTTGAGCAACACTAAAAAGACTCTGTTTCGGTCGTTCAACCCAGTAGACATCATTTGCACTGCTCTTACCATTCAAAGAGATGGTTCCCTTTCCTTTTACCATGCAAGGTGAGTCATTCCCAAATCTCACAACACCTCCATCAAATTCCTTCAAAGTAAGAAACTTACTCCAATCATCGATCATGTGGTGTGAACAACCACTATCTATAATCCAATAATTATAACTATCCATGCAAGATACTAATGCCTTCTGATATGATGTCTCTTCTTTAATGGCAACAAAGACAATGTCCTCATTTACATCTTCCTTCGATTCTAATGGTATGATGAAAGAATAAGGATCCGATCAACTATTGAGAGGAGGGGGGGGTTAATAAGTAGATAGAAAATTGATATAAACTTTCACCAATCTTAGAATCAACCTCTCAAAGCAAACTCTAAACTAACAAGTTAAACCACTGAACTACAAATGCAATATCACTATCAAGATAAACCAATTGACTATTATGATAGATTAATAGTAAACAACTTGAAACTCACAAACATCCAAATACTTTACTAACATAAGTGAAACCTCATTTCATATTGCTACCAGTTATCATAACATATCAAAGTGGATTTAAGTAGTTAAGCAATTCAACCATAGTAAACATAACCACAAAAACATTCACCACTTGACACAATATTTTTGATGTGGAAACCCAAATGGGAAAAGCCACGATGGGGATGAATACCCATAAGTATTTTGAACTCTTCTGAAGTTTTCCCTGTTAGGAGCGAAGCTTGTTAAAGCTTTACAAAAAGTCCTGTTAAGAATAGATCCTGTTAGGGACCACCTAGTTAAGGGATTGACTATAATTCCTTATTAGAAAAAATACCCTATGAGGAGTAACCTTGGTAGAGGATTTGAAATCCAAGCTAATGGATGACCTAGTTAGAAGATTTGAATAACACTAAGCTTGTTAGAGCTTACCCGGTTAGGGGATTTTAACTGTTGTAATTGTTAGAAAAAAATAGGGGTTTGCTGATCTGTTTGAATAGCACTACACTTGCTTGTTCAGATCCTTTTCATGATCCTATCTTCCTTTACACAAATTGTAGATACATCATTCAGTTCAGAAACCACACTCAACCTCAACTACAAATTTGCCAACTCTAAAACAAAACAACTCATCGACCTTATAAACAAATCAATAGGTCGGTAACACAACAAAAACCTAATTCTCTCATAGAGATTACAAACAAGTCAGTTCAAGTATGACCATTGGATTACATAACAATATCTACACATTATTCAAGATATCCCCAACCACTCCTTGATCATTGCTTCATCAAACTCAGTAACTCATCATGCAGTTTTCATTACATATAATATACTTTCTCATTCCCAAGATAAAAACCATGATCTCAACGTGCCAAAAACACTTTGAAACTCTTCTCATACAACATGCATACATGTCGTAATCATTACCGCTCATCATCAGATCATAAACCAATATAACAAACTTAATCTGTTAGGGTTTATCATATCAATAGGTAGGGTTTACCGGTTCAACTCTCCAATACTTAGCAATACCGATTCACTCCACAAACTCACCTACCGGTTATAGTTCCCTTCACTAGCTCTTCCTACCAATTACAAAACAACATTGTAACAACATCATTACTAGTTACAATTGACATCAATGACAACATAACATTTTATGAATGCAATCTTCATGCAAATGCCAACAATCTCCCCCTTTAGCATTGATGGCAATACAAATATCAATACCATTGATTGCTATGATTGTGAATAGGAATTCTGGTTTACATTTTACAATGTACTCACCTTGTCTTCAGGTGGTAACTAGCTATAGACCTTCTATCTGTCAATCATATAATTCTTCTCCCCATAATTACATAGTTATTCTCCCCTTTTGACAACAATGTCAAAGTGAAAGTAAAACATGCAATGTCAAACTTCAGCATTCAACATCAACAACCTGCAACTTGATGCACCCCCTATGGAATAACTCCACTCTACACCAATCTTGTTGTAAAATTTTTCAAGTAGCTCTGGGACTGATGTACTCTTTATCATGCTCAACTGACCTTATGAAGGGGTACAACCCCTAGCTGACTTCTAAGATACTCAAAAGTAGTCTTAGGCAGAAGTTTAGTAAAGATATTTGTAAGTTGCTCCTTGGTAGAAACGTGCTCCAATATCACATCTTTACTCTGCACTTTTTCCCTCAAGAAATGATACTTCAATTCAATATGCTTGGTTCGTGAGTGCAAAATATGGTTATTGGAAATATTTATGGCACTGGTATTGTCACATAAGATCTTTACAGGTTCTGTAAACTTCATCTTGAAACCTTGCAGAATGTGCCTCATCTAGATAGCATGGGTACAATTGATATAAGCTAGAACATACTCAGCTTTAGCAGTAGACTGTGATATACAACTCCGCTTCTTGCTACTCCATGAAACAAGTCTTCTTCCAAGAAAGATTGCTCCACCAGTTGTGCTTTTCCTATCATCAACATTACCTGCCCAGTCTGCATCTGTATACACCTTCAAGTCAAAGTTACATGCATATGGATACCATAATCCATAGTCAATAGTACCTTTCAAATATCTGAATATCCTCTTGGTTGCTATAAAATGTGTTTCCTTTGGATTCTTTTGAAATCTAGCAACTAGACCAACTCCATGAGCTATATTTGGTCTGTTGTGAATAACATAGTGCAATTTCCCAATCATTGACCTATACTCCTTTTCATCAAAAGATGTGGCTTCATCTTTATTAGACAATTTACATCCTATAACCATTGGTGTCCCAACTGGTTTATAGTCACTCATACCAAATGTCTTTCATACCTCTTTCACATACTTAGACTATGTGATGAAAATACCACTCTTCATTTTTTGTATTTGCAAGCCTATGAAATTTTATATCTCTCCCTAGAGACATTTCAAACTCACTTTTCATTTCATTTGCAAATTCATTTCTCATTTCATCATTTCCTCCAAATATAATATCATCTACAAACACTTCATTAACTAGTATCTTATCTCCTTCGGATTTGAGATATATGTTGCTATCTTCATTGGTTCTTTGAAAACCTATCTTCATTAGGTGTGAATGAATTCTTTCATACTATAGCGCCTTATGCAATTTTCTTACCATGTCTTTTTCATCAGTCAAAGCATAACCATCTAGTTCCTTAATGTATACTTCTTCTTCCAGTATTCCATTCAAAAATGTTGACTTCACATCCATCTGATATAGTTTGAATCCCTTATGTGTTGCCAATGCAAGTAAAGTCCCAACAACTTTCAGTCTAGCAACCGGTGCAAAATTGTCACCATAATCTTCTCCTTCTTTTTGTCCATAAACTTTGCAAACCAATCTAGCTTTGTTTTAGACTATTACACCATCTTCATTCAGCTTGTTCCTGAATACCCACTTAGTACCTATCACATTTTTATTTACTGGTCTAGGTAGTAGGGTCCATGTATTGTTCTTCTCAATTTGATCAAGCTCCTCCTCCATAGATTTAATCTAATGATCATCTCCAAATGCTTCCTTAGCAGTTCTAGGCTCAATAGTGGAGATCATGCAATAATTCTCTCTAATTCTTCTTCTGGTTAATACTCCAACATCCTTATCTCCAATAATCTGGTCAAGATTGTGATTGAGTCTCACAAACCTCAGAATAATATGATCATTATCTTCAGGTTCTTCTTCTTTATTATCATCATCTTCTTCTAAATCTACCTATTCTGGTTGAATTGGTACAACAACATTCTCTTTACTAGTTTCAGGTTTCACCGGTTCTGGTTCCAAAAATAAAATGCAAGGATCTTCATCCTTTTTCTCCACACTGGTTTCCCCTGATACTTCAAGATACTTGTCCACTCAAACATCAATACTCTCAATGATTCTCTATGTCTAGTTGTTATAATATTTGCAGGCCTTTCTCTTGGTGGAGTAACCAAGAAATATACCTTCATCACTCTTAGCCTCAAACTTACTAACATAGTCACCTCTCTTAATAAAATATTTTCTACCAAATATCTTAAAATAACTTCCATTAGGTGATCTACCATACCATTATTCATAAGGAGTCTTACCCTTACCTCTTTTTACCAAAATCTGGTTCATAGTGTAGACAACTATGCTGACAGCTTCTCTTTAGAAATTTTTCGCTACACCTCCTTGTATCAACATCATTCTAACAGCTTCAACAACTGACTGGTTGTTCCTCTCTACAATACCATTCTATTGTGGTGTCCTCAGTGCATAAATTTGTCATTTGATACCATTTTCTTCACAATATCTAGTGAATTCCACCAAAGTAAATTCACCACCTTGATCAGTTCTCATACACTTTATCTTCTTACCACTCTCTTTTTCAGCTAAGGCCCTGAATGCCTTGAATTTACTAAATGCTTCTATTTTATCCTTCAAGAATGTGACCCACATCATTCTTGAGCAATCATCAGTGAAGATCATAAAATATCTATCACCTTGAATAATTTTAGTGCTTATTGGTCCACAAAGATTTGTATGAACCAAATCTAACAGATGTTTCACTGAAAAGGATTTTCTCTTAAAAGTTGAGGATGTCATCTTTCCCAACTGACATTCCTTACATAGAGCATTAACAGGTTTGTCCAACTAAGGCAAACCTCTCACTATCTTGGACTTGATGAATACTAAGAGGGGGGGTGAATTAGTATACCAAAAATTACTGAAATCAAACTCTTAAATAGTTTAACAGATAACCGGTAAAATAAGTTCACTAATAAATTGGTTAAGATAAATGCAAACCAAATAGAAAACAAATCATTCACCCACAAGAGCACAATCACCATAACACAAGATATTTGATGTGGAAACCCAAATGGGAAAAACCACGGTGAGTAGAAACTCACAAGTAACTATCTACAGAATAGAAACCAGACCAGTTAAGGTCAGATCGATTAAGGTCATACAATGTTCTTCACCATAACAGATCCTATTAGGAATCTAGATCTCTCTTAAGAGATAAGTCCTATTAAATACTACCTTGTTAGAGGATTTCAAATCCATAGTTGTGAATCACCTTGTTAGAGGATTTACAAAGGCTTTGTTGGGCCTACCTGGTTAAGGGTTTTAGACTTGTCGAAGATGTGAGTAATCAACAAGTGAGTGATCTAGCAAATAGAACAGTCTGCTTAATTAGATCCTTGATAGCTCATTTTTAATGCATTTCAGCATTACTTCAATCTTCAATAACTCCACACTCAGACTCTTTACATAGACCTAATCTTCTCTTCAATGATCGCACATAACCTTTTCTATCACACACCTCTCATACATCATACATGCAAACCCTAGACATGATGTCCTTATAAAGAAATCTGATTTCATGTTGGTCCAATAGGATTAGACTACAAGTTCCTAGGTTCAGTGCATCTAGACACATTTGGAAACACGACACAAAATCACCGCTTAAGTGTCGGTGGATGATAACTCATCACACATTACATAAATACTGGTTGGTAACTCATCACAGAGTAATACCAGTTAATACAATATACCGATTACTAGTTTGTCAATAATGAAGACTGGTAGATCAAAGTGTTCCACTCAAAAGTTAACTACCACTTGGGTCCTTTGTACCGCTTGTGATCCTCGAACCGCTTGAGGTCTCCATACCGCTTGAGTTCTTCAGTCAATATGTGACCGGTAAACATCTTCTGCAAAATACCGATAGTGTAAAGACTATACATACAATAATACACAATACCGGTTGGAACAATTACCAATTGAGCATAAATCATACATAAAGAAAGTGTGTGCCCATCAATGACAATAAAAAAATCATCAAAATGCCAACAGGACTTACTCACTTTAACAATGTTATCAAAATTTATATGACAAAATTTCCTATGCCAAAGGCAACTATCATCTACTTTAGCAATTAAATAGTTGTTGACTTTAGGATTCAAGTGAAACAGGTTACCTTTAGTCTCTTTTCCAATTGCAATCAGTTCACCTTTTCTCCCATAGATTTTGCAAAAACCATTCTTAAACTCCAATGGATATCCTCTGTTACTGAGTTGAGCAACACTCAAAAGATTGTGCATTAGTCCTTCAACCCAGTAGACATCATTTGCATTTCTCTCCCATTAAGAGAAATAGTTACCTTACCTTTTACCATGCAGGGTGAGTCATTACCAAATCTCACAACTCTGCCATCAAATTCCTTCAAAGAAAGAAATTTGCTCCGATCACTGGTCATGTGATGTTAACAACCACTATCAATGATCCAATCATCAAAATTATCAATGCAAGAAACTAATGCCTTCTGATTAGATGTATCCTCTTTAATGGCTACAAAAACAATATCTTCATTAGCATCACCCTCAGATTCCTCATCACTGATACCACCATCAATTTCAATAAGACAATCTCTTTTTCCTTTTCCCTTGTACTTTTTGAACTTCTCTCGTTTGAGCTCATTATCACCATTAGGAAAATTGCAATGTGTCCAATATTGTTGCATACAAAACATTTCAAAGGTAATTTATCTCTATATTTTCTAGTACCTCTGGGCAACCGCTTTGCCAACAATGCTTCAAGCTCAACCAAACTATCTTCATCATCTTCTCTATTGGATATAGATTCATAATTGTGACTCAAATCTCTACTTTTCCTCATAGATGGGTTAGAAACTGAAGCTTTAAATGCATATTCAAATTTCTGAATACTACCTGTTTCTATGCCTGAATTTCATGAATGTATTAAGTTAATTAGCAAATAAGAATGAATCACCAATTCTCAACTAATTAACAAACATCAAACATAATCAATGAAAATCAATAATAGAGAAATGCATTCAAATAGAAACTCCCTCATTCTGCATCTTTTCTTCCATTGTGCTTCTCCAATTTCCATGGTTGGTGGCTCTCAGGTATTGCACCAATTTCCTGCATACAAATACTTTGAAGACTTTGATATTGTGATTCTAAAAAAGCTAGATTGAAATGATGAAAAGAGGTTGAATTTATAGATTTTCAACACAAAGGAGGTGAGAAATAGAACTCAAGTGTTGATTGATAGACAACTGAAATTGATTGATCAGTGAACTCAATTGATTGATTTGTTAACTGAATTGATTGAGGAGTGAACTGAACAGATTGAAGAGTGAATTGAATAGATGGATTAGTCAACTCACTTGATTGACTAGTGAACTGAATTGATTTTGAGTTAAAAAGGATGATTGATGAGTTATCTGAGTACTGATTTGATCAATCAACTATGATTTTAGCATGTGTTGTAGGAATTTGAAATTGAATTTGATTTTTATTTTCAATTTGGATTTGAATTTGGTCATCTGAATGCTGAAATGCACATGAAATTAATTGAAATTCACATTTGGGGAAAATGTGAATTTGGAAATATGAAATTAGATAAAATGATATGAAATTCGAATTTGGGGAAATATGAAATGAAATTAGATAGAATTAATTGGAATTATAATTTGGGAAATTGGAGGAATAAGTAATTAATTAGTTTAAACAATTTAAATAATATTCCTTAAACTTAGGAAATAGAATTAATTAATTAATAAAAATTATTTAACTAAGGAAATACCACAATTAACTAAATAATTGATATTTAATTAATAATTGTGATATGGTTAACTGATTAAAATGATTTGAGAATAGAAATAGAAAAATTAGAAGTGTTGAAGGGCGATGATTAGAAGGAATAGTTAGTTTAATCAAATAATTAAAGAATTATTTATTTAAATAGATGAATAATTAGTGTAGAATTAATGAGACATTTTTAAGTGTCTACATTTTCCCCTCTTTGAGACAATGTCGAAATGACGTTGTTTCAAAGAAAATGAAAAAAAAAACTGCCCCAGTGATGCTAGGGTATAATGCCCCCTCAAGAGATTGTTTGTGCATTAAAGGCATGGATGATCTCTCTCTCGAAGAATGTTAGATGAGAGATGGAGGAAGGGTTAACTTGATGACAGGAATGAGTTTGATTAGAGAAATGAAACGACTGAAGTGATTTGTACAAAGAGTTTTTTAGTGGCGATTCTTCGCCAATTGGTGAATTTCATGTGAATTGTCTAGGGCAAAATCGTGGTCAAATCGCCTAGAATTTTAGGGTTAACGGTGCATTGTAGAATCTAGCTTTGGCATTGACCACACATCGTCGATGTGCATGCCCATAATATTCACCTGAAATCACCTTGACACAGGTATTAGATCACCTTCATTATTCACCAGCAATAGTAAAACGACCATGTACCCAGGACCTAATTCGCCAATGGTAAATTAAATGTTCATTGCATGCTTCGACCAAATTTGCCAATATCAATTAAAACATTATAAGCATTTGAGGACCCATTGGGCCATTTCACCCCGCTTAAATTAAATTTTCATTGCACACCCGCGCAATTTGTCAAAAATGCAATTAAATTAAATGTTTATTGGCAATTACGATGCCCGGGCCCCGCGCAATTTGCCAAAAATGCAATCATGGATTTCTATAAATACACTCTTTCTTACAATTTGTTCATGTCTGATTAGTAAATTGGGAGCTCTCGAGTCTCAATTCGCATTCCGTAAATTGAGTTGGAAAGTTGAAGTTAATTCACATTGTAGGGTGGAGGGCCAGAGTTACAATCCTGCAACACAGGCCCAGGCATTCCTGATTCTTGATTCAGAGAATTGAGAAGGCATAAAGGTGAGTAATCATTTCTTCATACTTGATAGTATTAGTTTTAACTTTTAATTCGTAGTGAGAGGTCAAGACTCAAGATGTCACAGTCAGACATGGGTGAGACTCCTCAGGGTGGTGAAGGGATTGAGATGTCACACAAGGGTGAGACTGAGACTCCTCAGGGTGGTGAAGGGATTGAGATGTCAGAAAAGGGTAAGACTCCTTAGGACGGTGAAACTGAAGGGATTGAGAGGGTATCAAAATGCCCAAAACTTAAACTTAAAGATACTACCATAAAGTCTTTCTTTGGAATTGGCAAAGTTTCTAGTCCATCAACTTTTGTAGTTGCAGAAGCCATTCACAGTAGCTCACCACCACCACAAGGTGGGATTGTCATTGAGTTAAATGCATCAAATGAAGATGGCAATATCGACATGACAAAAGATGTTGTAAGGGATACACACAATGAGGTAATTCACTCGGATGCAAATGCTAGTACTGAAGATGATGTTGGTAGGAAGAAAAGAAAAAGGAAAGTAAAACTAAGGTGAGAGTGGGAGATGAAAAGGAGTTTTAAGATTGATTGGGTAGCAAAGTACCCATTCATTGAACCGGTCCCAAACAATGAAGAACAACCAATAGAATGTAGGTGTAAGATTTTTAGCTGGAAAACAAAAAGAGAGAAGAAGATGCAGCTAAAGCTTGACACCATAGAAAAGCATATTGGTAAGGTTTATGAAAAACAGATCATAGACAGAAAGGAAACACGAGTAGTAAGATGGAAATCAAAGGAAGAATGTCTTCATGTTAAGTATGTCGCACAATATGAAGAGCATAACCACAAAATGATAGTGATTGGTAATAGTGGATTTGGAAATACAATCAAGGCTGGGCTTGAACATGCATTCAAAGATGCAAACCTAGCAAAGACTGTTCAGATGAGTGCTATTTTTCATATTATGTCGAGAGGGCGTCCTATGAAAGATTTCCCAGAATTTAGTAATTTATTATCTTTTTTGAATGTTCCTCACTATCCTATATCACACTGGTCAATAAATTCTGGATGGGAAATGGCAAACTGTCTCGCTGAGGTGGAAAAGCAAAATTTACAAGAGAGTGTAAAAGAGTCAAATTTCATTTCATTATCCATAGATGAAGTTACTGTGATAGATAACATTGCTTGGGTTTGTATGCATGTGTATACTATAAAAGAACATGTCCACCGAGCTCATCTACTCTATGTTCGTAAAATGAGGGGCAATTCAACAACAGAAAATTTATATTTGGAAGTTAAGAAAGCTTTGAATGAAATTGCTAGTATGGATGACTTGACAATTGCCAAGAAGTTGGTGTGTGTTGGAGCTGATGGAGCTGCAGTAATGCAAGGTCAAAGGACCGGTCTTTGCACAAGATTACAAACTAGTATTGCACCATACATGGTTAGCATTCACTGCATGGCCCATCAAATGAATTTAGCATATAGAATTGTAAGCAATTTCCCTACAGTGTAAAAAGTTGAAGATCTGGTCCATTAGATCCACTCATACTTCTGCTGAAGTCCTAAATGTTTTGCAGAATTTTAGATTTTTGCTGAGGGAGTAACATGAGGTAACAAGCTTCTTAGGGATGTTGAGACTAGATGGATCTCCTTGCATGGACCAGCGGAATGAGTTCTAACAGAATATCAATCCTTGATCGGTCTAATGTATGAGCAATGCCTCACAGTAGGCAAAGCTCCTGATCTCTTACATAAGTTAAGTGATATAGAGACTCTGTTAACTTTAGCTAGTCTTCTCCCCATGCTAGATTCAATGAACAAACTTGTTAAGAAAGCCCAAGATAGAACTACGTATATCAATGAGTATAGCACTCTACGTAAAATGACATGCTTGAGCCTGGATGGTCTATATTCAGATCTAACAGGGCGAAGCCCAAATTTTTTTAGGTGGCAGATAATTAGAGATTTGAATCATGCTGAAATTTTTTACATTTCAATACCAAAAATGAGCTATGTGTGTTTGTAAAAGGATTTCAAATACCAATGCACCAATCTAAGATAGGCAAGCGAGGCAGAGCACTACCAGTTAAAAAGGAAGATTTTGACAGGATTTTTAAATCTGTTAGTGATAATTTGAAGTCTATTGCATATAAACTTTCAACTGAGATTCATGAAAGATTCCCTCGAGAAGAAATACTTGAAGCCATGGGTTGTGGGTATCCTCAATTTTGGCATTCAATCGGAGATAATCCAAATGATGCAAAGATGTATCATTAAAAACTAGAGGAATTGATATTGACATTTTCAAAAGATGCATATTGCAATGGACAGCCAATAGAAGGAATTTTAAATTCAGATCATTTTAGAAAACAATGCAAACAGTTTGTATTGGTTATGAAATAGCAGTTGGTTAACTTGGAGAATCCATTTGAACCTGGATCAATCAAAAGGCTTTGGAAAAGGATAGATCAAAGTGAAGCATTGCGTATTGTAATACCAGAATACTTGAAACTTGTTGATTTATGTCAAACAATATATTGGGGTTAGTGAAAGATGAGAGAGTTTTTAGTGCATTAGGGCTTTTGAAATCAAAGATCAAAACAAATTAGACAAGAATTTGGAAACTTGCTTGAGGTTGTTTGTAACCCAGTATAATGTTAGAGATTTTCCATATGATAGGGCACTAGCAATCTGGAATTCCATGCATGAAAGACAAGGGGTGTGCAACACTTTAAAAGCTGGTGGTGTTACTGCTAGTGCTAGTGGTGAGACAAATGAATATGATGGATTTCAGACTCAAAGTCAGCATGAAGACGAAGAAATTTTTGAATACCCGACTCAGAATGAAGATGAACCTGTTAGTACTTGTCAGTTTTTGGATCTTGAGTCCATTTGGGATATAGAAGCCTCAGACAATCAGACTGAGTCACTGAAGTGAATTAGCAGTCAATTTATAGGTATTTATAATTATACTATAGTTCTTGAGTCATATTACAATTTCAATTTGCAAAATTGCAATACTATAGTTGTCATTGATGATTTTTGATATTGTATTCCTTCAATTTGTGAATCAGAAGTAGAATGGATACTTATTTCATATTTTAAATTGTGAATTTGAATTATTACTAAACAATTGAATTATTAGTAAATTGGTATTTGGTTCCACATTATGTTGAACATGAAATGCAACAATTTGTGTCACAAGATCCATAAAATTATTTATATTGCATAACCGTTACTGCTAGAACCTTTCTACTGTTCTACAGTAAATGCTTAAAAATTTAAAATGATGTTCATGGCGAATAGGGTTTTGTGTTTTTTTTTTGTCTTAGTTGGCTAGTAAACCAAAGTTGTCGTGCGTTGAAAATCTGAGTTGTCCTCTATTTATTTGTCCATGTCATCGTCAAGTGTGGTCAAACTAGTTGGTCAGACATGTTTAATGTTTCATCTCTAACTCGCAAATAAATTTCATGTTTAACAATTTAAGTGGCGAGTTAGCGAGTGTTGGACCTGTTGGTTTGGGTTTAAATCGCGAGGTCTCTTGTTTTTTGAGTGTTAGCATTTTATGTTAGTGAGGTGGAGATTGTTAATGAAATCACTTTGGTCATGAGTTTGCGACTGGGTGTGATTTTATGTTGTCACATGGTTGTGAGGTTTTCATGGTTAAGTCATTTTAATTTGCGATCATACGATGTAGTTTGTATCGCAGCTTAGTTGGTTTCATCGCTTGCTCGTAGGTTTTGAAGTTGTTTAACATTTTAAGTTGTGATCTAGTGATAGGTAAGTTTTGCTCTGATTTTGTGGTCATCGCATGCTCGCCGGTTTGTAAGTCTTAAGTCAAAAAGTGTTGCGAGCATGCGATGGCAGTTAAGTGCCTTGTTGTCGCGGGATCGCAAGGGTTTAAGTCAAGTTTCAAGTTGCGAGCTTGCGATGAAATAAGTTATTTTGTTAGATTTGCAGTGGTCGCCAGCTCGCAGGTAAAGAAGGAATATTACAAATAATGTTGTGAGGTTGCGACTGAAGGGCTTGGTGAAGATCAACGGCTATCGCTCACTCATGAGATTCTTTGAGGATTCGTAAAAGGGGTTGCGGGCTTGTGATTAAGAGGATTTGGTAGCATTGTCGCTAACTCACTGGTTCCTTTCCTAATTGTTATAACCAATTGAGAGTGTGTGATTAAAGATGGATATTGACACGTGGACTTGTTTGTCGAGTTCTGTAAAAGTTTTGAATGGAAATCGCAATCAAATGCCACAGTAGCTAGTTCATGCAAGTGTGGCAATTAATGAGACTTGACAGAAGTGACAACTTGCATGATCTAGCTGAGATTTTGACATTTGTACAATTGCATTAATGATGGCGCCCATTCCCAAATACCATTTTATGTTACAAGGTTGCAACTGGATGTGATTTTATGTTATCGCAAGGTCGTGAGGTGTTCATGGTTAGGTCATTTTAATTTGCAATCATGCGATGGGGTTAAGTCGCTTGCTCGTAGGTTTTGAAGTTGTTTAGTTTGGGTCTGATTTTGTGGTCGTCGCATGCTCGCAGGTTTGTAAGTCTTAAGTCAAAAAGTGTTGTGAGCATGCGATGGTAGTTAAGTGTCTTCTTATCGTGGGATCGCAAGAGTTTAAGTCAAGTTAAGTTTCTAGTTACAAGCTTGTGATGAAATAAGTTATTTTGTTAGATCAATGGCTATCACTCACTCGCGAGATTCTTTGAAGATTCGTAAAAGAGATTGCGAGCTTGCGATTAAGAGGATTTGGCAGCATTGTCACTAACACATGGACTTGTTTGTCGGGTTCTATAAAAGTCTTGAATGCCAATCACCAATCAAATATAAGGGCATGAATTCAAATTTCACTCGAGCACTTCAATTTGAAGTTTGAAATAATGCCACAAACTGTAACTACTAGCTAGTTCATGCAAGTGTGGCAATTAATAAGACTTGAGAGTTGAGACTTGAGAGAAGTGACGACACCTAAATAGTAAACACCATAAATTGCATGATCGATCTGAGGTTTTGTATAATTGCATTAATGCATTCTATCTTTGAGGCAATCCAGTGAATTGAGCTTTGCAACAACGTTGGAGAATTCAAAGCGTTGGGTGTGAGAACTCAAAAAATTTCAGAAAATTGGTTAAGTTTTTCTCCTGTAGCTAAAATGAGCCAGGTGACGAGTGCTACTAGAGGTTCCAAGCCCAAGCCCAAGGCCACGACAAGTGGAGCAGGAGAACCTAGAGGTTCCAAGGCCAGTGCCACTGAGGAAATGATGGTTAAGAAATACAAAGAGGAATTTGTATATTTGATGCCAGGGACTTCCGTTGCTTTGAATACAAATCATTTGGCATGGAGAGATTTATTTAGCCAATGTAGAAACCTACCATGCCTAATATGACTAGTTATGCTCTGTTTAAGTATTTTTGGAATAATAGGGTTAAGGGTGTCCCGATGTCAAACCCTTGGGATTTAAATATGGCAAAGTTAATTGTGTTAGATGTGTATGTTGATGTGGATTTGATCAAAGAGTTGGCCAAATGCTATTGCCCAGTATCTAGGGTAATCAGAAGAAAGAACCATTCTGCCCTAGTTTCAATTAACAGAGCTAGCTTTGTTGAAGATTTCCAGATTACTGGTTTTGCATGTATAGATATAGATTTGGAGTGGATTGCGGAGGATTATGACAAATACAAAGGTGTTATCAAGAAGCAATGCAATCCCCAGATACATGCCTAGGGTAGATAGGAAGCCAGTTATAATTTCAAAGAGTATCAAACCACCATTTGACATCACAGATTTCCACGATTATATGCATTGTACAATCTATGGATTATGCAGAGTGTTGGGTTTTGATGGAGATTCAATAGTGTCAGCTGAATTACTGATGATGGCCATGGACATTCAACACCCAGATGTTAACAAAGATTATGATTATGTGGTCTATGTGGTTGAACACATTCATAATGCTCTACTTGAAATTTAGAGTGGTGCACCCAGCCCTACATTTAATCATTATTCATTGCTGATGCATTTAATCTTGTTCTATAATGTTGAGTTCTTGGATAAAGAATTGGAGCTTTTCAAAGAAGAACTCAGTGTCTTAATGCCAATACAAAGGTGGACCAAGGTTTGGGACAGTAGTTCTCCCCATTCTTCTTTCCTTTTCTTTGAAAATTGGATTGTTTCACCAATTATGGAAATGCTAGGAATAATTAGGGAATGAAATTCAATTGATGTTAGGAGAGTTTTGAGCCCTTACCAGTTTGTTCCAAACTAGTCTATTTCACATAACTCAGGGGACTTTTATTTTTTTGATAACTTTTCTGTGATCAAAGTCTATGGGTGTCCTCAGCCTCCCCATATTTTACCAAAGTTTGTTCCAATTAGGATTGCTTTTATGGAGTTTATCTGGCAATTGACCCTAGTTGAAAAAGAATACCTTGATAAACACAGGAAGGGTTCTTTTCTTCCTAGGCTTTGGGTTGTGTCTGATTTTACCATTGGTAGGAGTTGCTTTGATGAAGTAAACAATTTCCTTAAATAGTATAGGTTGGTTAAAGTTGTGTCTAGATTCTGTGATCCAGAACAATTTATTAAAATTGCAATGCCAAAAATGACACCTTGGGCCAAAATAAAGGACCATGAACCATTGGATGATGAAGATGTGGTTAGAAATTTGCTGAGAAAAGATGAAGTACAAGAAAGGAGAAGAAAATGGAAAAATTTGATGAGAGTTGAAGCAGAATTCAAGGTTGCTGACCCTAGTTTCTTAGGTTTTTGCCCTGATAGCCCATACCTAGAGAGGATTAACAAAATGTTGAGTTTATATGAAACTCTGATGGAACAAATGCCTCCAATTCCAGATTCCAAAGTGGCTGCTCAGTAGCAAGACCCCCAAGATGTACATTCTTCACATGGCAAGAGGCCACTTAGTGTGTCTTCTCATGCTAATGATGTAGAGAGTGGGGATGAAGTTCAATCTACCCCAGTTGCAAAGAAACAAAAAATCAGTGAGGTCGATAAAATTGTGAGGAGAGACCCTGCTAGAGCAATTGTTATAGAACAAGGACAATACTTTCATCAAATAAGGACACATCTCAGAGAAGCAGGGCAAAATGAAGAACAGGGAGAAACAAATGAAGCCTTTGCTCAAGGCTTTGATGAGAATGTGATGTTGTCAAATGAATTAATGAAAGATGATGACTTTATTAAGTCAAATGAATTTAAAAGTTTTTTGTCAAGATTGAAACAAAAACAATTAAGACAAAATCTGATCATAGAGGAAGCAAATGAAGAAAAGAAACAAGAGAGCATCGAGGCACTGGAGCAATATGATCCTAACAGGGAGCAAATATATGTGGAACAGGCAAGACAATTGATTAAGAGTAATGGTATGATTATGATGCCTGACTGGGATATCTAGTCTACTTTTATTATTGATTAGATTAGGAAGCAAGAGGACCCAATGTTCTAAACTAAATTTGAAATTGGAGATGTAATAAGAGGATTAGGATTTAATCCTAAGTCGAAGATACTTGATGCTTGGTCTTTGGCCCCTTCCACTCAAAAGCCCCACCTTCTAAATATCCAAGTAGAAAAGAAAGCTAACAGAATGATCTGGAACTTGCAAAACACACTAACACAGAGATTGCCTCTTTTTTGACTCAAGTTTCTTTCATGAATTTATCAAAAACAAAGGATTTGTCAAGAAGATACACAGAAACATATACCCAATTGATTACATTGAATAAAAAATATGAAGAGACACTGATGAAGAAGGGCGCTCTGGAGGAAGAGTTAGTGGATTTGAAAGAAAAATTGCAAATGAGCCCCCTCCAATACAGATTACAGAACAAGTACAAGAAATGCCAGCTGATGTGACAGCAAAAATGGAGGAATACACAGGGAAAATTGAAAAGCTTGAAAAGGAACAAAATGTCAAGGCTATCTCTGTTGTGTCAGGAATTCTGAAACACATGATTAATGTATTGAAAGTAAAATTGATGGTAGTGCATGATTTGCACATTTCTTTGACAAAGGCAAGTAAAACATCCTTAGAGGCTGTCGCTTTTCTTGGACCTTTGTTCAATGTTTGGTCAGCAAGAAGCAGATTAATCGATAAGCTAGATACTGCAATGATGTATAGTGATGAGTTCCCTCCCAAGATCAATGACACCAAAGACATGGTGGAGGTAATGAATGCAGCTTATGCATTTTTCACAGGGAAGGATGTGCTTATAAATGAAAAATTGCAGAAATTTGGGGAAGGTTATAGTAAATTGGTGCCTTCAATTTATGGTAGTAATGGACAGTTGAAATCAATTTCTGATTGGACTAGTGAATTTGATCTGATTCTGGAGCAAGAAGAAATAATCAAGCATGTAAATGAACAGGTTGATGCTGATTTCCTTAACGGTCTACTTGATTCACTATTCAAGGTTGAGGTTGACCATGCAAAATTTATTGTTGAGTCCAAGGCAATTACAAATGCTAGATGGATAGATTCAGTTGCAAAGTTGGAAGAGGTAAACGCATTCAGTTGGCCAATAGACAAAGAGGTGGACAGGTGGCAAGCCATGCTATAGCCAAAGAAGAAATCTTAGGTTGAGGTTGCTACCCAAGATTACTCACAGTAATCTTTTTATTTTCGATCGGTAGAGAGGGATGGCTAGTTGGCCACTTTTATTCATGTTGAACTTGAAAACTCTTACATAGTTATAAATTTATAATAGCTCAGTTGTTCAAGAATTTGATAAGTGCATAGTTGAAAACTTGAATCGCATTGTGAATTTACTTTCTAATATCATTATGAATATAATATCAATATCATTTGCAGTTTGAGATCTTCACATAATTGTCTTTGTGTTGAATTTATGTTTTCACTGTGAATTGAATGGTCAAGGGTTTTTCAATTTACATATGAATCTGGGTTGTGTATGTAATGGCATTATTCATTTTTGAAGTTTATTATCAGGTTGTCTTGAATTGTAAGTTTAAAGTGACTCTAGAGTCTATGCCCTAGGATAAGGTACCAATATGTTGTCTTGATGTTTTACTAATTATGTTGTATAGTGTATTCCTATCTATTGTGGTGTTTAATAGTAATACTTTCATTCTTAATACTCTTGAGTCTTATGATTTTATATGCTATGGATGTTTATGTAATATATGTTGTATAATGTAATATATGTCGTATTCCTATCTATTGTGGTGTTTAATAGTTTTACTAATTATGTTGTATAATGTATTCCTATCTGTTGTGGTGTTTAATAGTAATACTTTCATTCTTAATACTCTTGAGTCTTATGATTTTATATGCTATGGATGTTTATGTAATATATATGGAGGTGTTCTATGACTGTCTATAATTCGCCCACCAATTACAATGAGGTGAATCCTTAATATGTATTATGATTCTAGACTAACAGAAAATTTAAATGAAAAATTACATACACCATAACAATGCAACAAATGAAAAAAGTTAAATCTCATGATTCTGATCATTTGAAAGAGATACAATCATACACAATAAATTTAATAATTTATATATAACTCCTTCAAGAACTTACACAAAGCTTGACACTAAATGCTTTTCATTTTCTATATAAATGACTATATAGTATACAACTTGCTCCCTTCACCTAGAGTCTAGAATGAAGAATCAGTACTAGAACTAGAAAAGGAACCCCAATGACTATACAACTTGTAAAACTTCTTGAGCCATGCCATTATCACCCTGATGCCTTCAGATGGAATGTGAGATGTTACGTTCTATCAAATAGATCATTTCCAAATAGAGGAGAAGCCTTCATGCCCAAGAACAGAGAAAATGGAAAGATGAGCTCGAGCCTTCATGCCCACGATCAAGGAAAGTGGAAAGAGGAGCTTTAGGGTAAATGTAATATGTTGGGGAGGGGTTGCAGCTTCCATGTCATCACAAAGATGATTGGCTGCCACTCCCACCCAAACAAATCCTTCTTTCATTCATTTGCGAGCTCCTTCTTCAAACCCCCTGCCATCCTGTGGCAAAGTAGAAGCAGAGGATATGCCATGCATGGCCTTTCTTGATAAGAAAAGGGTTTCACACCCCCTCTAGTAATCCTTCTCATTTTCACAACCCCTTTGACAATAAACAAACTCACATAGCAGAAAACAAAAAAACACCCATCCGGTATCACAGAGCACACAACAAGTGCAACTCCATGCACGATCTTGCTCAAACATCATCTTCCTTTTTGAGGAAAAAAACCACTCTCAGAAAAGGAAAAAGGTTTATTTTCTCTTCTACCAATTAAGTCACCACTCAATTGTAGTTATAACATTTTCACACTTCATTTGGTGATCCTCATTTTGCATTCACATGAAAAATTATCATTTTGGTGGTTTCCAACATGACTGTAGACTCTAGAAGTCATCATCATGCCTATCAAATCCTTAATCCACTATATCCTGCTAAGGTTCATCTATTGTGAACGATTTTGTTCTAATTTTATTCCTCCTTGATTGGACAAATTCTACTTCAAAATCCCTAACAACAAGCAACCTGAGCTCTTATTTCTCAGAGAAATCCATGATCTCCCATCTCTAACTCAGAAGCTATCAAATCCTTTTATGCCTCTGAAATTGTCATCCTCGCTTGTCTAATCAACCTCGACTCAAGAGAAACCTTAAAACTAGTCCCTCGGGAACGAGTCAGCATCCAAGCCTTATGGTTATCGCTAGCTCATGAGGTAAAATGTCTGAAGACATGATCAAGCCATGAGCTAGCGACCAGATAGTTTGTGGTTAAGTTTTATGGTTATCACTAGCTCGCGAGGTAAAATGTCTGAAGACGTGATCAAGTCGCTAGCTGGAAACAAGTTGGTTTGGGTTTACATCGCGAGGTCTTAGGCTTTTTGGGTGTTAGTGTTTTATGTTATCGAGCTTAGCAAATAAAACAATATAGATTGTTAGTGAAATTGCTTTGGTCACGAGGTCTCGAGTTGGTCTGATGTCATACATTATAGCCGCAAGAGTTAGCGAGTAACTCATTTCATACAGTTGTCGCTATCTCTCATGTTTGTTTAATGTTAGCATTTTTAGGTCACGAGCTAGTGACTAGACAGTTTGTGGTTAGGTTTAATGGTTATCGCTAGCTCGCGAAGTTAAATGTCTGAAGACTTGATCAAGCTGCGAGCTTGCAAGTGAATTGCTAGCGGTTAAGAGATAAACAATTTTATGTTGGCGAGTATGCGACAAGTGTTAAAGTTACCACTATCTCCAAGTTGTTGTGGTGACGAGGACTTAACATTTTGTGGTCAAGAATTGGCGAGTGGCAGTTTAGTTTCCCTCAGTTGTTAGATCTCGAGGTTACGAAGGCTTAGCATTTTCAGCTTGCGAGTTGGAGATAGAGAGAGTCGTAAGGGCTTGTCACTAGGTCGTAAGATGCCCTAATGAGCAATCTTCTAGGCAGAGAGATGACGACTGTGTGCCACGTGTTTTAATGACTTAAAGTTAATATCTTGAAATCGCCAATATTTTTATTTTTATGGTTTGAAAATAGCTTGAAATCGCCAATATTTTTTTTAATGGTTTGAAAATAGGTTGAAATTGCCAATGCAAATATTTTTTTGGTTTTAAAAACATTACAATTCGCCCATGTAAATATTTTTGGGGTTTTAAAAACATTACAATTCGCCAATGGAGATTACTTTTTTCTCCACAAACCACAAAAATTCACCCGTAAAATTTAAATTTTCCTCGAGAATTATACAACTTTTGCCAAGTTTTTACAACTTGTCCAAGGGGGGGGTTTCTTAAAGTTTTCCCTGGATTTGTATATTGATTGATTTGATAGGATTGGATTGATAAAGATAAAGTCTAGTTTCATGAAGGACACATCCTGTATAAGACAAAAAATGATCAAAATGTCTGGTTTCAGGAAGGATACAACCTGTATAAGACAAAGATAGATGATCATGTCTGGTTTCAGGAAGGATACATCCTGTATAAGACAAATGATAGGTCAAAAATTGGATGAATGATAAAATATGATGAAGGTGAGGAATAATTGATTGATAGATAGAATAGTTGATATGAGAGAATGATAGAATTATAGATGAAAACATTGAAATTAAGTGATGAGAGAGATCATGTTAGATGAAAGCATGATCAAGTAGAAAAATTCTTGATGAAAGAATGATATGAAGAGATAATCAACATGATGAGATTAAAAAAATGAAATGATATGATTAATGATGAATAGTCTTTTTCTCTTTATTCATAGTGCAATACATTTTCATCATTGAACCTTATTATGTAACAATGAAGCTTTTTACACTAGGGTATAAGGAACCAAGATGCATAGATATCTCATTGCAAAGAAACAAACACATAGCAGACAAGGAATGAACCCTCCATTCTAGGAATTATGCTAGGGGTTGAGGTATGTGTGGCATTCACAAGCTGAATGCTCCTATCATAGACACCCACTAGAGAAATCGCCCTAGAACTTCATTGGTTCAAACCACAAACAACAAACAAAGAAAAGGATCATGCCCATCATGGCTCCTCTAGTCACTTTTGGACATCCTTGAGTAGCTAAAAGCGATGATATTCACCAATTTGATAAAAAGAGTCAAGCAAAATAGACAAAACTTAGCAGTTAGACTGATTGTGCCTTTGCTTTGATATGTTTGGTGTGATTTTGATAATGTCTAGTTTCAGAAGTTTTGGACCCCATATAAGACTCATCTGTCTGGTTTCGAGTGTACCGATTTTGTTAAAGACAAGATATTGATCACATTGATAGTTTGATAAATAGATAGATTAGATAGTTGATCGGTGTGATTGCAGATGTTTTGAAAAGATAGTTGTATCTTTTGTTTAGCTTTGTGTGAAGTGTTTGCTAGATAGCTGCTAGGATATTTGATTCTTGCGAGACATGTTTATTGCAAGTTTTTGATGGTTTTGGATTTTTAGTTTGTTTTTTATTGCTTTTTTTTATATTTGATGTTTTTTGGATTTTGTGGACTTTTTATGTATGTTTAGGATTTTTTCAGAATCATTTTTCAAGTGTTTTTGATTGATTTTTTCATGATCATTTTCCAAATGTTTTTGATTGATTTTTTCAGGACTTTTTATGAATTTCTTCAGTTATGCCCCCAAGTATGCAGATGTATGATGATAACATGATGATCAATAATGTGGTGGAGACAATGAATTTTTTATATGAGTTATGCTAATACAGGATGCATGAAAAAAATGCAGTTCCTATTCAAACAAGGATGAGTGTGTGCGTCTTTCATTTTGAATGCACTGATTGGATTAAAGGTGCCAAATGTTTTAGAGATAGGAGTTCATTCCATTCTCAAAAGACTTAGGCCATCCAACCTAACACACTATGTAACCAATATTTATGAATGGAGGCACGAAAAACTTCTCTATTAATTCTTGAAACTTTGATCTTCCTTTGCCCATGTGTGTGCAATTGAGTTTATTTTGACTCTTATAACCATTAAAGACCCTTGGAATCCTATGTGGCTAGCTATGTGAGTTATTCTGACTTCAAAATAAATCGAGATAGAGCCTCATTGTCAGCAAGCTTTTAGGGCTCCGACGACGTTATGCACTATAATCTCTCAAACATTTCTCCATTTCTAGCAGGCATCCATAGTCCCGAAGGAGTTACTTGCATGTTCCCATATTCAAGCTCTTTGTTGCACTTGTATGCATGATATTTTAGTAATATATCATTTTTTATTTTTTTTTGTTTGTTTTGTCTTGAGATTGACATAACACTTTTTTCTTTTATTTTATTGCCTTGACTTGTAAGTAATGAAACCTACTTGGGTATGACAATTACAACAACATTGAAGCATTATATTGGATTTTTCACTAGCCACATGACCAACTAGGTATCTGTAATGACTTAGAGCTTTTGATTAATGTGTCAGATATAGGAATTGATAGATTTTGGGTAACAAGACTTGATAGTGAAACTTCTACCCAACTGAGGATAAAAATTAATCACAAGGTGACATTAAAGATGAATGACTAAAGGCCTCTTAAGAACTTCTTGAACAAGTATCTAGGAAATGAGACAACCTTCATTCCTTTCACTGTAGACAAATGAATGACTCAAACAATCATCATGTTAACATATGCAACTATATGAGAAAGAAATAATGATATGTATCTATATGTTGTGCAATGGTCATATGCAAGCAACTATGATGTACTCTAAAATGAAGATATGCAATGCAGAAATATGCAAATGCAATACTGAAAATTGAAATGAACCCACCCTTAGATGTAATATCTTTTTAGGTGCATGTTGTTATTGAGTTGGAATGAACTTTGTGTAGATAATTTATTGGTCTTTATTTGAAGAGATGGATGAACTTGTCTTTTTCAATATGATATTTAGTTGGGAGTCTTTCATGTATAGTTTATAATATAGCCCCCTTATTTTCAAACCAATTCAGTTGTGGTAGACCTTCTTGCCCCCAATATTTCAAGTGTGGGTGTATGAGGCAAATAGATTTTGGTTTTGAAGTTATGATATGAGTGGGTGTTATGCCTATTTTTATTGATGCACTTGAAGAGTATGATGAAACAATTTGGGTGTTAATTTCATTAGCTGGTGTTATGATTGTGCTTGAAGAAGATGATGTAACAATATGGGTGTTGATTTCATTAGCTGGTGTTATGCTTGTTTCTATCATAACATTGGCATTTGATGATGGTGCACATACCATTGTTGATAATCTGTCTTGTGTAGTATGATCTAGATTTGTGATTTCATTGATAAGGGTTTCATGAACAACTTGTGTATTGAGATCATGAGGGAGACTAGGAGAAATGATAATGGGATCTTGTTTAGGAGGTGGATGTTGGATGGTACCTGAAAGAACATATTTTTCTTGAGAAACAAGGGTGTTATTATGAGTGGAATAGAAAAGAATGAGGGGATCATAATAAGACTCTTGGTTGACGAGATCTTGATTGAAAATTGGGTATGATGAAAAGGTTTGTTCTTGATCTTGATTTATTTCATGACTAATTTCTTTTGATTTTGGATTGTCCTCCTGACATGGGGGAGTTTGCATGGGAGATTTTTGGAAGGTTTCAACCTTTTGACTTGATGAGGAAGGATTTTTAATGAGATCCTCTGAATCATGACTTGAATTAGATTGGATTTGTGCTATGGATACCCCTTGGGAGATTGTGTTATTGGGTAGAGATGGTGTGGATTGGTCTTGTGTGACTTCAGGGGATGATGAAATGGTGGATAGATGTGGTTGATTTGGACTTTGGTTGAAAGGGATTTAATTTTGGTTGAAAGAAGTATGATTTTGGTTGAAAGAGGTTTGATTTTGGTTGAATGAATTTTGACTTGGACTTTGTTTGAAAGGGATTTGATTTTGGTTGAATGAATTTGGACTTGGACTTTGTTTGTAAGGGATTTGATTTTGGTTGTAAGGAATTTGAATGTTGGCTTGATGATGATTGTAATGAATTCATCATATGTTGTCATTGATGAAACACATACACACACATATGTTTATATTGTCTACTAGTATAACTTCAAGTTGTTTATACTACAACTGGTATGCTAGAGGTTATACGAAGAGGTTTATCTCTAACCGGTACTTTGTAATAACTAGTATATGCATAGAAGACAACCAGTTGATACACATTAATCAGCATCAACATGAAGATCAAGCGGAGATTATATCAGGAGATTCAAGGATAACGGTTCATATATTTAACTCCAACCGGTATTCATTGATTGCGTGATGAGTTATCACAAATCGTGATGAGTTATCCCACTGACAATTTTTGGCAGTATTTTTGTGATGAGTTATGATCACTTGACTAGATACACTGCACCTAGGAAATTGTATTATGATTTCTTTGGGATGACATGAAATCTTAATGTCTATATATTGACATCACAATGAATTATTTCATATGAGTGAAAGTGATATGTTGTTTACGAAAGTCAAAAGAGTTAAGTTGCAGAGTATGCAGAAGAGTAGCTTTGAATATGTTTAGAAGGATCTGATCAAGCAAGTATTATGCTACTCAGATAGATCAAACCAATCTTGTTGTTTTCTAACAATCATAACAGAATTCAAATCCCCTAACCGGGTAAGCTCTAACAAGCTTCAATTTTCAAATCCTCTAACAGGGTTATCCATTAGTTTGGATTCAGAAATCTTCCACCGAGGTTACTCCTAATCATAGAGTATAAGCTTCTAATCAAACTTTGGGATCTCTAACAAGATTCGGTCCTAGTAGAGCACTTTTTAGACCCTAACCAGTCAGTTATCTATTACTATAGATAGTTAACTTGTGAGTTCCATCTCACCATGGTTTTTACCTATTTGGATTTTCCACGTACAAACACTTGTGTTATGGTGGATGTTGTTATATCATTTTGGATTACATGCATTATGTTTAAAAGTTTTGTTAAGTTCATCTACCAATTAGTGTTTGAAGTAGTTTTATTTTTAATGTCACTGATTCACCCCCCCCCCTTCTTGGTATTATATTCTGGTATTTGTATTGCTTTTGCATTTGATGTCAAAGGGGGAGAGATATCTATGGAAAAACATTATCCTATGGGGAGAGAGAGATTATTCATTGGGGGAGAGATATATACTCTCTGCATTTGTATTTTGATTTCTGGTATTGATCTACTCTAGAGATTGTTGGTCTTTGGTTTTTGGCATTCTATTTTGGCACTTAGATGTTTTTCATCTTGTGTTGCTATCAATGCCAAAGGGGGAGATTGTTGGTATTATGGATGTATTGCATTGGTTTTGTCATTGATGTCAACACTTATCTTCTGGAGATCTTTGGTTATGTTGAACCGACACATTATGTTCACTGGCAAGTTCAGTGACATATGCACAGTCAGGGGTGAATAAGCAAGATATATTACCCTCGCCATTAATTAGTCAATTAATCAGCCCACACTAGAATCGAGCAAGTACAACTTACCCTCTTATAGTTATGAAGGGGGGGGGAATTATTCTGCATAGGCTTGGTATTTGAGTGAGATATATCATTCACTGACAGGTTATATTGTACACCAGACTAAGGATGACTTGTTATGATCTGGATATCACTTAGTTATGTTCAAGACATGGTTTGGACACTTGGTTTTGGTATTTTGTTTATTGGTCTAATGAAGTTGACATATTTGTTGTTACCGGCAAATTGGTCTAGGTTAAGGACCGGCATGCATTATCTATTCCATATCAGCACAATAGGTTATGGATATGATTTATTGATTGGATATTGTTGTAAATGTATTGAGATGACATGATGCATCGCATATTGACTTATTTCTAATGTGTTTAATTGTAATATTCTTGGTAAGCCGACCTACACATTTGGTCTTAGGTTTTGGTATATATGTAAGATCTCATTTGTGAGATGATGTAATAGATAAGAGAGAAGAATATTGTAGGTAAGGTTATGGTATTGTAACATGGTATGTGTCAATATTGAATATCATATGAGAAAACCATAGAGAAGGTTCAAGGAAGGTTTGAAGGTGATTATCAGAGCTTAACCGATACTGAATCTAGCATTGGAGATGCTACTTTGAGCAGTCCATTATCATTGGATTGAAGCATCCAATTGTAGTCAGTGTGACTCCTATTTTGTGATTAAGCAGTGAGCTCTAAGTGGTTGGCCTTTTTGCATCTGTAGACCCCATTTGTATACACATACTATCTGTAGTAGTATTGTTGATTGTGGGTAAGGTTTCCCACCGTGGTTTTCCCCTTACAGGGTTTCCACATACAAATCTTTGTGTTATGTGTTGTGGATGTTGTTTCTCTTTCTGTTTTATGCATTGAGTTTCACTGATATTAATATTAACTGCTAATCTGTCAACCGACATTATGTTTGGTTTATCGGTATTATGTATCAAGTTTGACTAAGTTATATTTGGGTTGAAATTAATTAACAACTGATTCACCCCCACCTCTCAGTTGCCTTCGGGTCCTAACACCCCTCTCAGTATTTTTCAAGTACATCAATTGGTATCAAAGCCTAAATTATTTGAAGCCTAATCACTTAGAAGGGAGCCTTGAAACCACCATGGAGGACATGAGCTACTTTGAGATGGCTAGAGAGCTAGAAGCTAGCATAAATGAGCTTGAAACCCTTAGGGTCAAACTAAAAGCTTCACAAGTCCAAAGGAGAGATATTACTAAACAACTGTTAGAGATATCTAATAATAGTTCTTTAGATGAGGCCAATATTGATGCTTTAGCCGAGGAAGTTGAAAAGTTAAACGGTGAAAAGCTAAATCTAAGGAGAGAGCTAGAAGGTCTTACTATCTACATGAGTCATGAACTGGAAGCCAGAAGAGCTGCTGAAGATCTTATCAAGGAAAGAGATCAAGAGATTGCCAAGATCAAGCAAGAAAATTCTACCTTGCATGAGCATCTAAATGCTGAAAGAGAAGAGAAGGAGAACTTATAGCTAGATCTTGAATTAGCATCATCTCTAAAAGAGAACCTATCAAAGCATAATGAAGATCTCACCAAACAGTTTATTGAAGCAAATGGGAAACTAAAAAAGTTCAACAAGAGTTCTACCTTGCTTGAAGAACAAATTCAATCACAAAGGATGAAAGGTGATACCTCTGGACTTGGTTTTCACACATCTAAAAAAGGTGAATCCTTTGGTACCAAGAACAATATTCTTAAGAACAAATCTACTCCTAAGATCAAGAAGCCTACTAGTAAGAAGGCCTTTAAACATGTTTTCTTTGTTTGCCATAATCCTGGTCACACTGCAAATGTTTGTAACAACAAACCTAATAGAAATGCAAGCTACAAGACTAATGCTAGGTATGTGTCCAAGATATTTGAAGGTCATTGCTTCACATGCAAAATGTATGGACATAGATCTGTTGAGTGCAGATATGGAGAAAATAATCCTATACCACATATGCATCCAAGACCAAATGGCAACTGGATGAGGAATTTTGACAACTGGGTCTACCTGAACTAGAAAAGACCCTATGACAACCAATTTAGTCCATTTGAGATGGAAAAGGTAACAAGTGTCATTTGCACCATCTGTAATAAATTTGGTCATGTGGCTATGAACTACAGAAGAAGAACTAGGAGAAGAAACGCAGGACCTTGGAAATCATCTAGTATGGTCTACTACTGTAACAAACTGAGGCACTTAGCAAAGTTTTGTAGATCCAAAAATATCAAATCGGTCAATTCTTCTAAGGATCAGAAAGGAAAGCAGAAAGTTAGTGTTGAAGAAACCAGAGAGGAAATGAATCAGATATGGAAGAAAAATAGTGATGAATCACTTGGAAAAGAAACTATTCCTTCACCTAGTGAATAGAACCCTACACTGGTGAATTAAGCCTTTTAATATGGCTAAGGGGAGCTTAACGGTAAATCCACCTCCAGAATCCTTGAGATGAATGAGTGGTAAGAAAATTTTGAAGCATGAAATTTTAATAACTTTTTGACAATATGCTATCAACCGATTTTCTCCTTGAGCGGTGAAATCAGGGTTTGTAACCCTAACAGGTGAGAATTTAATGCAATAGGTAAAAAGGATAAAAGAGAGTTTTTACTTTGTTATTTTTACCCTAACACATTTGAGAAATAAATTTGGAGCGCTTGTTGAGCTAAGAAAGTTTTTTGGCTGATAATTGTCGAAGTTGCATTGTGATTTGTAATCAAGCTGATTAGAAGGTTGCAGAAGATTGAACTGGTGTACACTTGGGCATTCAACTAGTAAAACGAGGCAGCATCATAAAATAAGCTATTTCTTTGAAAATCTTGCTTTGAATCTTGTTCATTTGAAATGACAGCATCTTCAAAGTTTGTAGAAAGGTTAATGATTACATTTGAGCCAATGGAAGTTGTAGAGGCAGAACAAATTGTGTCGTATAATGCATTATCACAAGTTCCTAGTGGAGTTTTAGTAAAAGGAGATTTGTTGATCTATATTGATTATAAGATTGAGGATCTAGGATTGTTGTATATCTACACTCAACTAAAATCTCTCTGTGATGAGAATGGAAAGATTCAAACATAGTATGCTAGGGTTTTTGAGAAAGCTTTTCACAACGCAACTTATTTTCTAGAAGATTTTGAGGAAGAGCATATTAGAATCATTTTGAGTTGGGTTCATGGTGAGAACATGTACTTAGAAAGAACTCACATAATTACCAAGGAATCCATTCAAGATGTAACTGGTTATTATTCAACTGGTGAAGTACGTGAGCTGAGACAAATTTCAAAAGAGATGGTATACTCTCTAACCAGTTCAACATCTGACAAACATGCTTTTTTTGTTAACAATATTAGGGACCCAGTGGTGAAATTGGTAGCTATGGTTATAGGCTACCGAGTATTTTACTCCAGCAAACTAAATAGTGTTCCATCTGCAGCAATTCATACAACTCATAGGATGATAGTTGAAAATACAGATTATGGTCTTTGTGAGGTAATTAGGAAACAATTGTTTCTAAATCTGCAATGTATCAAGAAGGACAACAGTCTAAAGTTTAAGTATGGATAGCTATTGGTTGGGTTATTCTTTTATTTTCAAAATTTGCTACCGGGAATAGGTGATATTGAACGGTCAAAGGACCTACAGGTATCCACACAAATCAAGAACAACATCAAGGTTGTAAAGAATACTTTTCCCACTTCTATGAATAAGTATTTCAATGAGTTTCAGAAGAAGATGAGCATGAGAATGAGATTGCCTAAAGATGTGGTAAGAAATTTTGCAAAAGACTTTGTTTTCACAGTTACCACTAATTTTTGTTTGATGCAAGCAATTGAGCTGAGAAAAGAAGAAATGGAAGATATGAGTTATGAGGTGAACCATGATTTACTGGTTGGTTATGCTAATAACCTATTAGCATCTTCTAAAGATAAAAAGAAGGCAAAACTAGATATTGTGGTAGTCCAAGATGCAAAAGCCAAAACCAGTATTGCTCCTGCCACAAGTGGGAAAGGAAAGAAAAAGAAAACTAATGAAGCACCTCCAGTGATGAAGAATACAAGGATGAATTGTAGTATCCAAACCAAAAAGGAACCAACACCTAAAGTCTATACAAAGAAGGAGAGGGTACTGATACTGAAGAAGAACCTAAGAAGATGAAGCTACCGGTAGAGTAGAAAAATCAGTAAAGGAAGTGCCAAAGGTAGTTGTGCCTATTGATATCTCAAATTTTTGGCTTGATACCCATTTTGAAAGAACAATGAAGACATTAGGGAGGAACAGATTTGACAATGTCAAAGAACATTTTGATTCCTTCACTGAAGATGAGAAGAAGCAAATCATTGAATAGGTAATCACTCATTTGTGTCATTACAGTAGATATCCACATGATCTTGAAAAGGATATCTCAAATTCTTTGTACACTATTTTGTTAAATAAATGGGAGGAATCTATAAAATTGGAAAAAGAAATTATAGATGAAATATTTGTATAATATTTTCCCAATTTGTCTAAGGATGAAATAAGTGCTTTAGTTGATTAGTACAAAATTCAATTTGCTTTCAAAGCAAGGAGATTGAAGCTGCTTAGTGGAAAGAGGGAATTTATTGAGACTAGGACGCATCAAATAGCCTATGAAATCAAACAGATGGAAGATCTCATCCATTCCTCTAAGAATGAGGACGATGTTGTCAATTGACCAGAAATGGATGAAGAAGAGATTGTACATGCTGGTGAGGTCTATCTTGTCAAGGATGACACTGTTATTCATGTTGTTGAGGATATTTAGGATACAGATGATCTATCTGGAGACAACATTGCAACAGATATGGAGCCTCCTGAAATCACTAATTTACAGGTCAAATTAGTTGAGCAACCAACAACTCAACTAAAAGTGGTCAATCCACTAGAACCTAAACAAACAGAGAAACCCCAATCTCCACCGGTTTTTCAAGAAACTCAAAAAGAGTATGGAAATTGTTGTCACACAGACTTCTAAAAAGGAAATAGAGAAAAATCTAGAGAAAGTGATCACTAAGGTTACATCCTCTGAACCAGAAAAGCCATTAGTCACTCTGTAGATTGATGAGGATGATGATGATTCATTAGGAATTTCAGGGCCTATCAATGTTGACAATATGAGCACATCTGAAATGATGAAAATTGCAAGTGTTATGTAATATAGAGCGCATAAGAAAAGACTTAAAGACCAAAGGGTTGAAGCTGAAACAATTTAGAATGTAGTAGATATTCTATCTAATATACTACCAGAAACTTCTATAGCACATATGACATCCCCTATTCAAAAACTTGGTCAGTTGGTTGCTGATGAATCTGATCAAATCAAGTCACTTGAAGAAGTAGCACAAACCTATGCTGAGAAAAGTCACAAGAAGAAGTATGGGGAGAAACTTGCAAAGGACATTGATACTAGCAAAATGGCTCTGTCACATAATAAAGATTTGCTGAGCAAAGCTATTGAAATAGGAGGAAAATATCTTGCTTCTACCTCTAATGTTTCATTTTGTTATTTTGATATCACAAAAAGTCAAACAGAAATAGAACAAGAGCTAGAAAGGATATGCAATGCATATGTCCCACTTCAGGACTTTATATTTTCTTTTAGCAAATCTGTAGATGATTTGCACAACAAGTTGGATACATATGATCATGAGAAGGTAAAGCAACTATAGTCTCTCAAGGAACTCAAGAGTCTACTCACATCACAGTGGACATACTATAGAGAGCCTACTCAAATGCAGAAGCTATCTTAGCAACTCCAGAAACCTATACACTGGATTCGATGGAAGAATTCCATATACAACTTATGTTTACAAAAGAGTACACTGAGAACGTGCTAGAGACATGGATAAATGCCATATCAAAGTTGAAGAAAAACTTTAATGTTATTTTCATGAGATTGGCGAATGCATGATTCAGTTTTTTGTTGTTGTATATGCTGAACACTATGATACAAATTTTCTATATATATATAACTTTTTCAATTTGGCATTGTTGTGAAAGGGGGAGTAGAAATATGTATGTCTGTTTTTGAAAATTTTGTATAATGTATGCATTAAGGGGGGGCATATGTATATGTTTAAATTTTGTTTTGTATGCACACTTAGTGGTATTACTATAAAATTTTCAAAGTGTTGCCATCAATGCCAAAGGGGGAGATTTTTGGCTTGATGTTAGTTCATCATATGTTGTCATTGATGAAACACATACACACACATATGTTTATATTGTCTACCGGTATGCTAGAGGTTATACTAAGAGGTTTATCTCTAACCAGCACTTTGTGATAACCGGTATATGCATAGAAGACAACCAGTTGATACACATTAATCGACATCAACATGAAGATCAAGCAAAGATTATATCAAGAGATTCAAGGATAGTGTTTCATATATTTAACTCCAACTGGTATTGATTGTTCCAACCGGTATTCGTTGATTGTGTGATGAGTTATAACACATCGTGATGAGTTATCCCACCAATAATTTTTGGCAGTATTTTTGTGATGAGTTATGATCACTTGACCAAATACACTGCACCTAGGAAATTGTGTTATGATTTATTTGGGCCAACATGAAATCTTAATGTCTATATATTGACATCACAATGAATTATTTCATATGAGTGAAAGTGATATGTTGTGTGCGAAAGTCAAAAGAGTTAAGTTGCAGAGTATGCAGAAGAGAAATGTTGAATATGTTTAGAAGGGTCTAATCAAGCAAGTATTGTGCTACTCAGACAGATCAAACCAATCTTGTTGTTTTCTAACAATCACAACAAAATTCAAATCCCCTAACTAGGTAAGCTCTAACAAGATTCAATGTTTGAATCCTATAACAGGGTGATCCATTAGTTTGGATTCAGAAATCCTCCATCGAGGTTACTCCTAACAGGGTACTACCTTTCGTAGGGTATAAGCTTTTAATCAAGCTTCGGGATCTCTAACAAGATTCGCTTCTAGCATAGCACTTTGTAGACCCTAAGTGGTCAGTTATCTATTACTGTAGATAGTTAAATTGTGAGTTCCATCTCACCATGGTTTTTACCTATTTGGATTTTCCATGTACAAACACTTGTGTTATGGTGGATGTTGTTATATCATTTTGGATTACATGCATTGTGTTTAAAAGTTTTGTTAAGTTCATCTACCGATTAGTGTTTGAAGTAGTTTTATTTTTGGTGTCACTGATTCACCCCCCCCTCTTAGTGCTTTTCAAGTCCATCATTGATATGATTGGTATGATAGATATGTTGGGTTTAAAGAAGGTTGACATGACTCTAATGTTGGTTGAACTGAGATAAGAATGATTTTATTGAAGAATGAAGGTTGGCATGTTTGAATGGTCTCACAAGAAGAAGAAGGCTGGCCTGATAATGATTCCCTCATGGTTATCACTTCTCTCATCATATTTTCTAACCAACCCCTGTGGTTGCTAGGACTAGTCATGCCTCTCATTTGTTGTTGCAAAGTATTGATTTTTTGAGCTAATGTTTCTATGGATGGCGATGGAATAGGAATGGAAGAGATGAGTTCTTCACCTTCCCTACGAAATGCATAATGCCAATGCATGATGTTTGTTTGATTGGTTTGAACCTAAGATCACAACATGTAAGATGTTTTCTTTATTTATAGAATGTTGCAAAAGTTTGATTTGATGTTGATGTTGACATGTTTGTTTTCTATAGGGTTTTGATCTTGTTGATATTGAAAATTGACTTTGTTGAGGGATTTGATCTTGTTGATGTTTTTGACAAAACTTTGGTTGAGATTCCACTTTGTTTTTCAGTATTTTTTTAAATGTTTGAACTTGGTGAAATGTAGCAAAGGAAACAACAGACACATCAAAAAGAATAAAACCATGAAAATAATACTTGTTTAAGGAACTTATTTCAAATTCCCATGAATGTTGGAATCTTTTTCAAGACCCCATTTTGTTTTCGTTATATTTGGGCAATTCGATATCACAACAAGCAGACTCTCATAAGGTCAAAAGGTCACAAGTATTATCACAACCCACATCTTGATACTCCATCAGCTCAAACAACCCTATCACACCCTAAGGTGCGCTCATTTTTTTGCCTTTTTTTCAGAAATTAGACCAAAGAAGATTGCTCCTCAAATGACCCATTATCCTGGGAGATATATGGTGAGTGTCTTGGAGGTAGATTCTTCCCCACCCTTGCACTGTGATAAAACAAGTGTCTAGTTATTGACTCTGCTTGGCTTCTAATTTCTATGGTGTTTAGAGAGGGTTTCATTCAAGTGGGAACAATTAGCAGTGTTTTACAATCCATTGAGGAAGGTCTCCTAGTCTGTAGAGGTTGTGCTTTACAGATTTTCACACACTATATAGGCATTGAGGGAGGCATAACTTCATTGTGACAACATGTAACACTCATCGCACATGATTTTCATCACATACGCATTTGATTATAATGGCTTGGATTACTTGGCTTTAGTCATTGGCCACTTAGGTCATTCCCCTCTCACCGGCCTTAATTGCACCCTAAGGGAAATTCAGTAGGGTGGGCCTTCTAAAGGATTTAATTGCAAAAAATAAAGGAAAGCATAAAGGAAGAGAGTCTGGTTTTTTGATCACCCATTGAAGGGGAGAGCATAATTCCTATCCCTTCAAAGACATAAAAAACAAAGTTCTTTTTTATCCTTTCATTGCAATGATTTTCTATTCTAAATGGATATGTTGCTCCACACAAACATGGTGTTCATTTTAACCAGCATAGCAATGATGAAAGTTATTTTTGTTCTTTATCCAAAGCACCAAAAAGACGTGTTTCTAAGCTACCCCTGCAGAAAAAGAATAACTTTAGTCAACACATGGTGGGCTATCTAGCCTAAAAAAATTTCCTTTTTTTGGTTACAAATTTCAAAAATATCAAAAATATAATTTTTGGTATTTTTCTACATGTTAGTAAACTGCATTTTCTGAGGCCTTTGGAGCATTTTGAGCCCTCAAAACTTTGGATGGTCCTTTTAAGGACATTGCCATAGGCAGTTCCAAAAAGGATTGGAACTAGAAATTGGAGATCTTTCCAACAGTGTAAGTGGTTTGCAATTTCAAGTTCAGAGTGAAAAGTTATGACTTTTCAAAGCTGGATACAAATTTAACCCCTCTATTTTCAGAAACAAAGGCAATTATTGACATAAAAAATAGAGAAAAATAAACAAAAACATTCTAACCCATTCATGTAAATGCGAATCAGTATCTAATCAATTGCAAATTGATATAATAGAAATTGTGAAATGATAGTTGAGCAAATACTAATTTCTGACAGAGAAATTGCGATTTTCGTTCTGAGCAATTGTGAATCAATTAAGCTTAATTTTTTATTTTATTTTTTTTGAATTTAGACAAAAGGAAAAGACAAGAGATAGAATTTTTCGCTCTCTTTGATATTATTCTTTCTTCTCCTAGCACCTGCAATTTCTAAAGTTAGCTTTCCTGCCATCAGATTATAACCATTTTATATGCAGAAATCAATTTTTCCACAATTTAATAAAATTTCAGGGTTAGATGCGCAAGACAAAATAATTCAAAAATGACACAATTTTTTTGAATTCGTAACCCTTTAGAGCAAATGCAATCTATTTAATCAATTGTGATATGATATATGATCAATTGTGACATGATGTCATAGAAATTGTGATACATTATTGGCAATTGCAAATTTATGCGTATGCAATTGCGATATCTAGTTTCTTGTGCACATACGAACTTGCAAGTTTTGTCAAAATAGAAAAATGAAGGTTAGAGTAGATTCACATCAGGTTCACCATTGTTTCTATGCCTGAATGTCATGAATGTATTAAGCTAATTAGAAAATAAGAATGAATCACCCATTCTCAACTAATTAACAAACATCAAACATAATCAATGAAAATCAATAGTAGAAATGAGAAATGCATTCAAATAGAAACTCCCTCATTCTGCATCTTTTCTCCCATTGTGCTTCTCCAATTTGAGTGGTTGGTGGCTCTCAAGTATTGCACCAATTTCTTGCATACAAATACTTTGAAGACTCTGATTTTGTGATTCTAAAAAATCTAGATTGAAATGATGAAAAGAGGTTGAATTTATAGATTTTCAACACAAAAGGGGGTGAGAAATAGAACTCAAGTGTTGATTGATAGACAACTAAAATTGATTGATCAATGAACTCAATTGATAGATTTGTTAACTAAATTGATTGGGGAGTGAGTTGAATAGATTGAAGAGTGAACTGAATAGATGGATTAGTCAACTCACTTGATTGATTAGTGAACTGAATTGATTTTGAGTTAAAAAGAATGATTGATGAGTTAATTGAGTTAATTGATTTGATCAATCAGTTCTGATTTTAGCATGTGTTGTAGGAATTTGAAATTGAATTTGATTTTGATTTTCAATTTGGATTTGAATTTGGTCATTTGAATGTTGAAATGCACATGAAATTAACTGAAATTCACATTTGGGGAAAATGTGAATTTGGAAATATGAAATTAGATGAAATGATATGAAATTCGAATTTGGGGAAATATGAAATGAAATTAGATGGAATTAATTAGAATTATAATTAGGAAAATTGGAGGAATAAGTAATAAATTAGTTTAAATAATTTAAATAAAATTATTTAAACTTAGAAAATAGAATTAATTACATAATAAAGATTATTTAACTAAGGAAATGTCGCAATTAATTAAATAATTGATATTTAATTAATAATTGTGATATGGTTAACTAGTAAAAATGATTTGAGAATAGAAATAGAATAATTAGAATTGTTGAAGGGTGATGATTAGAAGGAATAATTAGTTTTATCAAATAATTAAAGAATTACTTAATTAAATAGATGATTATTAGTGTAGAATTAATGAGACATTTTTAGGTGTCTACACTACCATCATAACAATTAAATTCAAAAGTAGTAAGTTTACCAATGATGGAGTGAAGGGTTACCTTAGTTTTGTCAATTGATTTTAGCTCTCGAATGGCTACAACTCAAATAGTGTAGACTGGTAGAAGGATTCTCAACACCTTGCTAACCACTATGGCATCTTTCACTTTACCACCAACACTATTGATCTCACCAACTATCTCTTTTATCCTTTGACCATACTATTGAATATTCTCACCTTCAGCCATCTGCATATCATCAAACTTTCCTCTTAGACTCTCTTATTTGGAAATCTTCACATGTTCATCACCGCTATAAATATCTTCAAGTTTTTTCCATACCTCATATGCAGTCTCTAGACCATGTACATCAACATACTCTGCATCGGATAAAGAACTGATAATATCCTCCAGTGCTCGATTGTTTTCTTGTTTCTCTTTCTTTTGATTGTTAATCATAATCCCACTAGGTGAAACATATTGAGTACCAACATGTTCCCAGTATTGATTTCCTAGACTCTTAATATAAATTTTTATTCTATCACTCCATATTCTACAGTTCTCTCCACTAAACTTTGGACTTTCCTTCTTCATCATGTTCTACAAGATATTTACCTAAAGTTGTTAGGCTTAGACCTTAGAGGACTTGAGAAGATCTGATACCAATTGATGGTATGCTAAAAGAATAAGGATCCGATCAGCTACTGAGAGGGGTGGGGTGAATCAAGATAGAAAACCGATATAAACTTTCACCAATTTTAGAATCAACCTCTCAAAGCAAACTCTAAACTGACAAGTTAAACCACTGAACTACAAATGCAATATCATTGTCAAGATAAATTGGTTGACTGTTATGATAGATTAATAGTAAACAACTTGAAACTCACAAACATCCAAATACTTTACTGACATAAGTAAAACCTCATTTCATATTGTTGTTGGTCATCATAACATATCAAAGTGGATTTAAGCAATTAAGCAATTCAACCATAGTAAGCATAACCATAAAAACATTCACCACTTGACACAATACTTTTAACATGGAAACCCAAATGGGAAAAACCACGGTGGGGATGAATACCCACAAGTATTCTAAACTCTTCTGAAGTTTGCCTTGTTAGGAGCTAAGCCTATTAAAGCTTTACAAAAAGTCCTATTAAGAACAGATCTTGTTAGCGACCACCTAGTTAAGGGATTGACTATAATGCCCTATTAAAAGTAATTCCCTATTAGGAGTAACCTCAGTAGAGGATTTGAATCCAAGCTAATGGACCACCTAGTTAGAGGATTCGAATAACACTAAGCTTGTTAGAGCTTACCTAGTTAGGGGATTTTAACTATTGTAATTATTAGAAAACAACAAGGGCTGATCTATTTGAATAGCACTACACTTGCTTGTTCAGATCCTTATCATGCTCCTATCTACCTTTACACAAATTGTAGATACATCATCCAGTTTGACAACCACACTCAACCTGAACTAAAAATTTGCCAACTCTAAAACAAATCAACTCATCAACCTTATAAACAAATCAATAGGTCTATAACACAAAAAAAAACCTAATTCTCTCATAGAGATTACAAACAAGTCAATTCAAGTATGACCATTGGATTACATAACAATCTCTGCACATCATTCAAGATAGCCTCGACCACTCCTTAATCACCACTTCATCGAACTCAGTAACTCATCACGCGGTTTGCATTACATGCAATATACTTTCTCATTCCCAAGATAAAAACCTTTATCTCAACATGCCAAAAACACTTTGAAACTCTTCTCATACAACATGCATACATGTCATAATCATTACTGCTCATCATTAGATCATAAACCAATATAACAAACTTAATTAGTTAGGGTTTATCATATCAACAAGTAGGGCTTACCGGTTCAACTCTCCAATACTTAGAAATATCGGTTCACTCCACAAACTCACCTACTGGTTACAATTCCCTTCACTAGCTCTTCCTATCGGTTACAAAACAACATTGTAACAACATCATTACCGGTTACAATTGACATCAATGACAACATAATATTTTATTAATGAAATCTTCATGCAAAGGCCAACAGATTCCTCATCTATCATTCCTCCATCCACAACAATGAGATAATATATTTTACCTTTGCCTTTGTACTTCTTATACTTCTCATATTTTTGCTCATTATCGCTATTTGGACAATTAGCAACAATATGTCCAATCTAGTTACATGCAAAACACTTCAAAGGTAATTTATCTATGTACTTACCGATACCTCTGGGTAAGCGCTTGGCCAACAATGCTTCAAGCTCAATCAGATTATCTTCATCATCAACCTCTATGTTGGATCTAGAGTTGTGACTATAACTAGCTTCTCTGCTTTTCCTTACTGATGGGTTTGTAACTGAAGCTCTAAATGTATACTCTGATCTCTGAACACTTCCATCAAAACCATTTAATTCAAATGTAGTTAATTTACCAATGATGGAGTCAAGAGTTACCTTTGATTTATCAATAGACTTGAGTTCATGAATGGATGCAACTCGGATAGCCTAGATTGATAGAAGGGTTCTCAACACCTTGCTAACCACTATGGTATCCTCCACTATACCACCAACACTTTTGATCTCATCGACTATCTCCTTGATCCTCTCACCAAACTGTTGAATGTTCTCTCCTTCAGCCATCCACATATCATCAAATTTACCTCTCAGACTCTCTTCTTTGGCAATCTTAACATGCTCATCACCACAATAGATACCCTCAAGTTTCTTCCATACTTCAAATATAGTCTCCAATCCATGGACATCAACATACTCTGAATTGGACAAGGAATTGATAATGGCCTCCAATGCTTGATTATTCTCCCATTTCTCCTTCTTTTGATCATCTGACAAAATCCCACTAGGCAAGTTATATCTATTAACATGTTTACAATATTGACTTCCTAAGCTCTTGATATAGCTCTTCATCATATCACTCCAGATTCCTATTGAAATTTGGACCTTCTTTCTTCATCATGTTCTCCTAGATCTTTTCCTCAATCTATTAGGCTTAAACACAAGAGGACCTAATGCTTTGATACCAACTGATAATATGATGAAACAATAAGGATCTGGTCAACTACTGAGAGGGGGGGGATGAATCAATAGATAGAAAACAAACTAAACTTTCACCAAACTTAAAACCAAATCATAAATCATTCACTGAACTAACACTATAACAAAAATTGATACTGCATTGTCAAGCTTACCAATTGACTAAAACATCAATGATACAATGTAACAGATATGAAACTCACATACCATTTAACCAAAACATTAAACCACTTTACTAACATCAGTAATAACTCATTCAAATCACTTCTGGTCATGTAATCATATCTAAGAGGATTTACCAGTTAATCATATCAACCATATCAAAACATATAACCACAAAATCATTCACCACTTGACACAATGATTTTTGACATGGAAACCTAAATGATAAAAACCACGGTGGGGATGAATACCCACAAGTATTCTGAACTCTTCTGAAGTTTTCCCTATTAGGAGCCAAGCCTTCTTAGAAGCTTTACAAAAAAAATTTGTTAGGAACAGATCCGGTTAAGGGATTGACTACAATGCCCTATTAAAGGCAATACCATGTTAGGAGTAACCTCGATAGAGGATTTCAAATCCAATTTAATGGATCACCTAGTTAGAGGATTTAGACAACACCGAGCCTGTTAAATCTTACCCAGTTAGGGGATTTAATGGTTGTAATGGTTAGAGAACAACAAGATTTTTGTTGATCTGGTAATAGCATTGCTCTACTTAGTCAGATCCTTTTATGCTCCTATCTACCTTCAAAACATTTTGTAGACACTCCTTCTGGTTCGGCAACATTCTCACTACCACACTTGACAAAAATTGCCAACACAATTACAAAACAACTCATCAACCTTATAAGAAAATACAATAGGTCGGTAACACATTACAAAACCTAAATTGTCATAGAGATTACAAACATATCAATTAAAACATGACTGCTGGATTACATATCAATCAGCTACACATTGTTTAAGACAACTTTGTCGGTCCTGGATCACCGTACATTGGATCTTGTAACTCATCACGTGTTATTCACTTCATGCTATGCATTTGTTCATTCCCAAGATAAATAGTTATCTCTACGCACCAAAACCACTTTGAAACTCATCATGTGCATCATGCATACGTGGCATCTCTATCTCCAATCACCATTTGATCATAGACCAACATAACCGATTCTCCAAGCTCCATCAGTTAGGGTTTGACATATCAACTGGTTGGGGTTACCAGTTGATCATTCTGCTTCAAATACCAATACCGGTTTCCATCACTTCTCTACTATTGGTTGCATTACTGCATCACTATCGATTGCAATACAACTCCATTATTGGTTATTATTGACATAAATGACAACACTATACTTCATTAATACAATCTTCATGCAATGCCAACACTACCATCTGATTCTTTCTGGTTCTTATATTTCCTTCTCTACAACCTTCTACAACTCTTCTCTGTTGATTTGGTCACCACCGATTTACTCCTCTATTAGACTCAATGGCTAGCTACTAGTTTCCTCACTATTATCGATTGAACTCTTCAACCTAAATCTCTCTCACACTCAGTCTCTTCTCTAATTGTCTTTTATCACTTGACTGATTTGCTCTCACATGTACTACCAACACTCTCTCCTTCAACAACCCAAATAATATCTTTGGCTCGCATTCTTATAGCCAGATTTTCCCACCAAGATGTGAGTTTGAACATTGGCACACTAAGGTTTCTGCCATGCACTGAATCTACATTTGATCTGATCTCTGATCATCGTGACATATCAAATTCAATCTAATATCATGTCCTTGATCGATGTTCAACAATCAATCAATGAGCATCACCCATTTATTTACCTTGTGAAACACTTCGTCTCTCTTTAGCCATCTATAGCATGTTTTTTGACCTTTTGTCTAATTGATCACGTGAGTGATGTGGTTTCCTTTATCCCCTTTGATCTGCAAGATCATTCTTTACTGTATCTCTTTTGTTTCCTTCATCTCGAGCCTCAATCCTCTGGTTTTCTTCCTCAAGCTTCGCAGTCGCCATTAAATGTTGGATCAATCACCAACAACCTCATCAACCCATCACATCGACCTGTGCATGCATGCCACTTCACCTCCATGTGGTCCCTTTTATCGACATCCACCTTTGCTAGGATTTCTATGTCGATTTGGATAGGATCACTGACCAACCACACAACTGGGTTCATCTACCAGTTCACAAACCCTATTGGTTATACCCTAACCAGTTTGCCTTTACCCTTGTACTTTGCTTCTCTTCTGATGGAGCACCTAAACCAGTCAACACACTTGCTAACCTACCTTATGATCACCTTCATCAGAGGAGAACCTTCTACATCTGCACTTTATCAACATTACTGATGGACATACTTACTGGTAAACTCATTGATGACCTCATGTCATCAATCTTCAACACACTCCATCTGTTTGCATCTATGGTAACAGCTTTCTTCACCACAAGACCGGTTCTGCTATTAACATGTTTGTCAAAGTGACAAACATATCCTTCCTTCATTGTACTGACAACTCAACATGTCTATCTAGTTGATCTAGTGCATATCTCTGATCTCGTGCACCTAAGACAACTTAGTGTTTCACCAGTTGATCTGGTGTGATCCTTCAAACACTTGCCTTTAACTCTTTTATCTTATCTCTGAGAACTATGATGCATTCCATGCATAATAGGAGATAAGCTCCACTTACCGATAGGAGTGGATCCTTGACATATGCATCCTGCAACTCCGGTTGGACATATTCACTATCAGTCATCTTATTCAAGTGGTGACTGCATCTTTATCTGGTGGGAGTCCTGCTATTTCACATCCACACAACATACCAATGGCTTGCACATACTTCACCTCCATTGTTGATGTGATTGAGGTAACATTCCCCCTCTTCATCACAATCAACCACCCAACATCTTTCTCTCTTGTTGGTGACAACCATGCACTGCCAACATGTCTCTTACCGATCTGTAGTTGTCATGTCTTCAACACAATTCAACACTAACTTGTGTACCAGTGACTCTAATGGCCAATATGATAGCATTTCTCCTGAATCTCCCATAATGGTTGACATCCTATACCTGTTGACATCAATGACAACACAATAACAACAATATCGATCCTCAAGGATAAGGCAAGTTTTCCATCCCAAGAATCTGTCCAGAAATTAGCTTTCTCCAGATTCCCCAATTACCAGGTGATGTGCTTTGTGATCATTTTCCTGCTAGACAATAAAAAAGTCCACACTGTGGATCATCTAGGTGGCTCATGAATAGTAAAAATCCTCTCACCATCTAATGAGTCCAAACATTTATGGTTTAAGATCTAAACCCATTCATGATTGGGTTTTACATACATCTGCCAAATCAATTCGGCCCCCATAGCTTCATTCAAGAAGCACCACTTTCTTAGCCCAACACCTCCCACCAAACAAGGTTGACATACATTATTCCAAGCTACCAGTGGAATTTTGTCTTCATCACTCTTTCCATTCCAAAAGAGTTTCCTCATAAAATGGCTAATGCTTCTAACTATTTTTTCTGGAACTTTAAAACACATCATGGAATAAATTGGCATTGTAGATAAGACTGATTTCAATAATAACAACCTACCAGCTGAGGTGAGCCATTTGCATTTCCAACCTTCTATCTTATTGACACAATTATCAAATAATATCTACCACAAATGTGTTATATTGCTCCCCCCAAACAAAGGTGTTCCCTAGAATCTCCCTAGGAGAGAGCCAACTTTGACACCAAAGATCTTACCTATTTCTCTTTTCTTTCTAAGATCTGTATTAAAGAAAAAAACATCTGATTTCTTTCAATTCACCTACTGCCCAGATGCTTCACAAAAGACAATAAGATGAGCTTCCTTTAGTGAGGCATCCCCGAAAAGGATTGTGTCATTTGCAAATTGTTGATGAGTGACTGCATCCACACCATCAACAACCAAAACACCTTTCCATTTTCCCTCACCTCTCAACTGTTGAATATATCTACCGAGGACCTTAGCCAAAATGATGAAGAGAAATAGGGAGATAGGATCCCCTTTCCTCAAACCGCGAGAATCTTGGAAAAATCCTTGTGGACTTCCATTAACTAACATAGAATTCCACGGTCTGTCAATGCATGCTTTCACCCAATTAATCCAATGGGCTGAGAACCCAAACTTATCAAGGACATGAAAAAGGAAATATCGGTCCACCATGTCATATGCTTTCCTAATATCCAATTTCATTAACATCCTCTCAACCTTTGCTTTCCTGATAGAATGTATGGCTTCATGGGCTATAATGATACCTTCAACAATTGATCTACCCAGCACAAAGCCACTTTGTTCCTCAAGATAATAAATTTTAACAAAGGCTTCAATCTATTCATAATGACCTTGGCAATCACCTTGTATAACACGTTACATAGAGAAATGGGTCTAAAATCCCTAAAGGATTTCGACTTCTCAATTTTGGAGATTAAGGCAAGAAAGGTACAATTTAGCTTTTTTCAACTTTGAAATTGACTCTTGCCTCTTCCACCACCTGCCAGACCTCATGACCAACCACATCCCAAAATTGTTGGTAGAAAAAAGTTGGAAATCCATCTAGTCTTGGAGCCTTGTCAGCCACCATCGAGAAAACAACCTGCTTCACTTCATCAATTAAAATGGGTTTACACAGGACTTGATTTTGATTATCTAAAATAACCTTAGGAATATTATTCAAGAGAGTATCTTGATGCTGAGAGTCTAAGCTCTGGCTCTTTGAGAGTAACTCTGAGAAGAAATCCATAACTTCTTTGTTAATGTCCTCCAAATTATCCAGAACATCATTAGCCCTATTCTTGATGATCGTCACCTTATTCCAAGAAATCCTAACCTTAAAAAAGTTATGATGGGTTGTACAAGGTTCGAGTACCTTTCAAATACCTTCTTTTACTTAATCAAAACAAAGTTATGAAAAAACTTTGTGTTCCTGTCTCCTTCCTTTAGCCAACCTTCTCTGGACTTTTGTTTCCAATATACTTCTTCCCTAGCCAGGATTTCATTAAGTCTGGATTTGAGATCCTTTTCCTTGTTGAAGGCATCCAATGTCATGCCATGGTCCATAATAGTTGACTCTAGGTCCTTGAGCTCAGCTTCAACAATACTTGTGTTCACAAAAATATTCCCAAACTTAACTTTGTTCCATTCTTTTAGCTTACCTTTAAGGTACTGCAATTATTTTAAAAACTTAAAGTCCTATGATCCATTTCTCAAAGGGGCCTCCTGCCATGAGGAGGTAACCAACTCCTTCAAAGAGGGGTCATGAAGCCACATCTTTTCAAATTTGAAAGGACATCTGATCGGAGCACTATCTAGACATATCAAAAGCTCAATGGGAAAATGGTCAGAAGCCACCATCAGTAAGACCCCAGCTTCAAACAAAAGAGGTTTAGAAGCCCAATTACCCCCCAAGAAAAATTTGTTGAACTTCTCCGCAATGTGCTCCCTACCAACCCACCAATTTGACCAAGTGAAAGTCCCTTGGTTTGTCTTGACTTCCCGCAGGCCATTGTCTGAGACAAAGTTTTGGAAACCCAATTGCGAGGTAGTGACACCTACCTTACCCCTTTTCTTATCTCCAGAATCCAAGATAGCATTGAAATCATGCCCAAGAACAACTAAATCCTAGTTTAAGTTGCTCAAAATCACTAATAATTGTTTCTATTTCCAATTGCATATTATCTCTTATTGGGCCATAAACATTGACCGGAAAGAAGTCACAATTAATATCAAAGGAATGGACCTTGCACAATTACCATGACTGTGAATTGATAAGTTCCTCCACCTTAATGAGAGCAGGGTTCTAGATTATCCCCAACCCACCTGAAGAATCCACAACACTCAAAAAAATCCCTGCCAAAGACCTCCATGCTCCAAGCCACCTGACAGCCTCCTTCAGGCAAATCTTAGTTTCTTGCAGACAAACAAGATCCGGTTTCATCTGATCCAACCCTCACCTAATCAGACGACACTTTTCAAGGGCATTACAACCCCTAACATTCTAGCTAAGGAGTTTCATTTTCCTTCAAGAAGGGGACCTCCCTTCCCTACTGATAGTTTAGATTAACCTTTAGCATTCCTTGCCATTGCAATCCGAATTCTATTGGGTTTTAAACCCCTGGATTTCTTTTCACTGATAGATGCTTTATCAATTTGAGAGTCAGACTACTAAATGGTTCAAAATTCCAAAATGTCCTCTTCATCTAAAGCACCCCAATTTTCCTCCTCATCCTCCTCCCAAGAATTATCATCACCACCATCACCGAACCCTACCCCTATTTCATTGACCAAGTTATCACACTTCTCTTGAATGTGTGTCCACTCGCCATCGAATTGTCTAACCTTATGGGAGCCCTCAATACTTGCACGAATAACAATCATAGCAGCTTCAACCTTGTTGAGCACTTCTTCCATTAGCTACATGGCATCCAACTGATTTTCTATGAGTGTCCCTCGTGTCTTTTCATCCATTTTTAAATCCTTTGAAGTAGGTCCACTATCCTCCATCTCATGCTTTAAGGAGGGAAAAATCCCAATGTCCTGGGTATGTGACTGACCAGCCGTCTTATGTACCTCATCAAAATGTTCCACACTATCTTCTAGTGAGGATTCAACTAACTTTCCCTTATGACCAATCAAACAAACCTCCTTCGAGTGTCCATCCTTATTACAAACCAAGCATTTTTCCAGATGATCCTCAACCTCAATCTGCTGCTATAGACGTATTAATCTGACCACTTTCTAAAATAAATATTTAATATTTTTTTTAAATACATCTTAATTAAATATTATTTAATTAATTTCTTCATTTTCATCTATTTGATTAAATAAATTATTTAATTTATTTAATTCAATTAACCTAAACCTTTTCTAGCCTTTAATTAAATAAATCACTTTATTTAATTAAATCCCCTTTTCTCCCTTTTAATCAAATTTACATTTAATTAAATTAACCTTTGCACATAAATAAATCTAATTTATTTATAAAATCTCCCACTTGAATGTATGCAAGTTGCATCTATTTTGATTGAAATAAAGCAATTTTATTTTAATTAAAATCCTAAATCCCCCCACTTGCATTTTCCTACATCTCCCATTTGCCTCCTAAACCTCTTCTAGAGCCTTCTAGATTCTTCTAAACTATCTTAATTGGCCTAATCAACTCCTAATCATGTCCTTTCCCTAAATTTGAGGAAGTCACTTCTCAAGTTTGGAGGAAAGTCTTCTAAATGCATTTAAGGTTATATTTCTTCAACAAGCTAACTTGTTGAGTTTCCCCAAATTTAGAAGGACTCTTACAAATTTGTCCCCAAAGTCTTCCAAACCATTAATGGTTAACTCAACCTTCCTCTCATGGTTAGAGACTTTCTATCTAACTTAACCCTCATCTAACCCAAGGGTCTTATCAAGCACTCATGGCTTTAACCTTGGTTATCCCATTAACCCTTGCACAAGAGTTTACCCCTTTGGTAAAAGCTTTATCCAATGGATGACCCTAACCCAATTTCAACCTTATCTCGTAAGGTAACCTTCATGTCTTCTCAGGAATTTAATGCCTCTTGCATCTCCTCTCAATCCACCTCTTGTTGACAATTGTCACCATTTCATTGGTGAAAATTATAAACATGGATTGAGTAACTTTCAATCCTAGCCATTGTTAAGATTATCCAATCTTAACCCTCCATTGCCTCATTTTCCCTATAAATATTGCTCTCATTCTTCATTCTCCATATCCAAGTTTCATGCATATGCATTATAGTCTAATTTACTAATGATTTTAGCCTCTCTTTGTTGAAATATCATCATAACATTTAAAAGCATTTCATTTCATATTATAGAATATTCATGCTAGTATATCATGTGAGGATAATTTAGAAATATCTTTATCATATCACTATCTTCATCTTAGCTTAGGCATCATAGCTTTTAACATATCATATAGATCTTAGAATGCATTCATTCATATAGATCACAATATCAGTCGTTCTTGGAGTTGTCATTCATAAGTCATTTGCTCAATGATCTGAGAGCAAAATATTGACTTTAGGAATCCTATGAGATAGAGAACAATGGGACACCCCTTGGGAAGTTAAACTAGTTTAAATTAGTTTATACTTACAGTAAGAGTCTCATTGGTATGTAGGTCATTTGATCTCAATTTAATTGTTTTGATCACCATATTTTCCTACGTACATCTTTGGCACCACCATGGGGCACGTCGCCAAAAATAACATCATTTTGTGTGTAGGTATAAGACATCAATCACGCCAAAATATCATAATAGCGCATCTGCGACTTCTTTTAGCACATCTATTTGGAACTTTAGAGTGTACATTGCACACTTGAGTGCTTATAACCCATTACTTAGCGCATTTGACTCCCTTTTTGGTGCATATCCTTCTCTTCTTTTTTAACGCATAGGAGAACTGGATTAGCACATTCAGGCCTCAAAATAGCACTTTGATACTATCTTTTAGTGCTTCTACACCACTTTTTAGCTCATATGTGCCAAAGTTTAGCACGTAGCTCTGTCAAAAGAAATTTTTTTGTTACCGAGTCAGAAATTTAGGCTTGTGAAGCCCATCATCAGGATTTAATTTTTGACTAACTGTGTGCAGGTGCTTACATTTTCTCAATGGAGGAAAAGAAGGACTTAGTTTGTTTTCTTTAATTTCTTTATAAGTTGGTAAAAAGAACTCACTTTTCCTTTTATTGCAAAAGTTAAAATGAATCTCACCTTTTCTTTTGGATGCCTAAAATGAACTTCATGATCTCTTTTTGGTGCCTAAAATAAACCTCACTTTTCTTTCTTGCATGGATAAAAAGAACAACAAATTAAAATATTTCCTTTTATGCAAGATAGGATCATCTTTCTTTGAGTTCTAAAAAGAACAAAACAAAATTTCCCATTTCTGCAAAAGGTTAAAATTGAACATCATTTTCCTTTGATTTTGATTAAAAAGAACTTCATATTTCATTTGGGAGATTTAAAAAGAACTTTCACTTCATTTCAAAAAGATTTCAAGATTGCAAAACCATTGTTATTCATTTGACGAATTTACTTTGGTTGACCAGGAGCTCTTTGGTTCAAAATTTTTGCTATCTTCACACATTGCTATATTGGGTTAAAAAAAACCACATGTCTTCTGCATAGCTTTTTAGAAAACAAACTGTGATATTGGATAAAAAGAAAGTGTGTATTCTGTGTCTTGAAAGTGGTAGGCATATGCTCTCCCCTTAACTAGGTGATCAAGAAACCAAACCCACTCTTTAATGATTTCTTTACTTCAGGTATCTTACATCCTTTAGAGGGTCTACCTTCTTGAAGCCTCGAAAGGGCTAGTGTGAAGGGTACAACCCAAGTAGGAAATGACTTTATCACCAAGTATTCCAACCCACTATAATCAAATGTGGAGGCTGATGAAAATCCCCTCCAATGGTTTTTATCAGCGATTAGCCTTACCCCAGTATCTTTAAGATACATAAAGCCTTTATTCTAAAGGTTGGGAAGCCTCCCAAGGGATTTTATTACTGAAGACTGAACGAAAGCCTGATTACCAACCTTAGCATTAGAAACTTTGAGCTGAGTCAGTTACCAAACATTGGCAATATCATAGTGCAAGCGTGGGGAAGAATCCACCTCCAATATTACTCACCATATATCTCCCAAGATAACTACCCAATTGTGAAGCGATTCACTTTCAGTTAATTTCTAGACAAAGGCAAAAAAATGGGTGCCCCCTAGAGGGTGACAAGGTTGTTTGAGTTGATGGAGTATCAAGACTAGTGGGATATGATATTGTTAATGACCTTTGAATAAAGAGTCTTCTTGATATGTCTTCTTTGTAATCCAAACTAGTGAAAATATCAGAAATTTTAAAACATCCTCAAAAGAATATACACTATTTGTAAGCATAGGCAAATTGTTTATACTTTGTCTACTTTGTTTTCAAGTCATTTTTTTCATAAAATCACCCATCAAACACAGAAATCATTTCTCAACATCTCAACAAAGTCATCAAATCAAAGTTATCAGGATAGTTCACGTGTGGGAGCAACACCCTAGCACATATCAACCATCGGATAGCACATTTCAACCAAAAATTAGCACTTGAATCACTCACATTAGCGCATAAGCGGTATAATATTGGTGAAAATTTAGACAGCGCTTGCCAACATCATTGTAGCGCATTGGAGCATCAGCCTAGTGCATCTGAACCATAGTATAGCATATTCAGATCAAACATTAGCGCTTCAGAGGGACATATTAGTGCATAATATTTTCAACCTTTGTGATAACACACAATAAGAAATAACACATTTAAGGACATCATAAGTGCATCTAGAATGTTATGTAGTGCTTTGGGGTCATCCTTTAGCGCATTAGAGCTCTATTTTAGCACATGATCAAAACTAACAAAAAATAGAGAGCAAACCAGCAACCTTGTGAAATTTTCATCAACATTTTTGGATACCCTTTTAGGTCCTCTGACAAATCTAACTAACTAGCATCTTTAGGAAGAAGTATCAAATCTTCAACTACCTTGAGATAAGATTTCATCCAACAAGATTAAAGAGTATCAAAAACAGTGATAAAAGGATCCACCATCCAGCAAATCCTATCAAAACAAATACCTAGTTAAGATCTCAGTTGTCAAATTCAGTTTCTACATCATGAAACTTGACTCATATCATTTGACACACTTTGTCGTAAAGGTGAATCAAACTAAACCTTTACTTGACAAGTAGACTTGAGTATCCAAAACAAAGTATCCATCCAACATCAACAATCAACATTGATCATTTATGTATGACCACTCCTCATATTTTGAGAAGAAGAAGTCTTCATCAAAAGACTAAGTTGAAGAAGAGACAACCTAGTCCCAAGGCCCTTGCCAAAAGGAATAAATTTCTCTACATCAACCATCAACTCTTTAAATCACATCACATTTTCTTACGTCATATGTAGTTGTATATCTAAGGAAAAACCAATGAATTTGACAAGGAGCCTTTGAGAAGTAGGGCTTACATTCAGAAAGCATCATTCAACCAATGCCTTAATAGTGGAGGAAGGATTAATCTCGCCTTGTTTCCAAAGTTTCTTGTCACTTACAACAAAGCTCGACCTGAGCCACCAACTCCACCAAGAACCCCAATAGAAGAAGAGGAATTCACTACTATAGAGATATATTGATGCCCGATGTCACTCAATCTTAGAAAAACAAAGAGAAATAATCACAACCAAAATCAAGCATGAGTCGTAGAGAGTCTAATCCTTTTGAATAATATACAAATATGGGGAAAACAGAGATCACCAAAGAGCTTCTCCAAGAATTTCAAGAGAATATCATTTCCCAAAAACTCATAGAAAGGCTTATAGAATCAGATAAGCAAAAATATCTCCTCATGCTAACTAGTAAAGGAGTCAATATTCTTGTAGATTTTGACATAGAAAATTTAAGTAATACTGATGAGAGAATCTCACAAAAAAAAGCAAGGACTTATACTTACAAAAATAAAGAAAATTTGAGAGGATTGTAAATGCATGATCAAGACAACACAGACAACTGATATCACACCCATGAACAAGATAACGCTCATGAACAAGACAATACCTTGATCGTGACAATCTTAATGAACAAGGGGAAGCTCACCATCAAAGGACCAATGCACCCCTAGCTATTATTACACAACAACTCCAAGCACTCCAACAAAAAATGCAGGACATGAAACAAGGGTCTATGATAAGATACTCATTGGAGGACATTTGTCCTTATCCTATTGATAGGAGATTAAACATGGTACCTTTTCCCCCAAATTCAAATATACCAAAGTATGAAAAATAGGATGGTAAGAATGATCACTATGATCATGTATGAGAATTTTGTACTATGATCTTGGAGTTTTATCACAATGATACATACCTGATGAGACTATTCCCAAGAAATTTGGGAGGGAAAACAATGGAGTGGTTGTCCAAACTCACACCTCCCATCATATCATTTCATGAGTTGGTGAATAAATTCATAACACAATACTACTACAATATTCAACACGAGGTCACCATGCTTGACATATGCAATACAAAGTAGAAAAACAATGAAACATTCATGGTGTTCCTACAACGATGGAGGCACATGGTCTCAAGGTACCCATGAGATGTGCCTAAAAAGGGAAAGATGGAAATATTCATAGATAATTTAAATAATGAAATGAACTTTATCTCCTCAAACTACAATGTATACAATCTTTTGCAAAATTAATAGAGAATGGTATCCAAGTAGAGGAGGCTTCCATCAAGAAAGGGACCTTGAAGTTATTCAAGGAAGGTGTTAGTTCATCAAGTAATAACATCTTTAAAAATCAATATAATAACAAAAACTCGAACAAATCCAAATTTTGGACTAGGAACAAAAACATTGTTAATGATGGGGTAGTCGATGCCAACAATGTAAAGTCCAAAAAAACTAGTGTTGGCTTTATCAGGTAACACATTATCTAAAACTGATCCAAGAAATACCCATCAAGGCACTAACAATTATCAACGTACTACCAACCAAGGAGCATCAACATCAAACAACAACAACACCAACTAGGGGAACAACAAAAATCAAGGAGGGAACACTAACACTCTCCTGTATCAAATAATATACACCCCACTGCGACAAACCTTGGAATCAACATTTCGAGAACTATTGGCAAATAAGATCATCACATTGCAAGTCATTAGAAACTTTTAACCCCAAGTCAAACCACCATGGTGGCATGACACATTATTGTGATTATCATCGAAACAAGGGGCATATAACAAATGATTGCATGAGGTTGAAGAACCTATTTCAAGATATGATAGATAAGCAAGACTTAAAATGTGATGGTCATAAAACCAATGGTGACCATGAAGCTTTCAAAAATCCTCTTCCTAATTATGACAAGGGAGGAGCATCAACATCAAATAACAAAAAAGGAGCTCGTATCAATCACATCTATGAAAACACCATAAATCACATATCGACATATGAAAATCAAATAAATGTCATAAAGATCAAAGATAAACAAGAACATGCATTGATAAATGTGATAACAAGGGCTCAAAAATATTTCTTGAAGGGGAACACATCAAGAACAACAACTCTCCCCAAGACTCAATATAACTTGGTCGACCAACTACAAAGAACATCCACTCAGATATCAATACTTGAGTTGCTCAAACTCTCACCAAAACACAAAGACATTTTGGAGCAAGCTCTTGTTGAAACAACCATTCCAAATGATCTAGATGTTAATCTATTCCAAGCCATGGTGGCCCATATGATGGTTCCACATAACATATCCTTTTCTGAACACGGTGACATCTCTTTGAGTCATCCACATAACACCCTACTCCATATCGAAGTCATAGTCTACAGACATCGAGTGAAAAGAGTACTCATAGATGGAGGAGTTTGTCTCAATATATGTACCTTAAAGGTTATTCATGCATTGGGCTTCTTCAAGAAAGATATTGATCCAAAAAGGAAGATCACCATCAAAGCTTATGATGATGAAGAAAGGCCATCTGAAGGAATAGTGGTACTACCCATTTAGGTAGGGCCTATGCAAAGAGACACATTATGCTGAGTCTTGGACATAGACTCGACATATAACATATTATTGGGTTGTCCATGGATCCATGAAATGAAAGCAGTACCTTTCGCGTACCATCAATGTCTCAAGTTCCCCTACAATGGACAAGAAATTTCAATATTTGTAGATACTAATCCTTTTCAGTACTGCAATGCTATGGGGGAAACTCAAGATAGCCTGGTTCCACACAACAAGGAGGCCCAAGCTTCCTCATCATCCCAAGATCAAGAAAAACTCAAATTATTGTCCATAAACTTTGAGCAAAATTTGAAAATAAAAGACCAAGGCATGTGGGAGTACTCTTTTGGACCCCTGTGTCTATCTAACTTACCAACTTCACCAAGGTCTCATGGACAACCTTTCACATCAAGGCACCATGAAACACAACCCATCAAGAAGTTTTATGGTAAATTTATACAAATAGGCACACTAGTAGAAGAGTCAAAATAAAAAAGACATCCTCAGTTGGCTATACAAAGATGAGGAAGAAATTAGAGCCTCTTCCCTAGAAGTACTCGTTCCAATAGAACAATATGATAATGGGTTCAGAATCATGCAATGCATGGGATACAAAGGAAAAAGTCCTATTGGCAAGTGTCAAGAAGGCATTATAGAGCCCATACAACCACGTTCACAATTTTCAAAAGACATAGCAGGACTTGGGTATGGCCAACATGTTCCACCTGTGCAAAAGTGAGTTCACCATCAAAACCTCAATGGATAGATGAGATAAAACATAACAAAGATTCATGGCAAGAAACACTACATCAAGCTACTACAAAAACAAGAAACGACTAAGAGCATGAAGAAAAAGAAAAGTGACAAGAAGAACTTGCTATCAAAAGGGAGGAAGCTTCTTATAAAAAAATACATCATGTACAAGAACCTGATCAAACTGAGTCCAAGCCACGACCTAAGGAAGTTGCTACTCAAAGAAAGGAAATAGTGTATGAACAATTTCAAAGAGTACAAGAAAGCATTGATCCTGAATCAGAACAAGCTACCAAACTTGTGTCAATTATCAATGATCTTTTCTCACCATACAACATAACTGTCAGATTCAGTGGAGCCACCTGGGATAGCAATTCTGAAATAGATTCCAATGAGTGTGAGTGGGACACCTTTTCTGATATTACTAAGTATATTGAGGTGGATACAATACACACATACACACCCATTCCTTATGAGAAACAAGGCTCGAGCTATAGATCATTTGAATTCAGACCACAACATATCTATGAGGCTAGTGAGAATGAACAAATTTGATACGAAAGAGGCAATGATGAGGAGAGTACCATCAAAAACCTTGAGACTGTTATAGATCTTACCCATGTTGCAGACAAATATGACAATGTCTTTATCATGTCCCTCACAATGGCTGATCTTGACCCACCAAATGACTCCCTACCGCTCATATATCCTAACCTCATAGAGTGGGAAGAACCTGAACATGATATACCCATATTTCAAAATGATGAGGCCATTGTTCAATACATGTGCTCTGTTAATATGGAAACTTTCTCCACTAGTGAACCACATGATGATATCTACAATCAAGGGAGTGCCAAGTCTCTCAGTCACAAAAAGAACAAAATTGAAAAATGATCTAATGGTGAAAACCATATAATGGCAGTATTAGATCTCAAAAAAGTAAAAAAAAAGGACACATCAAATGTTGAAAACCTCTTTTAGGCACCTAAGGATGGGAGACTTGACACTCTTCTTGAACATTACTAGGAGCAGTCACCAATATTGATTGAACCAACTTAGTCAATAAACATTGGTACTGAAGAAACAACCAAAATCATGCATCTGGTAGAATCACTCATAGAACAAGAAAGACTAAACTACATCCAGTTCTTCAAGATGAAGCAAATCAATTTTGCTTGTCTTATGCAGCCATGCCAAGGGTAGATCCAAACCTTATCATGCATCACTTTTTCATTGCTCCTGGAGCTAAACCTGTAAAATATAAATTAACAAAGATGAACCCGCATGTGGCCATCTTGGTAAAAGAAGAGCTAAATAAATTACTTGATGTAGGATTCACCCGACCCATTGATTATGAGGAATGGATTTCTAATATTGTGCCAGTGTCCAAACTAGACAAAAGCATTAGAATCTATACAAACTTCAGAGATCTCAACAAATCTTTTCCAAAGGATGACTTTCCTTTGCCAAGCATTGACATTGTTGTTGATCTAACAGGGGGACATTCTATGTTATCCCTCATGGATGGATTTTCTGGCTATAGCCAAATCAAGATAGCTCCCAAAGATCAAGATAAAATTGTATTCATATGTTTGTGAGGTACATATCACTGGAACGTCATGCCTTTTGGCTTGAAAAATGCTGGGGAAACTTATTAGAGGGCCATGTAAACAATCTTCCACGACATGATACACACTTTTATGGAAGATTGCATGGATGATTTTCTAGCCAAAGCATTCACAAGAACAAAACACTTGGACATCTTGGATAAAATCTTTCAAATACTAGAACCATTTAATGTCAAATTGAAAACTATGAAGTGTTTCTTCAAGGTAACATCTGACAAACTTTTGGGATACATAGTATCAAAAAAAGGCATCGAGGTGGATCCAGCAAAGGTTCAAGCTAGCATGGACATGCCACCTCCTAAAACATATTAGCCAATTGAGATCTCTACAGGGAAGGCTACAATCTATCCGACAATTCATTGCTCAGTTAGCAGATAAATGTTTTCCATTCAACCATCTACTTCACAAGAATATATATTTCAAATGGCAAGACAAATGTGCAGAATCTTTCCACCAGCTCAAACAATATATAATAAATCCACCAGTTTTGGTACCACCAATAGAAGGAAAGCCACTCATCCTCTATATATCAGCAACAAAAGTGTCATTGGGGGCACTACTGGCATAACAAGATCCAGAAAAAAATTAAAGGGCTATCTACTACATCAGTAGGACTTTGAATGGATATGAACTCAACTACACATTCATTGAGAAGGCTTGTTTGGTTGTAGTGTTCGCCTCTCAAATGTTTTGCCACTACATGCTAGCCCATACAATCAAGCTAGTAGCAAATATTGACCCACTAAAATATCTACTTAGCAAATCCTCTCTCACATGGAGGTTAGCTAAATGGGTTATGATCCTAAGTGAGTTTGATATTCAATACATAGAAGGATGAGCCATCAAAGGACAAGCAATTGCAGATCAACTGGAAGAAGCACCTTTACCAGATGAAAATTCACTACAGGTGGAATTTCCAGATACATATGTACTCACTATCACACCCAAGAAATGGACCCTATACTTTGATGGATCCTATACCCAACATGGATTAGGTGTTGGCATCTTTTTTGACACTCTGAAAGGACACACAATTCCAAGGTCCTATAGATTGATCTTCTCCTGCACCAATATCATTACTTAGTATGAAGCCTTGGTCACTAGTATCAAAATAGCTATGGACTGGAGAATCACATAATTGAAAGTCTATGGAGAGTCTTAATTAGTCATCAATCAGGTCAATAATGATTATCAAACAAAGGATGACAAGTTGGTGCCCTACAAATGCATGGTGGACAATTTCAAGAAGTATTTTGTGAACATCACCTTCAAGTAGATTCCAAGGTTGGACAATAGAGTTGTTGATGCAATGGCCACTATCACCTCACTCCAAATTCTAGATAAATAGAATTGTTATGAATTCTTGGTGGAGCAATTATTTTCCCTAGCCTATGACAATTCAGAATCCCAAGTTATCTATGCCCTGCCCAGTTGTGATTCCCCTCTATGCAGGAAAATCCATGACTATCTCAAAGACAATACCTTCCCGCTTGACTTATCTCATAACCAAAAAAAAAGCTTTATCGACAAGCAACACACTATACCTTAACCGCTGACACACTTTATTGTTGAGGTTTCGATGGTACTCTTCTTTGATGCCTCAATCATAATGAATCTGACTCTGCCTTATAGGAGCTTCACGAAGGTATTTGTGGTATACATTCAAGTGGTCCTACTCTTGCTAAGAAACTCCTAAGGATGGGATATTATTGGCCGACAATGGAGAAAGAGTCCTATAATTTTGCTAGGAAATGTCCTAAGTGTCAAATTCATGGCAACCTCATACATGCACCAGCGCACGAGTTGCAACCATTCACCACATCATGGCCTTCTGTCAATGGGGACTTCATCTAATGGGAAAAATTTCATCCTTCCTGGTCAAATGGGAATAGGTTCATCATCAAAGCCATTGATTAGTTCACCAAATGGATTGAAGTAGTTCTATTGACTACAGTGACTAGCAAATAGATTGCTTCCTTCATCTTGAATTACCTCATGTGTCGGTACAACATCCCTAGCTCCATTATCACAGATAATGGAAAACCCTTTAAAAATCAAGATATCCAAGAGATTTGTGAGCAATTTCATATCCAACATTTCTTTTTGACACCTTATTATCCACAAGGGAATGCTCAAGCAAAGGCCACAAACAAAACAATTCTTAAAATCCTCAAAAAAATTGTGAATGATGCTGGCAAATATTGGCATGTGCAACTCAATCCTGCACTTTGCGCCTATAGAACAAGTATCCGCACACCTACAAGAGCTACACCATATTCACTAGTGTATGGATTAGAAGCTATTTTACCTATTGAGGTATAAATTCTGTCACTTCGGGTGTTATTAAAAGGCCTCATTCCAAATGAGGAATATTGAGTCAACAGGTTGCAAGAGCTCAAGCTACTATATCAACATTGCCAACATGCCTTTGATCATCTCAAGGCATATCTATAAAGAATGTGCAAAACCTATAATCATAAGGTCATCCCAAGGGATTTCAAAATCGGTGATCTAGTTCTAAAAGAAAATCCCAAAAATCAGCGAGCTTGAGAAAAGAAGGGGAAATTTGAACCAAATTGGTTGGGCCCCTTTGTCATCATATCGGCCTATGGATCAAGAGTATATCAGTTATCAAATTTAGAAGGGGACGTGCTTGACGAACCAACCAACAACATCCATTTGAAGAAGTTCCACACTTGATTCATCCAATACACGGATCAAGCAAAAAATTAAAAAAGTATCAAAAAGCATCACTATGATGAAAACCTGGCAAGCAGGCACCTTGTGACACAAAAAAATTAAAAAAATCAGAAAAATACAAAAAAATGAAAAACAAATCAAAAAGTATAATTAAAACAAATGGTGAAAACCTAGCAATAGGTGCTATTTTTGAGAGAACAACTCCTCTATCTATCGGTACTCACATCATATCTTTACTCCATCTGATCTAAGCCCATAGCCATCATAGAACATTTATACACGTAACATTATCATGGGCATACTTAGGGTAGTCATTGTCCTTGATTATCTAAACAACTATCTGTATCATATCCCACCATGGCTTCATGATCAATGTATATATCTACATCGACAAGTGTCCATAACTGGGGGCAAAATTCATCTTGGTTTAGCATTTAGATAACAAACAAGGATCACAACATACTAAGGAAACCATTGTCAAAACTACTCATCGAACTAGAAAACATGATCATTATCCAACTACAAATGCAACACACACATGATGGATGATATATTCTGAATTATGATTTGTTTACATTTGGCATAAAGTTTTGACTATTTGTATCTTGATTTTTGAATCATTATATCTCCTAAGCTAATCATGGATGCACTTAGCTAGAGAAGCAATGAAAAAATTTGATATTTTCTTTGGTTTTCTATTTGTGAGGTGATCATTCATATGGTTCAAATTTGTCTCAAGACATGATTGGAAACATATCATTGAATATATTTTCTATTTTGCACATAAAAATGGTTAACTCTTGTCTATTTCATGCAAGCAACACTCGGGTTGTCTTGGTTCAATTATACCTCGATGCTTGTGTCATCTTGCAATATCAAAAATCATGTAAGTTATACTCAGGTCATCATGGTTTAATTATACATGATGCTTGTATTAACTTTCAACATATCAAAAGCTCAATGATGACAAAAAGAGAAAAAATAAAGTGACTAACAGGAATGACAACGACAAGATTACAATGATCATTTAGTGGCATTTCATACTCATTTTCATTCATTTAGCTACATTTATACATCTCATATCATTATCAATATCATCTATGTCTCATTTTCAAGATACATCTCACATCATAACATTCAGATAACATCACATCTCATAGCAAAGTAAACACCATACATATCAATAGCATATCAATTCATCACCACATTATCAACCATTCCATCACGAACCATGCATTCACATCATCATGTAATAATCGACATTAAAAGATCAAGAAAATCATCATTATCTAAGCATCTAATTATCCTCATAGTATCATCATATCAAATCATGTGCATCATAAATCAATCATCATAAATAACACATCACATGTGTATCAAAGAAAATCAATGCCATATATCATATATATTTCACAAAATTGTCAAAATGTATAAATGAGTATCATGTCTATTAGTACAACAAAGGTGATCAATACAAACAAAGCAGGTCTCTCAGGTGTGACTACCTCCTGAAGTTAAAGGTCTAGCAAAAGATGTCCCAGCTCCCGGATCTCCACCAGATGGATCACTTTGTGTCGGCCCCATAATGCCTCTACACTCCATCCTTAAATGACCGCATTCGGATCGGGTGGACGCCACTATAGCGTAACTAGGAGCTCTATGATGTTAAGGGACCATATCCTCATACAAGCATCTGTAGTACTCGGCCTCCTTGGATGAGTACTATATCTCCCTCAATGTGTCCCAGAGTGGAGCGCATGCGGCTGCTCTATCCAACCTATCAGCAAGGAGCTTTTCTCGACCCTGATGCTCTATTGCTATGTCCCTCTCTTCCTATAGCTATGCAATCTATCATTATTGCACTAGTAGTTGTGTGTGTAGTTTCTTAACCAAGACATGTAGCACCCTAATCTGAGCATCTTGTTGGTGGGTCAACACCCTAATCTGAATAGGTACTTGTGTTATGGTCCTAGTTAAACCTATCCCTATCCAAGGCGCTGGTGGAGGCAAAACGTCAGACATTCTCCTCTGAGCGAGTCGTCTGCCACCCTCCGTATTACCCTCCATCCCTCCCATAACAGCTAACACTGCACCTATACCCACACCCCCACTCACACCGAGCAAGAGACCACCTTTATCACCTCCTCTACCACCTCCACCATCCCCACCTCCACCACCCCCTCCACTTGCATCTCCCCCCTCCTCTCCCTCATCCTCCTCTCTCTGCCTAGGACCCCCTCACCTTTGTGGCTACTCCTCATCATCATCATCAAAAGCTGGCAATAGCTCTGTAGGATCAGATATACAAGCCACTACATGTGCCACAAAGTAAGCTGAGAAATCCTTTGTCATTCCAGCATCCACTACATTGGCTCCATAATCCTAGATCTATCCTACCAAGGTCATATGCTCAGCCATGACTGGTGCACTATCTAAGGTAGGCCCCCACTCTAGCACATTCTATCACTGATGAGCATACAAACAGGCTCCTTGTGGCATCCTTTGTTGTCTATCATACAGCTGATGAACATGGTTGTGCAGGAATCTCTCAATGATAAAGGGTGTCTTCCCAATTACATACCTAGACATATATACATAGGGCATCTCTAGCTCATCCTCAGCCCACACCTCACAATCCATAGATTGTCTCCAGAAGAATGTATCGATGTCATCTAAAGCCTTGTGCTAGTGCTCTAGTTTTCCTAGCTTATGTTGGACAACTACACCTATATAACCATATGCATATGCATGACCAACTGGCCTATCTCTATCTGCAAGTGTTCTTGATATTGGTATGTGCTCCCAAGCCCACACCTGTAATAATGTCACCCCGACTAATAGACTAGTGTATCCCAGATACACTACCTCGTGGAGCTCCCTATATAGGTGGGCCAACATGCAGAACCCCCATGAAAACCTATCTCCTTGTTCACCATCTCCTCCAAGACCAATCCCCATCCAACGACCAGTCCCTTTGACTTATAATCAGGATAAAAGAAACCACCGATGAAATCTGCTGGTATAGATTGCAGAGGAGCATAACCCAAATCCAAAAAATACTACCAAGGGATCTCATAGCCACTTATCTGATCATCATGCAATACCTATAAGAGAGCCTCCGTGCCACCCTCCTCGGTCTTCTCATATGTTAGAAAATCTCCTACCACAAGAATCCACAAGTTCAGATAATATTCCTTTGGTGTAACTGTCATCTCACCGATCACCAAATGAAAGGTGTTTGTATCACTGTGCCACCTCTCTGCCAATGCTATCAACAGACCCTAGTTAATGGTTACCGGGGAATGTCTAGTAAGGATGATAAACCACATCTCTCAATTACATCTAAATTAGCCTATGATAAGCATGGGATAGTATCCACGGCTTCGAGAATCTCTCGCGAGACTATAACACACCAAGATCAACATGCAAATCAAAAACATATCCACCATCAATTATTGATTCAATCAAATTTATCAAAAATAAATCAACTAAAATGTGAATCATATCAGCAAGTATCATATCAACAAAATATCAGTGAACCATATCAGTGCATCATATCAGGACTCATCAATCAATCAATGAACTATATCAAGGCATCAAGAACTATATCGAAACACAATATTATATCAACAAAATTAATCAAAGTACCATATTGTAGAATTCCATATCATTATCATATTGGTAAAACAACATCAGTGATCCATATCAATGACCCATAATGAAATTACATTTCATATCAATCGCACAAGTATCATATCAAAGATCATTCAATCAATCAAGAATCACATTGAAATCCAGAAACATATCGACATCAAGCATCATAACGCAATCAGTTTGACCCATATCAACAACTTGACCCATATCAAAAAGTGACCCATATCGAAAAACTTGACCATATCGCAAATTAGACCCATATCAAAAACTTGACCCATATCGAACACATGAATCATATCGAAGTGACTCATATCGACAACTTGATCCATATCGCAAAACTTGACCCATATCGACAAACAACTCATATTGAACATAAACTCATATTGAAATCCAACAACATATCAGAAACATACATCATAATGAAAATAGAACTCACATCAAATCACGACCCATATCAAACAATCGACAAATCCATATCGGCATCTACACAAGCAATCCAATTCATCAGACTCACGATGCATTTTCAAACACAAATTTTTCCAACTTTTTTGACCTATGTGCTAAAACAAAGTTTCAAAGCGCTAAACTGCCACTTATACACAAATCTTTTCCATGAATGTGCTATAAAACAATCCCTATGTGCTATTTTATCCTTGCATGCTAAAACACAGCTTCAATGCGCTGTACTATTTAGCCTAACTATTGATTTACCCGATACACTACCTGTCATACCATTTGCACTAAACAATGAATCCTACATGCTATTCTACTCCCCACACGCACTAGCATTTCACACCTGGACACTAAACCTAACCTAGGGTTTTCTATGCACTAAAAACACATTTCGTATACGTTAAACTCTATACCCTGTGCACTAAAACAGCAAAAATATGACCCAAAAAATAAAAACGTGATGAAAATCAATGAAATTAATCAAGAAAGATAGGGATTTTGGTCACTTACTGGTGGGTCATATGTGGCGGGTCTTTGGTATCACCTAAAGCACTCAAAATGGTGAGATTGGTATGGAATCGACATCATGGTCAGAGCTCCAATTGTCACAATCACAAGAAGACAAGTGTGCAAATGATTTTTTTCAATATCACTTTTAACCTTTTAATAGGGTAAATCAAAGGGTTAATAAGCGGGCCATGTATTTTACTCCCACATTTTCAATATTAACCTTATCAACATCTTTTTCTAAGAGATGAATCAATAATGTGTATCCAACAAAGTCAATATTCTCATACTGCAATCAACTCAACATGATCACAAATTTTACAAATTTTACAAGTTTTTCATCCAGACCCTTGATTCATCTCCCGAGGAGGCATCATCAATATTGTTCATCAAATCTACATCTCTGGCATCATATCAACCATTTTGGCACACGACATCATATCGATCAAATTTTGGCAAGCATATCCAACAATTTTCTTTGAATCAACATGTACACACACGTCACTTCAAAGAGGGGCAAAATGTAGACGTATAAATATAACCACTTTCTTAAATAAATATTTAATATTTATTTAAAACACATCCCCTTATTAATTAAATCTTATTTAATTAATTTCTTCATTTTCATCTATTTGATTAAATAAATTATTTAATTTATTTAATTAAATTCACCTAAACCTTTTCTAGCCTTTAATTAAACTGAAGTAGTCATCAGTGAGGAGGGACCTCAAAGAGATCAATTTGGACCAGTCAGCAAGAGCAAACACATTGAAAACACATAGATATGATGGAGGCAATACAAAATGGATAATTTTATTGCATGAAATTTGATTACATCCAACCGATAACAACCAGGTTACAACATACTGACACACAGGCCTGGTAGAATAGGTCACAACTGGGACCTTGAATCGAAAGATCTACCTTCTAGGCATAGTATTTCTATCTAATACTCTAATTGATTTAATTGATTCTTAATTGATTACATTCTAAATCATGATTTTATATATATATATATATATATATATATATATATATATATATATATATATCGATCCAAAGGATATAGTCGGCCCAAAAGGGATCAAAACCCAAAGAACAAGACCTAACGTGCAAAATGAACAAGGTCGGCCTCCACCAAGAGATTCCTCCAGAAAATCCAAAGGATGAAATGTAGAAGGTTGTCCACATGCCAAGAAACATTGAGATCAATGCTCAAGGCTCTACAAGCTTTGAAATAGGTTCTGATAGATCACCAAAATAGGTCTCAAGCAACCAGTAACAAGAAACTATCTTGGAAACTGGTAACGATATCTTGTCGAAAAGTGATCCAAATGAGATGCGGTTTGAAAGAAAGAAAGATGATCAAGTATTCAATTATAATCCAACTCCACATGATTTGGTGAGCCAAAAATGAGACACATAGAAAGAAAACTGAAACTGCAAACAAAACAGAAAGGAAAACATTTTTTTGGTTGATGCAAGACTGTTGTGAACCGGGGATGCTCCTACATCAAACATCTAGGGTTAATGAAAAGTGAGCCTCTCACTTTGCTGGGGTCAGAGGGAAACCAAGGTGATCTACCTCTGCTTCAGAAATCCAAGATGAATCTTCAACTGGTCTTCTCTTCCACTTCATAAGATATTCTTTATACTAACTATTTTGGGTACTACGCCCAATCCTACCGTCCAAAATCTCTTCAATCTGATCTAGTTCCTTTTGGGGCAATTGTTTCTCAAGGTCTAAAACACTGTCCTCACTGAATTCTAGTTCATGGTACTTATTAAGATCTACAATGTTGAATATAGGTGAAATACTTAGACTATCTGGTAGCTCCACTTCATATGCATTTCCAGAACTGAACTTTCTCAAGATCTTACAGGGTCCAAACTTCTTCATCCACAACTTATTATAAGTTCCAACTGGGAATCTCTCTTTTCACAAATATACCATCACTTCATCTCCACCTTCAAATTCTTTATGTCTCCTTTTCTCATCTGCCTTCTCTTTATATTTGTTGTTAATGTCTTCTAAATATCGTTTAACCTAAATATGCAATGTTGTCATGTGATTTGCAAAATCTTCTGCCTCTGAACTCTTTCAGTCTTCATTGCTAATGTCTCTTAATTCAACTATTCCTCTAGGATGCACTCCGATAACAATCTCAAAAGGTGTTTTTCCGGTACTTCTATTCACTAAATTTTTGTAGGCAAACTCTACTTGTGCAAGGATCAAATCCCAACTTCTGATTTTTCTCCCACTAAACATCTCAACAAGTTTCCCAAGCTTTGGTTAACAACTTATGTATGTCCATTAGTCTATGGATGAAAAGTAGAACTGAACTTCAAATTTGTCTTCATCTTCTTCCAAAGTGTTCTAAAAAAATAGCCAACAAACTTTGTGTCTCTGTCTAAAACTATTCTCTTAGGCATTTCATGCAATCTCACCACTTCCTTAGAAAAATAGGTCTGCTAGATGTAATGCATCTGATGTCTTCTTACAATGTATGAAATGAGCCATATTTGAAAATCTATCCACTACCACAAATATAGAATCATTCCCTCTTGGTGTATTAGGAAATCCAAGTACAAAATCCATGCTTATATCCTCCCAAGGTCTTATCAATACTGTCAAATGTTTATACAATCCCACATTCTGACTACTACCTTTTGCAACTTCACAAACTACAAATCTGCACATATCTCTTAACATACTTATGAATTTGGGGCCAAAAGTACTGCTCACTCACCAATACAACTGCTTTGTCAATGCCAAAATGTCCAACTAAACCTCCACTATGTTTCTCTTTTATTAGGTTCTCTCTCATGGAACTCTTAGGTATGCACAACTGAACTCCACTAAATAACATCCCATCCTGAATGAAACAATCCAACCATTTTCTCCTATCAACCATAACTGGTTCTCTACATGCTTTCCAAGGTTTTGCAAATTCTCGGTCTTCATCATACAAGGTCTTCAAATATTAAAAACCTAATACTGTCACTCTCATTTATGTTGGCAAAATACTTCTCCTACTCAATGCATCATAAACTTTGTTAGATTTTCCACTTCTATGCTTCAACACAAAGGTGTAACTCTACAATAATTCTACCCATCTCATATGTCTCTGATTCAACTTATTCTCACTACTTAAATACTACAAATCTTGAGGATCTATATATAATACAAACTCCTTAGGAAACAAGTAGTGTCTCCATTTCTTCAACGCTTGAACTATGGCATAAAATTCTTGATCATACATTGAATATCTCTTCTGAGCATCATTCAATTTCTCATTGAAATATGCTACTACTCTCCCTTCTTGACTCAAAACTGCTCCTATTGTTGTTCCACTTGTATCACAATTCACTTGAAATACCTTATTGAAATCTGGTAAAGACAACACAGGCTGCTCAATCACTTTTTGCTTCAACAATTCAAAACTTTTGATTGCTCCGATGGTCCACTTGAATTCCTTCCAATCTCCTCTCATGGTCTCAATCATAGGGTTACAAACTGAACTAAAATTTCTGATAAACTTCTGGTAAAAACTAGCCAATCCATGAAATGATCTTACCTCTCCAATTCTTTCTATTGTAGGCCACTCAACAATGGCTTTCACTTTCTTAGGGTTCATCTTCAAACCATCTTCAGATATCACAAATCCTAAATAGACTAACTCATCCTTCATGAGAGTACACTTCTTGATATTGATCAACAATTTTTCTTCTCTCAACCTCTGTAAAACTTGTCTTAACTCCAACAAATGCTCCTCTTTTGTTCTACTAAAAATCAAAATGTCATCCAAATACACAATAAAAAACTTACCCAAAAAATTCTTCAATATCTCATTCATCAGCCTCATGAAAGTACTCGGTGTATTAGTCAATCCAAAAGGCATCACCAACCATTCATACAGTCCTTCATTTTTCTTAAATGTTGTCTTCTGCTCATCACCTTATTTCATCCTGATCTGATGATATCCACTCTTCAAATCTATCTTTGTAAAGAATTTTTCTCCACTCAAACAGTGCATTATGTAATCCATCCTAGGCAAAAAAAACCTGTATTTCACTGTGATCTTGTTTATTTCTCTTAAATTGGAACACATCCTCCATTCTCCATTCTTCTTAGCTGCTAATATTGTTGGTACTGCACAAGGGCTCAGACTCTCCCTGATCAAACCATTCTTCAACAACTCTTGCACTTGTCTATTCAGTTCTTCCTTCTCTGTTGGTGTCAACTAGTGTGCAGCTTTGTTAGGCAAACTAGCTCCGGGAACCAAGTCCATGCAATGACTAATACTTCTAATAGGTGGCAATCCATTAGGTACATTATCTAAAATGATGTCCTCATATTCTATCAGCAAATCTCTTATCTTTTCTAGGTGTTCTCCTTTTGGTTCCGGTCTCTCAGTCTTCTTAGGAATTAAGGCAAAACACACACTCTCATGTCTCAGTCCATCTATGAATTTCCTTCAATCTACTAAATAGATTCTAGTATTTGTATAGACTTCACTCTTCAAAGGTTCCTCCAAAGGTAACAAGGTTTGCTTCATCCTATTGGCCACAATAGTGTATGTATTCTTCCTCCCATCATGTATTGCCTATCTATCAAACTGGCAAGGTCTTCCCAATAAAAGATGACAAATATCCATAGGCATAATATCACACAAAACTCCATCATGATAATTTCTAATTTTCAATTTTACTAAACATTGTTCACTTACTAACAAATTATGTTCATCCTGAATCTATGCTATCTGATAAGGCTTAGGGTGTTTCAATCTCTCCAATTTCAACTTATTCACCATCTCTTTTGAAACAAGGTTATTTGAACTACCACTATCGATAACCACTTTACAACACTTACCGAATACCTTACATCTGGTCTTGAACATATTCTTTCTCGTCAAGGGTTCTTCATCTCCTCCAGTATGACACAAAGCTCTCCTCATCATCAGCAGTTCTCCATCTTCCAGTTTATTGTCTGATCCAGTGGGGTTTTCTTCCACCATTGTTGCTCTTCTGGTAGCCTCTGTCTTCTTACATTCATATGCACGGTGTCCTTCTCCTCCACACTTAAAGCAAGTTCCTCTAAATGTCCTCTTGTCTTGTCTTCCAAAGTTCTCATTTCGATAACCATTCGGTTCTCTCCTCGAGTAGAAATTTCTATCATCTTTCTGATATGAATTACCTTCTTTGCTTACTTCCTTGTCCTTGTTCTGATCTGTACCAGCTCCTCTTCCTCTGGTATATCCTCTTCCTCCTTGAAATCATCCTATAGTAAACCTTTGACCTCTACCTCTCTATCTTTGATCATGTCTTTTGTTTAATTTCTCTTCAGCCTTTAATGCATACTAGTAAGCCTCTTCAGCACTCCAATTTGATCATATCAAGTTCATCTTGTATAGACATCTATAATCCATTCAAATATCTTGCAATTTTTTCAACTTCATCATCCACATGTCTGAATCTAATGTTCAATTTGTAAAATGCTTCGGTGTACTCCTTCACACTAGATTCCTTCTGTCTCAGGTTCTGTAACTTCCAGAACAAATCCACTTGATAATTTGTCGGGACAAACTTTGATTTCAACTTACCAATCATTCAATCCCACATATTAATCTTTTATTTACCTCTTCTTTGTCTATCAACTTGCAAATTCTCCCACCAAAGAGATGGATGACCTTTCAACCAGGTACAAGCATATTTCACCTTCCTGTCTTCTGCAGTGTTTTCAAAGTCAAAATACTTCTCTATCTTTGACATCCAATCCATCAATTCATCTGAATCTAACTTCCCATCATTTTGTGGTGGGGTAAAATGAGTTTTAGTGTTCACCCTACTCAAAACTCTTAGAAATATTTCTTCATGCGAATCAACTGCCAGTAGGTTTACTTGTTCTGTTGGGGCCTCTTCTCCTTCATCTTCACTTACATATTCAATATGTCAACCTCTTCTCTAGTTGTCTCCATGACTTCTAACCAGGCTACTATTCCTCACAAAATCTCCATCACAGTAGGGTCTACATTCCCACATGCTCCACCATTCCTAGTTCCTCTTTGCACCAATGATTTATGCTAGTCCACTACAATTGCAGGTCGGAACCGCAATCTGCCACCCTACAACAAAATTCAGGACACGCAACCTTCAAAATGAAACTTTTCTCTGATACCACTTGAAGTAGTCATCGGTGAGTAGGGACCTGAAAGAGATCAATCCAGACAGGTCAGCAAGATTAAACACAATGGAAACACACATATATGATGGAGGCAATGTAGAACAAATAATTTTATTGCATTAAATTTGATTACATCAAACCGGTAACAACTGGGTTACAACATATCGGGACACAAGCCTGGTAGAATAGGTCATAACCGGGACCTTGAATCAAAAGATCTATCTTCTAGGCATAGTCTATCTATCTGATACTCTGATTGATTTTAATTGATTCTTAATTGATTACATTCTAAAGCATAATTACAAATATATATATCGACCCAAAGGACCCAGTCGGCCCAAAAGGGATCTAAACCCAAAGAACAAGACCTAACATGAAAAATGAACAAGGTCGGCCTCCACCAAGAGATTCCTCTGGAAACTCCAAAGGATGAAACATAGAAGGTCAGCCACACACCAAGAAACATCGATATCAATGCTCAAGGCTCCACAAGCTTCAGAATAGGTTCTGGTAGATCAACAAAATAGGTCTCAAGCAATTGGTAACAAAAGAACAACCGATAACAAGAAACTGTCATGGAAACCGGTAGCGATCTTTTCAAAAAGTAATCCAAATGAGATGTGGTTTGAAAGCAATAAATATGATCAATTCTTCAAGTAGAATCCAACTCCATATGATCCAGTGAGCCAAAACTGGGACACATAGAAAGAAAACTAAAACTACAAACAAAAAAAAAGGAAAATGTTTTCTTTGTTGATGCAAGATTGTTGTGAACTAGGGATGCTCCTACATCTGTAGAGTCCTAAAATTGCGACACTTGCAATTTCGACCGCATTTGGGTCTTCACGATGGCGACGCAACACGCAACCTGAATGGAGACCCCGAAACTTGCTTATGACACTGAAAACTGCATTTTCTTGCACCCTGGTCTGAACCTCCTTTGCACCCTGTTGTCCCGGGAGGTGGGACCAGAGCGCCCAGTGCCCTGGTCCTTCAGGACTAGGGCGCCCAGCGCCCTGGTCCCTGGGTCCTATTTTGGGCCCGGTCTCTTTTGGACTTTGGGTCTTTATGTTTGCAAATTGGAAAATTATCTTTCCTAGTCGACCTAAGGTCGGGAAAATCAGTCTATCAGCCCTAATTGACAATTATATAAACTACATTTTCCTCTCTCATATGATATGACGGAAAAGGCGTGGAAACTATACTCAAGCATTCAAGCATTCAAGCATTCCTTCAAGCAATTGATCATTCTAAGTCTCCATTCAAGGCTAAGTGTTGCATTCAAGACAAGGATTCAACCATTGAAGAGGAGATCACTTACAACACATTACATGCTACAACATACAACATACAACAAACAACAACATCTATACCTTCGCATATAAGGATACAAACATCCTTACAACAAGGTATTAGTACTTGTTTTACATTACATTTACAGCATTTCTCATTTCTTGGTTAATTCCAAAACCGGGGTTTGACCTAAGGGCAAACCCCTAATCCCTAACCCCCCAATCATCTTCGCTTTTCTGTGTGTAGGTTGCAGGTACGCGGCTGAAATTGAAGATCTGGAATCCTTGTGCAGAGACGAACAGATCCCCCTTCGTTTCGCGGATTTTTCGGAGGACCGTGTGCACGCCGGGCGCCATCGTCCCGTCAACTTTTGCTCAAATTTGTAGGACAGTGTCGTCTCGACATTTTACTACTAATTCCAGGTCCGCAGCTTCATATCATATCCCTATCTCATTTTATAAGCGAATCTTTATCACTTTCTATGCATTCCTAGCTTAATTCTTCTATCAACATTCTTTACAAAAGAGGGTAGCCTTGATTTCTTAACCCTTGAAACACATTTAGCATTCAATCTTACATTGTGTGGGATTGGATCTTTTGGGTTTCAACCCCTCTTTTGAATGTAAAGTCTCTCCCCTAAGTGAAAACCATCAACCCTAGTGAATCTCCCTTCTCTCTCCTTGGAGTTGGAAGAGGGGAGAGCAACTAGGGTTCGATCGTGATTTTCTGCTTTACATTTTGGTGAACCCGACGTGAACATCCTTTCTGATTATTCATAGTTAGATCTGAAAATTGGATTCCTTGATTACATTTCCATGTTTGATCTTTGGCAAAATTTTAGAGGTTAATTGCATAAAAACCCTAAATTTTCTTTTTAGTAATTAAACTTGTGAAATGTTTAATTGTTAATGCTTGTTTCAGATCTGCCCTTCTATTACAAATTATCAATTCATATTTGTGCTTTAATTTTGAAAATTAAGTGGTTAAGTGTTAAAACCCTAATTTTTGAAACCCTCTTGATTCAACCTTTGTCCGACAATTTCACTGATCAAAACATCTCCAAATCAGCTGTAACTTTGGATTCCGCAATAAAATCATAATATCTTTCATCCCTGAAAATTTGGAAAAAAGTTGCGAGGACCATGTGCACTCCGAGCGCCATCGTCCCCGACATTTTTTCCGAAATTTCGGGAGCTAGATCTTACTGTATTTTTCTGCTAAAATCCAAAATTTTGGCTGATTTTATCAATTTTAACACCTTCAAAATTACAGTCAAAGTTGGTCTAGTGATTGCTTGGATTGAGGCTTCTAATCATTCAAAAATTGTTGAAATTGAAATTTGTGTCAAAATTGTGTTTCTTACTATCCTAAATCTGAAAAGTGTGTTGGCATTCATTTGAAATTTCAGTGATTTATTCAAATTTTTGCAATTTGTGACTGTTGAAATTAATGCTTAATTACAACAACTTTGATTTCCGCTTTTAAAATTGAATTTTGCGTGAAATTGAGTCAATTTTCAAATTTCAAAACTTGCATTGCTCTTAACATTCCCTCTAAAATCATAAAATTCAAAATTTCAGTTTCCCTCTCTTTTTCAAAATTCAAATTTTGCATTTTTCGACAATCTGGGTAGGGTTCAATTTTGAGATTGCAACTTTAATTTGACCTATCTACAGATCATAAAATCACTCAATTTTTTCAGGTTAGCTGTAAAATCATCATAACTTTCATCCCTGCAAATTTCGAAAAAAGTTGCGAGGACCGTGTGCACTCCGAGTGCCACGGTCCCGGACATTTTTTCCGAAATTTCGGGAGACTATCATGATTGCATTTAATAGCTTAAATCTAGAAGATTGGCTGGTTTTACTGAAATTTGCTACCTCTAAAATTCAAAATCTTCTCTCTCTCTTTAGTGCATGAGTTTTACAACAATAAGTCCTACTTACACTATTCCTGTTAGACGAAGCCTGAGAATTAAGTCTTTCCAAGGTTTAATTACTGAGGAGATGGAACCTAATTTGAATGGTCTTTTTAACGAGGACATGGGTAATTCCTCTAATCCTCTTAATGATGAAGAAGCTCTCCATGAGGTTTCTGTAGAACAACTTTCAAAATTGGATAACCAATTTGACAATTTTCGACAATGGATGTCTCAAGAATACCCTGATAGTCAAGCTCTTCCTTTAATTAAGGGCCTAAAACGTATGCTTCAAAGTGATAAGAATGGAATTGATATTTTGCGTGGTATTGCACACATTGTGGATTCAAATGTGATGCCTATGAAAAGTTGTGCCGAAACCTTAGGTTATACACAACCTCCTACTCGAGACAATCATTCTATTCCTTTGACGACTCCTATTGCTAGTATACCTACTTTTACATCAAACATAATGACTACTTCAACACAAGATATTCCTCCTATGATCACTAGTCATGGGGGCAATCCCTCTTCTTCAATTAACCCTCTTCCTTCATTCAATCCAACTTCTTCATTCACTCCTTCAATGAGTGTTCCTATTGTATCACCACAAATGAACATGACACAAGGGGGCAATTCGTTTTCCATTCCTCCTTGTAGTGTTCCTCTTGTCCAATCATCTCCTATGACTAACTATCATAGTGTCCCACCACCTTACTCTCTACCTTCTTTCAATAACATAACACCTCCATCACAATCTAACACGTCTAATATGAACTCTTCGACTGAAGCGACCATTAACAATCTTGCACAAACTGTCTCTTCTTTACAGCAACAAATTGCCTCTATGAATCAATCTAAGTTTAGTGTGCCCACATTTGACGTTGCGAGCCCACTTTCTCTTGACATTGTTCGAGCTATTCCCCCTAAACATGTTGAAATTCTGCATTTGGAGCTTTATAATGGTAAGGGTGATCCTCTAACACATGTTAAGACCTTTCAAACAATATGTACTGATTTTGCTTATGACCAAAGGTTGCTTGCAAAATTGTTTACTAGAACATTAAGAGACAAAGCCCTACAATGGTATTGCTCGTTGCCTTCCTATTCTATTACTTCTTTCGAACAACTTGCAAATGCTTTCATTCAACAATTTCAAAACAATATAAGTCCTAAAGTTACTTTGATTGATTTAATGCATTGTAAACAAGGTGTTAAAGAAAAAGTGACTGATTTCATTGGTAGATATAAGCATTTGTATGCTCAAATTTCTTTTCCAGTGCCTGACAATGATATTCAAAGAATCTTTATTTCTAATTTACAAAAAGATATTCGAGACAAACTCCTATTTTCTGAGTTTACTTCTTTCCAACAGTTGTGCGCAACTCTTCACAATTATCAACTGACTGTGAGTCAAATGGAACAATCACATCCTATGGCTCCGAGTGATAAGGGTGATAGTAGTCAACAACCATTTGGGAAGTTTAAACCGAACAGAGAGTCCATTAAATTCAATGAAAACATCATCAACAACAATGTGAATGCAGCATCAGGTGTGTCTCCTATTTCTAAGTTTTTCAAGAGAGAAAGAAAGTTTACTCCTTTGAATGAATCATTGCATAGTATTATGAATAAGTTATTGGAACAAAATGTGCTTACTCTTCCTCCTATAAGGCAAATTGATCCTGTAAAGATTAATTCACCCTATTTTGATAACAAATCTTTTTGTCAATTTCATCGTCAGCCTGGGCATGATACTGAAAAATGTTTTGCTTTAAAGGGGAAAATTCAAGATTTGATTGATAATAATACTATCTCTGTTTCTGGAGTGAATGATAAAGGCAACACATCTATAGCTCCTCCTAACCAAAATCTTCAGATTTTTACTGATCCATTGCCTTCTCATACCTCTAATGCGATTGATACTACTGATTCCTCTGTCTCACCTGATGATCTTGTGTCCATGACTCCGAATGTGATTAACTTTGTAGAGCAACAAAAAATCCCTAAAGAACTTTCCATCACCTTTGATTCTAGTGAAACTATCAGGGCACCTGATGGTCCTTTATATATAGTTGCAAAAGTCAAGAACACACCTTGCCGTGGAGTGCTTATTGATCCTTCTTGTATGGTTAATGTCATTACTGAAGAATTTCTTTTTACTTTGCAATTGAATCAAGTTATCTATGACAAAACAAATGTGGTTGTGAAACTATTTGATGCATTTTCTTCTCCTACAATTGGTTCTATTACATTACCTATTGAGGTCCATAACAAATCCCTTGATGTGGACTTTGCTATTATTCCATCATCCGAACAATTTCGTGTGAAGCTTGGCTATCCTTGGCTATCTTCCATGAAAGCTATTGCTTCTCCTATTCACAAGTGTTTGAAATTTCCCCATAATGGTGAAGTTGTTACTATCAATCATAGTCTCTTTAAGCTAGCTGAAAGAACTTCTAGCATTCCTATTGATTATCTTTGGCCTAAACAATTCCAATCTCTTCCTCCGCGAAGTGATCATCTTTTCAAATCTTATCAAAAGTGGAAAAAAGATATGATCCTATCTCTAAGTGAACCTAGAACACCTAAACTTGACATTCCTATCATTCTTGAGAAGGAAGTTCTTCCTTTGAAAGATAAAACTAATGTCTTTCCTCAAGAAGATTCCCAACCCATCCCTATGGATGTGACTATGCCTATATCTAATAAACTTCCTAAAAGTAGACCTATCCCTCCTTGTCATGATGGACTTGGTCTCCTTCCTAAACCAAATATTTCTCCTTTATATGGAGCAGTTCCTCCTCCTTCCTCTTATGGAGAGAAGAGACCTTCCTCTTCTCCTATTGTTCAACCTAAGAGACCACAACCTAAACACCCAAGTGATAAGGATGAGAACATTCCTCCTCCTCAATCTTCTCAACTTCCTACTAAGACTAGACGAAATCGTTCTGCACGTGAACGTCGGCGAAAGCGTCGTCTTAGAGCTCAAACTTTACAATCCCCAAAAACACCTTCAACAAGCATTATTCCATTTTCTCCTCAGCCGACAATTGAGCCAAAATCTCCTAAACATAAGATGCATGATGGTCTTGATCCTGTGCAAGTTAAAGATCCTATTTTTATAAATCTTGATGATGATATAGATGAAAATGTTATTCATGATGAAAATGTTACTCCTGTTCATTCTGATAGTGAATATGAACTTGTTGATATTGATAACCATTTATCTAATGAATTTTCTAAAGCACTTATCCTAGCTCCTAGACAAGAACAACGTGGCTTGGAACATGAACATAGCCCTTGTTTGGATCTTTTGATAGCTCCATCTGCTGTGTTGGATGTTCCTCCTCTAGTGTGTTCCCTGCCTTCCCGAAACATTGATCAGCAAGATCGGGGGGTAGATGACGTGCTAGACTAGTTTCATTAGCATAGCAGATTCTCTCCTCCTCTCTTTCGTTACTTCTTCTATATGTTATTCTCATTCTTCTATTTGTTGTCCTTAGTGTTGTCTACTTGAGGACGATGCAAAGCATTGAGATCTCTCGATCTCTCTCATGTTCACTCAAAAGACGCATGTGTTCCCTTCTTCTAGGTGACCTTCCTTGATTGGGGAATGAAGAACAATTATGCATACATCCATATGATATACATGAATTATCATACAGCATACTGACCCCGAGGAAAGCGAAGTCACCTCGTGCTTTGTGTTTTGTGTCTATTATCCTTGGGCTTATCTCACACTTGGGGGCTAAATCCTTGTGATAACGTGCTCCTTTTCCTTTTTCATTTTCTTATATGTATCACTACCTTAAACCAATCACCCTCAGTGAGGCGTGTGCGATCGCTTTAACGTAGGGGGGCATACATCCCGTTCATATCTTTTCAAGATACTTGAAAATTTCTTGACAAATTTAGCTTTGCCTTGAAAATTTTTGATATCTTTCTTGCATGACTCATAGTGAGGGAACCTTGCTACTGACAGTCATGGTTCTCCCTCGTGATCTTCCCTTTTACCTTGTCAATCGAAGTCGTAAGATCCTTAGTCCACTAGGGGCTTGGTGTATCTTGCCTCCTTGACGTGGTCAAAGTTTTTCAATGTTGTTTCCTTGTACTTTACCAGAAGTATGAGCGTATGCTTATACTCCCGCTAAAGTGGGGGCTAAATGTAGCGTCCTAAAATTGTGACACTTGCAATTTCGACCGCATTTGGGTCTTCACGATGGCGACGCAACATGCAACCTGAATGGAGACCCCGAAACTTGCTTATGACACTGAAAACTGCATTTTCTTGCACCCTGGCCTGAACCTCCTTTGCACCCTGCTGTCCCGGGAGGTGGGACCAGAGCGCCCAGCGCCCTGGTCCTTCAGGACCAGGGTGCCCAGCGCCCTGGTCCCCCAGGACCATGGCGCCCAGCGCCCTGGTCCTTGGGTCCTATTTTGGGCCCGGTCTCTTTTGGACTTCGGGTCTTTATGTTTGCAAATTGGAAAATTATCTTTCCTGGTCGACCTAAGGTCGGGAAAATCAGTCTATCAGCCCTAATTGACAATTATATAAACTACATTTTCCTCTCTCATATGATATGATGGAAAAGGCATGGAAACTATACTCAAGCATTCAAGCATTCAAGCATTCCTTCAAGCAATTGATCATTCTAAGTCTCCATTCAAGGCTAAGTGTTGCATTCAAGACAAGGATTCAACCATTGAAGAGGAGATCACTTACAACACATTACATGCTACAACATACAACATACAACAAACAACAACATCTATACCTTCGCATATAAGGATACAAACATCCTTACAACAAGGTATTAGTACTTGTTTTACATTACATTTACAGCATTTCTCATTTCTTGGTTAATTCCAAAACTGGGGTTTGACCTAAGGGCAAACCCCTAATCCCTAACCCCCTAATCATCTTCGCTTTTCTGTGTGTAGGTTGCAGGTACGCGGCTGAAATTGAAGATCTGGAATCCTTGTGCAGAGACGAACAGATCCCCCTTCGTTTCGCGGATTTTTCGAAGGACCGTGTGCATGCCAGGCGCCATCGTCCCATCAACTTTTGCTCAAATTTGCAGGTTAGTGCCGTCTCGACATTTTACTGCTAATTCCAGGTCCGCAGCTTCATATCATATCCCTGTCTCAATTTATAAGCGAATCTTTATCACTTTCTATGCATTCCTAGCTTAATTCTTCTATCAACATTCTTTACAAAAGAGGGTAGCCTTGCTTTCTTAACCCTTGAAACACATTTAGCATCCAATCTTGCATTGTGTGGGATTGGATCTTGTGGGTTTCAACCCCTCTTTTGAATGTAAATTTTCTCCCCTAAGTGAAAACCATCAACCCTAGTGAATCTCCCTTCTCTCTCCTTGGAGTTGGAAGAGGGGAGAGCAACTAGGGTTCGATCACGATTTTCCGCTTTACAGCATCATAAAAAAATCACTTTATTTAATTAAATCCCCTTTTCTCCCTTTTAATTAAATTTACATTTAATTAAATTAACCTTTGCACATAAATAAATCTAATTTATTTATAAAATCCCCCACTTGTATGTATGCAAGTTGTATCTATTTTGGTTGAAATAAAGAAATTTTATTTTAATTAAAATCTTAAATTGCCCCACTTGCATTTTCTTACATCTCCCATTTGCCTCCTAAACCTCTTCTAGAGCTTTCTATATTCTTCTAAACTATCTTAAATGGCCTAATCAACTCCTAATCATGTCCTTTCCCTAAATTTGAGGAAGTCACTTCTCAAGTTTGGAGGAAAGTCTTCTAAATGCATTTAAGGATATATGTCTTCAACAAGATAACTTGTTGAGTTCCCCAAAATTTGGAAGGACTCTTACAAATTTGTCCCCAAACTCTTCCAAACCATTAATGGTTAACTCAACCTTCCCCTCATGGTTAGAGACTTTCTCTCTAACTTAACCCTCATCTAACCCAAGGATCTTATCAAGCACCCATGGCTTTACCATTGGTTATCCTATTAACCCTTGTATAAGAGTTTACCCCTTGGGTAAAAGCTTTATCCAATGGATGACCCTAATACAACTTCAACCTTACCTCCTAAGGTAACCTTCATGTCTTCTTATGCATTTAATGCCTCTTGCATCTCCTCTCGAGCCACCTCTTGTTGACAATTGTCACCATTTCATTGGTGAAAATTGTAAACATGGATTGAGTAACTTTAAATCCTAGCCATTGTTAAGATTATTCAATCTTAACCCTCCATTGCCCTATTTTACCTATAAATAGATCTCTCCATTCTTCATTATCCATATCCAAGTTTCATGCATCTACATTATAGTCTAATTTACTAAGCATTTTAGCCTCTCTTTGTTAAAATATCATCATAACATTTAGAAGCATTTCATTTCATATCATAGAATATTCATGCTAGTATATCATGTTAGGATAATTTACCAATATCTTTATCTTAGCTTAATCACCATAGCTTTTAAAATATCATATAGATCTTAGAATGCACTCGTGCATATAAATCATAATGTCACTCATTCTTGGAGTTGTCATTCCTAAGTCATTTACTCAATCATCTGAGATAAAAATATTGACTTTAGGGATCCTGTGAGATAGGGAAAAATGGGACACCCCTTGGGAAGTTAAACTAGTTTAAATTAGTTTATACTTGCACTAAGAGTCTCATTTGTATGTAGGTCATTTTATCTCAATTTCATTACTTTGATCACCACATTTTCCTATGTACAACTGCAACCAGCACCTCGCATTTCTATTAATCTCTAACCATGATGGAAGTAGGAGTTGAGGTTTCCAACTGACACAAATTCTTGCATATGAGATAAAGTCTTCCTTTGCAATAGCTTCATCCAATTTTAGATAAAACACTAATTTGTTCGCTATCATTTAGAAAATTTCATCATTTTAGTATTCCTTGGGGAGGTTCTAAAGATGCAGCCAAACTGGAACCTCATCCACTGAGGCCTTAATAGGGTTAAAATTTGGTTCCCAGTCTTTTATATAAATACCTCTGCCTCCTAAGAAAAAAGACCCATTATTGAGAACCCAGTTCTTGTCTTTGTTGTTTTCTGTAATGATCAAGAAAAAACCATTTGGCATCATCTTGACCTCTACATTAAAAGGCCACATCTCCTCACACCATTTCTTAACACGACATACAATCAGACCATCCCCAAAGCATTTAAAAAAAAAACCTATCTCTAAAAAAATCCACATAATCATTCCAACTTTTGCAATCAAGGAATAAGGACAATTTATGAGAGTCAACAGGTTTAGGTTTTACCTTAGCCGGCTCAGATCTTGGAATCATCTTTGGCCTCCACTCTTTGTCATGGATCCTCTACCAGTCTATCTTGGCACTAGCTGTATTGGTGTTACAATCATTAGGTTGAAATGGTAATCACCTCTGGGTCGAGGGAAGTCCCTTCTCCATCTACCTTTATTTATGGCATTTGGACCAAAACCTGACATTTTGTTCTGATCCTCCCAAACCCACTTAGGTTTCATCCAAGCTCTAAAGCCTAGATTCACAAAGAATCTTGGCCTTTCATTTTGTCTGAAATCCTTGAACTCTCTGGGTTGTAGCCCCAGACTCCTACACGACGCCATGCCATGGTGGGGCATTTAACCATGCCTCATAATCTATCTTTTTTTGAGCATGATGACATCTCTTTAATTCATTTGCATAATACTCCACTCCATATTGAAGTCCTGGTCTATAAACATTGAGTGAAATGTGTACTAATAGATGGAAGAGTCGATCTAAATATTTGTACTCTAAAACTTATCTATGCTTTGGGATTCTCAGAAATAACCATTGATCCTAAAAAAAAGATAACAATAAAAGCATATGATGACAAAGAAAGATCATCAAAAGGGATCATGGTATTACATTCAAGTAGGACCAGTTCAAAGGGTTACTCTATGTCAAGTCTTGGAAATAGACTTATCTTATAGCATACTTTTCGGTTGTCCTTGGATCCATGAAATGCATGTAGTACCATCTACAGTAGATTACTTTAGTGGCGAATATTCACCAATGGTGAATTTTTCACGTCGGCGACCTCGAAATGGCAAATATTTTGTATCAACTGTGGGTGGTCATGTCGCCAGAACATTATCAATTTCCATCAAATTCACAACCTAATCCCCACATGTTTTATGTAATTAAATATTTCTGTGCGAGGATTTCACCAATACAATATACGATGGACACACGGTAAATTTAATTTTTTCGCCTACACTCTCCGAGGTTGCCTTAATAGATGACCATAATTCGCCTATAGGCATGTAAAGATTTGTTAGCCAGGAGGACCCAATTCACCCAACATTTTGCCAACACGTGTCTCCATTCACCCCAACTTTCACCAACTATATTGTATTTGCCAATTCTTTGGACGACCCATAATTGCCTTGAAAATTACATAAGTCGTGTTATAGTCACGTGGGATTCGCCAAATATTTGTATACTATAGAAAATTCCCATGGAATTTTCCATATAAGGATTGGTATACATACATGCAAAGATCAAATCTATCTCAACACAATCTGGTGGGTTCTAGGCTCTGAATTCTTATCAATAGTGAAGTTTCAGACCAAGGAAAATCATTGTTGTTGACTGCATTGGTGATTACTAGTGACCTAAAGGTGAGCGATCATATTTTTGAAGTGTTATAATATTATTCTAAATTTATCTATATTTGTTTGCACTGTTGAGTTCATTTTTATTCAGTGACGACCGGTCAATGCCAAGTGGTCAGTCAGGACATTCAAACCTCAGACATCTAGATTGTAGGTCATAGGGCCAATGAAACATATATTATACTTTATAGTCTATTATTGCTTCTTCAACAAATTGATATTTTTTTGGCAACCTTTATTTCGTTGGAGATGTTGAACAAGAAGAAGGGTAGGAAACTTGAATGTGGGGAAGGCCATGAGTGGCCAACAAAAAGCAGAATGTTGTCTTCGTACTTTGGCTTTGGAAAAGATTGTCACGAAAATCAGGAAGGTACATCATCACAAGTACAAGTACAAAATTTGCAACCTACACCGCATGTTGAAGACGGTGGTGAACATGATATCTCAAATCATGATGATCTTGAAGAAGATTATCTGGTAGATGACCAAGTTATCCAAAATGATATAATCGACTTGGGTGATAATTCCATTGATGATAATGCACAAAAGGGAAAAAGAAAAGCCAGATCAAAAAAGGATGGACGACAATAAAAAAAGGATCGGGAGTGGGATATGTCAGTGAGGAATTTTCAAATTTATTGGGTATCAAAGTATCCATTCATTGAACCAGTGGAGAATCCAATTGAAGGCAAGCCTCCAATAGAATGCAGATGTAAGATTTGCACTTGGAAATATAACAAGGAAATTAGGTTGCAGCTGAAATTTGACACCATAGAAAAGCATATGGGTAAAGTTTATGAAAAACAAATGATGAGACGGATTTGAAAAATCAGTGATAAGATGGAAAATGAAGGAGGAATGTAAGCATGTGAGGAATGCCAAAGAGTATTTTTTTCATGAGAAAATATAGACGAATCCTACTAAAGTTAAAGGTTCTATTGAAGATAGTTTTGGAAAAGCAATTCAAATAGAACAACTAGGAAAAGTTGTTCACTTAAGCATTGTTTTTTATATTTTGAGCAGAGGGCATGCTATGACAGATTTCCCATCAATTAGTGGTTTATTACACTTTTTGAAAGTTCCTAACTATCCTAATAGACACTGGTCAGTAAACAGTGGATGGGAATGGGCAAGTTGTCTTACTGAGGTTGAAAAAGAAGATGTCAAGGAAAAAATAAGAGTCAAACTTTATTGCATTTTCTTTAGACAAAGTTACGAGAGTAGAAAATACTTCATGGGTATGCATGCATGTTTATACTATACAGAATCATACCTACCAACCTCATCTACTATCTGTTGCTAAAATGAAGGAGAGTATGACAATAGAAAATTTATTTCAACTAGTAAAGAGAAGTATAATTGAATATGGAGGTATGGATGACATGACGGTTGCCAAAAAATTGGTGTGTGTTGGAGCAAATGGAGCTTCAGTAATGCAAGGTCACAAGAACGGTCTTCATACAAAGATTAAAACTTCATTTGCATTGTACATTACTACAATTCACTACATGGCTCACAAAATGAATCTAGCTTCTAGAATTGTGAGCAAGTATGCTTCAGTAAAAAAAATTGAAATTTTAATCAAAGAGCTCTACTCACACTTTTGTCGAAGTCCCAAGTGATTTATGGAATTTCAACACTTTGTTGATGGAATAACTAATGGGAACAATCTTCTCAAGGATAACGATACTAGATGGATCTCTTTGGACGGTCCGACGTATCAAGTTTTTTCAAAATATCCATCCTTGATTGGACTATTTCACACAACTCGTGACGAATCAGAGCAACCAAAATTTCCTAACCTTCTTCGAAGGTTAAGTAATCTAGAGACACTCTTAACTTTAGCAGCTCTTCTGCCCATGCTAGAGGAAATGAGGAATATTATGAAGGCTGCCCAAAAAAGAGCTTTGTATATTGCAGATTATGCTATGTTGCATAAGATGACATGCATGACCCTCGACAATCTCTATCGAAATCAACCAACACTATCTAATAAAAAATTTGTTAAGTGGCAGACACTCATAGATTTGAACAATCCTAATAACTTTTTACAAATTGGTGCAAATGGGGAGGTATGTGCCAATGTATAGGGAGTTGAGATACCAATGCACTACTATGCCAAGGTCGACCATGAGGAACCAAGAAAGCACCCCAAGAAGCAACTAGCAAGAGTTACAAGGGAAGATTTCGACAAGATTGTTGAGATTGTAACTACTTCTGTGAAGAAAATTTCCTATGATCTTTCCTCACAAATTAGAAGCAGATTCCCTCCTGATAACCTACTCGAAGGCATGTCTATTGTGTTTCCTCAATATTGGAGCCTCAACATTGCAACTGATTTTTGAAGTAAGCTTTTGACTTTTATAAAACAATTTTGCATATCTAGAGAATTGAATGGTGTAACTATAAATGGAATATTAGATGAAACTCATCTTCGAGAGAAATCATCTCATTTTGCATACACTATGAGAGAACAATATGGCACAATGGAGAACCCCCGTGAAGAGGCATCAATAACAAGGCTTTAGAAATATATAACTGAGAACGCAGCATTGCGTGATTCAATGCTAGAATATTTGAAGCTTGTTGATTTATGTCTTACCATGATATTGGGTTCGGTGGAAGATGAGAAAGTTTTCCGTGCTTTGGGGTTCCTAAAATCAAAGATAAGAAACAAACTAGACAAACATTTGGAAAATTGCTTGAGGCTCTATACATCTAGTATGATGTCCACACTTTTCCTTATGATAGGGCACTGGAGGTCCAAATGTGAAAGAAGAGGTTTTGGAAACACTTCAAACCAAAGTGCCAGTGGGACTATTGACTCATGTACTAGACCTATTGGTAGCATTGAGATGCAGTTCAACGAAGGTATGCAAACTCAGAGTGAAGAAACCACAAACAAGAATCAAGAAAGCTTTGAATTTGATGAGGATGAATGGCAACTGTAAGAGATTGGTATTTATTAATCTTATTACTGTATCTCATCATTCATATTACAAAAGCATATTATTATGGTTGATAACTTGATGATATTTTATGATTCTATTAAATTTTTGCAATTAGAATTTAATATTGATTTGTAATTGTATTTTTTAACTTTCTATTTTTCAGATTTAAAATAGCATAATAAAAGACCATAATGTGTTTATTGATATAGAGATGTTTATTTAGACATGTTTGAGAACTTAGATTTTCATTGATTATTTCAAAATATAGCCATATGATACAATTCATTCAATAGTAATACACCAATCTATGTGATTCTCCGTGCAAAAGTCAATACAAAGTTTCAGAACCCTTTGCAAATGACCCCGAATTCCCTTTTATAGAAACAAGGGAGCAACAATAGCTTCAGGTTAAATTGCAACATGTGAAGACTCAACATCATAATCACAAACTCAGCATAGATTTACATGGTCATTACAAGCTAGATTAGCAATTTAACAACTGCTACATGTTTGATGTCTCATGTTCAAAAAACAGAGTTCAAAATTAAATATTAATTCAAGCCATGACAAATTAAATATAGATAATAGCAGTGCCCAAAACATAGTAATCAGAAATAGAGAAATCTAGAAATGTTAAAGCTTGGGAGAATTTGAGAATAAAAATTTACAGGCTGAAGTTTTGCACTGTGCATCATAGATTCATAGTCTGGATTAGCAATTTAGCAATAGCGAGTGCTGGTTTTTTCCTGTTCATAAGCATAGTTATTTCAAGCGATTCCAAATTCCAAACATAAAACCTTAAAATTAAGAATAAAAGAAGAAAACTATGCAACACATACTGTGATTCTTAAGATTTTTGTGCCAGTTTTTGTAGGGTGCTCCACTCTTCATCTGATGGAAGGTCAATATTTTGTAAACTATGGAAAGTCAACTGCAACTTTGTCAACAATCCATATTTAGAAGAGTGACTTGACATCACTATTTCACCTAATACCACATTCAGAGTAGTAAATGGTTGGATGAATTCCAGAAAGCTTTGGGGAGTTGTGTTCTTAGGAAGCAAGTCTAAATCAGACTTCATTTTTATCGCCATGCTTTTTTTGTAAGCTTCTTTTCCAATGAATTTATTTGATGGGTCAACGGTCTTAGACAAACCAAGATTAATAAAGTAGTTTTCTTTTCTTGCAACTTCAATATCTTTTTGCCACATTTATCCATAACTTTTGATGTTTCCCTTAGTTTCTGACATTTTTTAAGGATAGATGATGTCCTAACTATGACATCAATGCGGCTCTTAATTCCCTTGGATGCCAAGTAGCTATCACTAGTACTATAGACTACTTGTAGAATCTATTTTGCCATATCCTCTTTTGAATAAACATGTATGCTCTTCTCAAAGTGCCCTTTGATTTTCATATAGATTAATCTCAGACTTTCATTCAATTCAAACCATTCACACAACTTGTCACTCCTCTACATTATTTGCTGCCAAATGTTTTCTTGTATATACTTCATTGTATTTTTCATATTATCTTTCAATCTATCCTCAAAAGTTTTAATTTTATCATTTGCATTATGCAGGCCTTCTTTAATTTGTGCACATTTTTTTATTTCTTCCTCTACTTCCTCTTCCAAATGATTTTCTTTTTCCTTCTCATGATCCAATAGGTCCTATGTTTTTCTTATTTCGGCAGTAGCAGACTCATAACTTTTATATAATTTTAAAAAACTAGCTCTTTCCTCATCAAATTTTTTACTACTTTTAGCCAATTATTCTCTCAAGTCCTTCAATTATGCATCCATCTTTTATTGCTCTACAATTTCTACCACAGAGCCCAAATTTTTTATCCTTTTCTATAAATCATTGCACTTGTTATCTACTGCTTTCCTCTTTGATTTTTTTGTTTTCCAAGTCTACCTGTAACTTTTCTATTTGTTTCTCTAGTTTTTTTTTTCTCTCTCCACCTTTAGCAGTAAACTGTAGACCACTTTGTTAGTCCTTTTTGACACACTAATTTTGTCCACATTATGTACTTTGGAAAAATCTATTTGGAGGGTGCTAACTTGAAATTCAGAGGGATCTATCTGACTATGTGGTGGATTTTTATCTTTAGTTGGGGGCATAACAACCATGAACTCCATCATATCTTTATGTGGGTCATATGTTGGAAATACCATGTTCCTTGCAAGTTGTTCGTCTAAAACTTTAGTCAAGACAACCCTATGAAATGCTCTCTTTTTTTCTTTATTTGTATTTGTTGTGTGTTCAAATTTTTCATAGTAATCACGAATTTGAAAATCTGGGCTTGTTGAAGCAATTGAATGTTTGAAAGGTGACATAGGAATAGTAGAGGCTCCAGTTCCACTTATGCATGTTCTAGAAGACTACCTTGCGTAAATGTCTCAAGACTAGGAAGAGTTACAACATGATCATTGAAGTGCATGTTAATATTTAGTTGACCAAATCCAATAGACCTACTTCTAGTATCGATCTCTATGCTAGATTGGCTACATATCGTGGTTCGATAGTAACAAGATCAGTAGACAGATTCCCAACATCTGAGTCAGTGTTTGATACTGAATAGGTATTTTCATAAATAGGACTGTTGTCAGAGTCATCAGAGTCATAATAGTAATTTTCTAACTCTTCTTCAAGTGATTGAGTGAATGTATGTATAGTGTCAACACCTACATCTTTGATGCTACAAGTTCCTTCATGATTTGGTTCATTTATCACTTGTATCTGACATACCTGTTGACATAACCTTGATGGTTCTATAAATATTTGTCTTCTACTCCATTCAGCATCTTCTGGACTAATGATTGGTTCTATTTCTGTAGCTTCCAATTCTTCTTGTGTAGTTCCATACCTAATTCATTCTATGCTATTAGAAGGAGACATAGTAGGTGAAGATTTTTCTCTGTTCTTCCTTCTTTCAGCTTTTGTTCATAGTCTTCTTGTCTTTTTAGTCTGATTTCTTCTATCTCATTTTGTCATTTTAAGCATATCAGCTCTTGTGTGTCATCTTTGATATCATTGGACTCTTCTAGAGTTTCTGTACTAGATGTATCTGAGAGATAATCTGGACCCCATTCATACTCATTCGAGTCAGTTTCTGAATCATCTAGTTTTTGTCTACCAGTGTATGTAACTAGGATTTTCAATGGTGCAAACAATTCTCTGATTCTTTCTACCTCTTCTAACATATCCTCTGGGACTTCTACTCCTTGTAGTGTTGTAGTTGATATCATTGGAACTTAAGTACCGATTGTTTCCTCTCTCTTGATTGCTATTTCTTCTTATTCTTTTTCATACTCTTCTTGAGTCTGTTGAGTGTTTACTTCCTATGATGTCGAAGGTAGTATCTTTTTCCTCCCCTTAGACTGATGATGGGAAGTATGTTTCTAGTCTGATGTCTTTCCTAGATTGTATCCCAGTCCAACTTTATCATTTGTAGACTTAGTTTGTAGATGAATAGGTTCAATAATACCTTCTTGATTTTTGCCCAGAGGACCAGTACCTAAATATCTCATGCATTGAATCATTTTATATCCTAGACCATATTGTGTCAGAGAAATCTCATAATGTCTCACTTCTTTGTTTTCACTAGCTTCTTTGAAAAGCCATTTGAGAACAACATCCTCTTCTATTTCATCTACAAGGGAAGTAGAGGATTGTACAAAGAGATCAACATATATGACATTTGGAGTGGAAGTCTATGGCTTCATAACCTCTAATGTTTTTCCTGACTATCTTGGTGATGGAGGAAGAGAGATTAGTGAAAGTACCAGTTCTATCTTGTATCCATCCATGCCAGTATTTGTGATTTTCAATTTCTTTTATAAGTCCTTCATCAAGGTTTCTGAACTTTCAGTTGTAGAGGCTACTCTATTATGAGGCCCAAAGGTATCAACACTCTTTGTCAATACATTACAAGGGGAGTTTGTATCAATAGGAATATTGACTTCAACCCTGTTATAAGGAAATTTTAAGCACTGATGATATGTAGATGGAATTGCCTTCATTTCGTGAATCCATGGCCTGCCCAGTAAGATGTTGTATGAAAGAGGGAGATCAAGGACCTGAAAAATAACATCTCTTTCTATAGGTCCTACCCTAATTGGTAATAGTACCAAACCTTTAGAGGTTCTTTCTTCTTCATCATAAGCTTTGATTGTTATTTTCTTAGCCGGATCAATGACATTTTCAGAAAAGCCTAGCTGTGTAAGCAGATTATAGGTACAAATATTCAACCCAATGCCTCCATCTATCAAAACACGTTTAACTCAGTGTTTATGGATTATAGCTTCAATTTGCAATGGTTGATTATGTGGGTGATTTAGCGACTTGTCATCTTCTTTAGAGAAAGTGAGATAATGAGGCGAAGTCAGGTGACCCACCATGGATTGAAACCGATCGATATATGTCTTTTGGGACATTAGTAGTGAGCAAGGCTTTCTTCAAGATATCTTTATGAGCAAAAGAGATTTTGAGCAATTCAAAGATGGAGATTTGAGTGTTCATTCTTTTCAATTGTTCGACAATGCTATATCCAGGAGAGAATGATAAAGCCGGTTGTTTGGATTTAGCCAAGGTTGTATCTATTTGTTTGTTCGAAGAAGTTGGTAGGTTTGATGTTGTTTGAGCAGTAGTTGAAGAACTAGCTCCTTGGAGAGTGACTTTCTTTTGAGTGTGGGTCACAGCATTTGCATTTTGTGATTCATTTTTTTTATCTTTGATTATGATCACATTTATATATTCAGGTTGGGAAGACTCAATCATGTTTACCATATTGTCATTGCCGGTATAGGTGTAATTAACTTTGGCACCTCCTTTTGACTTCGAGGAATCACCTTGTTCATAAAAAGGTAAGGGATCCTTAAAAGCTTTGTGATCAGCATTAGTTGTGTGATTTCCAACAAAAAATTTGCTAGCGTCAATGAGATCTTGAATCTCATTCTTGAGCTTCATGCAGTTATTTGTGTTATGACCTTTTTTTTCGATGGTATTCGCAGTATTTGTTCTCTCTCCACCATTCTAGTTTGACTTCGGGATCATATGGCCTAGAATTGTCTGGTAAGGTTATCAAATAATTTGCCAATAAAGTTTTGAATGCGGATTCGTATGATTCTTCCAGAGGAGTAAAGTCGTGTTTAGGTTTTGAAAGCCAAGGTTTCTCTTTAAACCACTCATTTACTTTCTTCGGAGGATTTTCAGCTACAGTTTCAGCTAGCTTGAGTGCTTGTATGCCACTAGCCAGATTAAATATCATGGATTTTGATTTTTCTTTAACAGTGTCTACCACTCCATCATTAACAACGTTTATGTTGTTGTCTTTGCCATATTTCCAATATTTTTTATTTTCTTTGGAACTAGAACCTTGTTGTGTTTCTTTCCAAAGTGAGATATCTCATTTCTTTATAAGCACATCTTCCATTCTAAGGGCACTATCTACCATTTTGTTGAATGAAGGGTATACTTGCATTTGGATACTATATTTCAATTCAGGGATCAAGTTGTTGACAAAGATATCCATCTTCTTAGAATCCAAAATAGGTCGTGAATATCTAGAGAACATCTTTCTCCAACATTGGAGGAAAGTGAGAAAGGGCTCTCTTGTCTTCTGTTTGGTATTGCAAAGCTCTATCATAGTGACTTGGTGATGAATGTTATAGGAGTATTGTTGTAGAAACAATTGGATTAATTCTTTAAAAGTTTTTCTTCCCATATGTAGGCTTGAAAACCATTCCATAGCTTGCCCTCCTAAACTTCTCAAGAAAAGGCACATGAGATAGGTTTGTTCATGCATGAACTCCATACATAAAGCAAAACATTCTCTGACATGGTCTTGAGGATCTAAGTTGCCATCATATTTGTCAAATTTTGGGATCTCCACTTGTGAAGGAAATGAAGGCATGTAAAGGTTTTTATCAAATGGAAATGGGCATATCGTGTCCAGAGAATATTGTTTTGATGATTTATCCTTGTTTTTTAGTTTTGTGATCTCAGTCCATAACACTTGTAAGTGTTTGTTTAAAATTTCTAAGGGTGTCTCTTCCTCTTTAGTGATGAGGGCGTCAACGTTATAACCAGTAGGAAGTTTAGAGCCTTTCTTTACTAGTTCTAGAAAATAGTCTTCTTTTTCTCTAGCCATGATAACCTTCATCATTTTTTGGAAATCTTTATCCTTTTGACATTTATGAATATCAGTTTCACTAGGTTTAGAGGCTTCAGATTCTTCTAATGAGGAATCAGTGTCAGTAGCCTAGATACTGAGATTGTCATAAGCATTGTGTTTAGCAGCTTGTCTTTCTTGTTTTGTTCCAGATATGGTGGGAGACAAGGGTTGATCATAAACTGGTATATCTGATGATGAAGGTTTATTAGTGGCAAGGTCCTCTATGTAAAATGGACTATCTTGATATGAAAAGGATGGTTTGAGTAGGTCAACTTTCTTACGAGAACTTCTGGTTTGAGTAGGAATTTTTATTGACTGATGTGACCTAGAGTTGTTTGTGATGCAGAAGTTAAGATCAAATTTGGAGCTAGTTATTCGTTTACTATATTGATTGAGAGAAGCAACTAAGATTTAGTCTGGTTTTAGGAAAGATCTATCCCATGTAAGATGTGATCAAAGTTACCTAGTTTGATTTGAGAGAAGTGACTAAGACTTGGGCTGGTTTCAAGAACGATCTATCCTGTGTAAGATGTTATCTAAGTAACTTAAGTTTGATAAATGGTTGATTGAACTAGCTGAAAGATGATCGACAAAATCGTGCAACACAATGATAGAAGTACATTGTTTAGTTTTTTTATACTCGGGATGATGATAACTAGTTTTATGCTTGTTGTAGACTAGTGTAGGCAAGTTTGACTATTCTGGACTGACAAAATCAGAGATTTGTATGATAGGGTTTACAAGACTAGATGATAGTTTAATATCTTTAGGATGATAAAAATAGTATTTCATATGAGTTTCTACCTAGGTTCGTACGATAGGTGGGTATACCTTAGACAACAAACTGATGAATGTGATGTTTTATCGGACAACACAGGATTAGGACTCGGATGATACTTCCCTAAGCAGGACAACAATTTATCAAATTTCGTATGACACAAAATTGAGACTCAAACGACAAACTATAAGGCTTGATGAATTTTCATACACAAATAGTTATGTAGCAGGATGATAAATCAAAAGACTCATACAATAGTTTACTAGACAAAGACAAAATTTTGACAAACAGAGTTTTCAATGATTGATGACGACCAGTTTTTGAGATGGATTGATTTTTTGATAACTGATGTAGGTTAGTTTGTGACATGGATAGAGTTTTGACCACTAAGATAGACTACTTTTTGATATGGACAAAGTTTTGACCACTGAGTTATTTATTGTTTTCTCCAGTTTTGGTATTCCAATTTCAGTTTTAGGGATGAAAACACAGTAAACACGTAATATGTATAATGACTTCAATCACATCACACTAACCCTATGGAAATTGGTGAAAGAAGAAAACCTTTTCTTGCAGACTTAGGTACACACCCAAAAGCTAATCAGAATACGGTTGCTAAGTCTCACGCAATGGATTCTCAATGTCATATTAGCTGACTCCAAACGCTAATGGGGGAATGAAATGTCAAGTATCTTGGAAGAGTTACTATCTCTCTTGCACATAGATTATCCCCCCTTTTGGAGGTCAATCAGGTAGCCTCTATCTTATACTTCTTAGTCATGAATTCTATTTGAAATTACCCCTTAAGTCACGCAAGCATGATTAAGGCCTATAGTCCAACAAGGTACTGAAATAAGTTGTAGTCATGTAAACATGATTGAGACCGCAAGACCCTATAAAATGCTTGTTATGAGAGATCTCAAAGAGAAAACTCAAATAATCTCATCCTTTGAGACTTTAATCAATCAGAGGCCTATTTATTGTAGTGAGTTAGAATGCCCAAGTTCGGTTGTACTCACTTGGGTCGTTCTCACAGGGTGATTACTTTTTCCCACTGTGACAGGCCCGCTAAAGGTACACAAATCTCAAACTTAGAAAAATCCTCAAGGGTCTGGATTTCTCATTGTCTATGCAGACAAGAGCATACTCTTCTACCTCTCAGAATTTTCTTAAAACATGAAAGACATATTTGTTCATTAACTAGATAGCAATTTAGGTGCCTAAAAAATGAATTTTAAAAAATACACAATGTTTACTCGAATCTCCTCAAGCAACCTACAAATACAACGAATCAGTAGTCATATTGTCTTTGTTTGACAAGCATATTCTTCAACAAGTGTTCTACAAAAAATTGATTAGGCTGTGAAAATTCCTCAAACAAATGGACAACAAGCTAGGGTCAGCGTTAGTATGATCAAATTTGAATAAGCAAACCTAAAGAATGAAATCTGCTTTTAACCCAAAAACACAGAATATCGTACAATGATTCTCATCGAGTCGTATGAGATCGCATGATATCTGTAGTTTGTCGTTCAGGTATATTGGAAATCTCGTACAATATTTCACAGTAACCGTATGGAAAAAAATCCGAAAAAAATAAAAATCTGAAAAATAAGAAAAAGTTAGTCTTCGAGGATGAAAAGATGTAGTCTTCTGCCCCATGATGGGTGCCAGAAATGTGTATGTGAAAAGTGGAATAAGTATCTGCAAGTTGTAAGACACAACACTTCAATTAAGTCATTGCATGTATGGTTAGACATATATAAGCATGAATAATAGAACCATAACAAATCAACCAATTTCCTTCTAAAAGATGCGAGCATAGACTTGCTCTCAGATTTGTTATAAGCAATACCAGTGACTAGTATACACCAAGATGAAGGATTTAATCTATATGAGAATGATATTAAGCTAAATGGATGCAAGATTATGCTACATGGATGAATAGTAAGCTATATGAATTCAAACAATCATAATTGAACTAAATATGCAAAAAGCTAAACTAAGATGCAATAATCTCAAAAAGAAAGTGCAATATCTTCATTGACTCCAGAGCAAAAACTGTATAATAACAATAAATCTCTAGGGTGTTTTGAATGAGAGATGAAGGCTCAATTTATAGAGAATCACAAGAGAGATCAATGGTCAAGATCAATCAGCAACAAGCGATTGAGATTATTCAAGAAAAAGCACAATTTAGGATAATTAAAATAATTGAGAGATCAGATTCAGTTAACCTTAAGATAGATTCCAATTATAGTTTGATTGATATGCATTCAGATTATAAGTTTGAGTTTGCATTGGAGATAAAATTCAATTAATTCCATGCACTTGAGATAAAAATAGGTGATTCCATGCAATTTCTTTGATTTATTCAAGAAAAGAGTATTTTCAATGCAAATGAACTTCTTTTCTCAAAAGCTTTGAGTTCCAATTTTAGAGAATGATAAATAATTCATTTAATTGCTTTTCTAATTTCAAGTTCCCAATTTAGAAGAAGAAATAATATCTCAAGTTTAATTTCTCTCTCAATTCAATTCTTTTATTTTTTTTAAATTTAACTCTTGCTTTGCATATTGATTCCTATTTTGTAATAAATTAATTCTTTTTATGATTAAATGGAAAATTTATTAATTAATTAAATATGCTAGGATATTTAATAAATTAAATATGATAATTGATCAAAATGATTTACTTGGAATGATTTAATTAATTAAATAAATATTTAATTAATATAGAATAATTCACTTGCCATGTGACATTTAATGATTGAAGAATTAATTAATTGTGTGCTCAAAGTTGATTTAATTGCCTTTGGTTAGGACTTTGGTGATGTTGTCGAGATTAGGAGCCCATGGTTTAGGTGACCATTTTTAGGGTATTACACATACAAGATCTCATTGATAAGGGTGATATTGAGGTAGCAACAACAAAACCTGGTAACAATAACGACAAACTCAAGATGTACTAGGAACCTTCCCCCAATCATGACAAAGGCAAGGGCTCATCATCTAATGTCCTGAACTATGATTATATCAATCATATAATGGGCTTTGACTTTTTGGTGGGTCACATTGAGCCTGTAGATAACCATGTCAACATCATCACTATCTAGAAAACTAATCCTCCCTCTTCCCAAAGAAGACTTAGGAACACTGTTCAAGGTGATCCTGACCCTCCTCAACTAGCAAGCAAAACCAACCCTACTAAGATAGTCATTCAAGGTGCCACACCTTTCGCTTCTCACTCTCATAATGACTTCAATGTAACTACCTATCATCGGAGGGTAATTGTCCAAGGAGCCCCTCCTCCACCAAACCCTCCCCCCATGTCATCCACCCCTTGATAAGATCTCCTTGACCATCTTGGGAAGACCCCCGCACAGATCTCCATCCTAGAGCTCATCAAGACCTCCCTTGTCCACAAGGAGATTTTGGAATAAGCCCTCCTTAAGTCATGTGTCCCTGACAAAATCAATGCTACCCAATTCCAATCCCTCATTGGAAACCTCGCTGCCCAGCAACACCTTGTTTTTACCTCTAATGACACTCTTATGGATGATGATCATAATAAATCATTGCATATTGAAGCCCTTATCCAGAAACACAAGATTAAATGCAACTTGATAGATGGTGGATCTAGACTCAATCTTTGTACATTTAAGTTAATAAAGCAATTGGGGCTTTCTAAGGACCTGGTTGATATGTCAAGACGAATCACAATCAAACCCTTTGATGATGCAAAAAGGGTTTCCAAAGGAATCATCACTTTGCCTCTTCAAGTGGACCCTGTTACAATTGAGACCCCTTGCCAAGTTCTAGATCTTGATCTCCCCTATAACATTCTCCTCAATTGCTTGTAGATTCATTCTCTTCAAGCCATTCCTTCCACTTACCATCAATGCATTAAATTTCACTTCAATGGTAGATAAATCACTATCAGAGGTGATCCACAACCCTTTCAGTATTGCAAGCTCCTAGAAGGGAAACATCCATACCATTGCTTGTTAAACATACCCTCTCTAACTCCCCCATCTGATGCATCTAAAGTCACCTCCACCTCATCTCAAACAGAGCCCAAAGTCAAGATCCTCGACAATGGTTATGGAGAATACCAACTTGAGGATGTTTTATTAATAGGAAATCTCCCCTTGTCTCCTAAGTCATTGGCAAGCCCAAAGAAATAAAAAAAGATCAGAAACCCGTTATACAATGTAAAGATACCACTTTCAATCAATAGGGTTCACTTGATGAGGAAAACCTTAAGACAAATGTTTCTTCATGATTGTACCATGAAGAAGATGAAGATCTAGCAAAAATACCCAAGAAGATGTATCCAAAAGCATTAGCCATAGTGGAGAAGATGGGTTATAAAGGACGTGGCCTAGGGCTGGAAGAGAAAGGAATAAAAGAACCAATAAATCCCATCTCATACAAGTATAACAGGGGCTTGGGTTATACTCCAGTACCTAAGATCAATATCACTGGTGCCCCTTCAAGTCCTTCTTTGGATGTCAAAAATGTTGATGAAGAGGAGCTCCATGAAATACCTTTTGACTATGAAGATGACATCTTCTTTGACACCCACATCAACACAGTCACCCCTGCAACCCCTTCCATCCCACATGAGTTGCAACTTGTTCACCCTGAGCTTATAGACTAGGACCAACGAGACAAACCCGCTTTAGACATATGTGTTGATGATAGTGCTCTCATGACTCTCTTGACTATGTGCAACTTAGAAGACTACAACAAAGTTCATGGGATTCAATTACATGAGAAAGGATACTTTGGTAGTCAGGTCAATGCCCTTAGTCACAAAAAAGATAATTAAAATAAAAATCATGATTCCCTAGGTAAAAACCTCTCTGAGGCACCTTTGGATGAGGAAAAAGTAAAAATAAAGGGTGTATCTAAAAGTGAAAACCTGGATTAGGCACTTGAGGATGAGGGACTTGACCTCCCTACCATTGTTCCTCCTCAACAAGACAGGTCAACTTTACTCATAGAGGAAACATACACTGTCAATATGGGCACTGAAGACACCCCAAAGAATGTGATCATTGACAAGTCCTTGATGGATCAAGAGAGACAGGACTTTATCAATTTATCCTAGTCATATGCTAACATGTTGGGCCTAGATCCCAACTTGGTAGTTCACAATATTGTTGTCTCTCCAGATGCAAAAATAGTAAAGCAAAAAATATGCAAGATACATCCACACATTGCACTCCTCGTCAAAGCATAACTTCAAAAGATGTTGGATGCTGGATTCATAAAACCAATAGACTATCTTGAATGGGTATCCAATGTTGTACCTATCAGAAAACCTGCTGGGGGCATCTGTATTTGCACAGATTTTTGAGATTTGAATAAAGCTTTCCCTAAGGATGATTTCTCACTCCCCAATATAGACATGATTGTAGACTTCACAGCAGGACATGAAATGTTATCACTAATGGATGGATTTTTTGGATAGAATCAAATCAGGATTGTAGAGGAAGACCAACACAAAACAACATTCACAACACCATGGGGCACCTTTTGTTATCAAGTCATGCCTTTTGGTCTCAAAAATGTCGGAGCTACATATTAATAAACAATGACAATAATTTTCCATTTCCTTTTGCACAAAATCATGGAGGATTACGTGGATGATCTTCTAGGAAAATCCAAGACAAGACATGAGCATATCCCTATCCTAAGGCAAATTTTCCAAAGATTGGAAAAATATAAATTGTGCCTAAATCCCAAGAAATATATCTTTGGCATCACATCTGGGAAACTGTTAGGTTTCATTGTTTATTGCAGAGGCATAGAGGTTGATCCTACAAAGGTGAAAGCTATCATGGAAATGCCTCCCCCAAAGACCCTCAATAGTTGTGCAGCCTCCAAGGAAAACTCCAATCCATTAGACGCTTCATCTCACAGCTTGTAGACAAATATCACCCATTTGTACATCTATTATGCAAAGATAGCAAATTCAAATGGAATTGCATGTGTCAGTAGGCTTTTGAGAAACTTAAGGAATATCTTGCATCGCCTTTGATTCTTATGCCTCCTATTCTTGGACAACCACTTCTTTTGTACATATCAGCTACTGTAGTGGCATTGGGGGCATTATTGGCATAGATAGGTGATCAAGGAAAAGTACATGCTATATACTATATCAGTCACACATTAGTAGGGTATGAGCTCAATTATACCCCTATTAAAAGAGCATGCTTAGCACTTGTCTTCAACACACAAAATCTCTGGCACTACATGCTTAAGAATAAAACAAAACTGATTACTAACATTGACCCTCTCAAGTATCTCTTGTCAAAGGCTTCTCTCACTGGCAGAACTACTAAAAGAGTCATATTACTAAGTGAATTCGTCATTGAATATGTATATAGAAAAGCAATCAAAGGACAAGTAATAGAAGACCAACTAGTTGATGCTCTGCTCCTAGGTGATCACCCGATCCTCACAAAATTTTTAGATGAATTCATAATGACTGTCACTACATCCTCTAAATGGCAGTTATACTTTGATGGTTCTTGCACCCAAAATGGATCAGCAGAAGGCATACTATTGAAAGGAGATTGCATCCCTAAATCATACAAGATAGCATTTTCATGCACTAACAACATTGCAGAATATGAGGCACTAATCAATGGACTCCATCTGGCTATCCAATCGAAGATATTGGAATTACATGTCTATAGTGATTCCCAACTTGTCATTAAACAAGTCAATGATGAGCATCAAACAAAAGATGACAAGCTTCTTCCTTATCGTAGTATGGTTGAGGACCTCAAGGAGCATTTCACATCAATCAAGTTTGATCAGATTCCACGTACCAACAACACAGTTGTAGATGCAATGGCCACTATTGGTTCCCTCCTTTAGATGTCAGCACATAGTTAGAAATGTGAGTTTTTGGTCGAGAAACTCTTCATACCAACATATGACTCACCAGAGTCTAAAATGGTGTGCGTACTCATTCATCCTGAATCCCCTTGGTACCAGGAGACCTTCGCTTACCTAAGAGATAACACCATTCTCCAGCACCTCACCAAAACCCAACAATAAACCTTTATCCACTGATGTGACCTTTATACTATCCTTCCAGACACCTTATTCAAAAGGAATTTTGATGGTTCCCTCCTAAGGTGTCTAGACAAACAAGAGGCTGAATAGGCACTACGTGAAGTGCACGAAGGTATCTATGGGGCACACTCAAGTGGTCTCACTTTGACTAAAAAAATCTTGTGAACAGGATACTACAAGCCTACAATGGAAGTAGATACATATAATTATGTGAAGAAATGTATCCCTTGCCTGAAGCATGGTGACAAGATCCATGCTCCATCACAAGATCTACAACCTTTCATCACACCCTGGCCCTTCTCACAATGGGGACTCAATCTCATTGGTAAAATCCACCCTGCATCCTCAAATGGCCATAAATTCATCATTACCACCACTGAATACTTCACCAAGTGGGTGGAGGTCATCCCTCTTACCATCACCACTAGTAAACAAATTTCTAAATTCATCCTGAACTATTTAATCTACCATTATGGAATCCCCAAGGTTATTATCACAGATAATGGTAGACCTTTCAAAAATCAAGATGTTAATGATCTTTGTCAGAAGTTTGATATCCAACACCACTTCTCCACTCCCTATTACCCACAAGGTAAAGGTCAAGCTGAGACCTCTAATAAAACCTTAATCAAAATCCTTAAAAAGACAGTCAATGAAGTTGGTCGTGATTGGCACCTCCAACTCCATCCTGCTTTGTGGGCTTAGCATACCTCCATCCGCACACCCACAGGCACAACTCTATTTCCTTGGCTTTGGCTTTGAATTTGTCCTCCCTCTTGAGATCAAGATCCCCTCCCTAAGGTTTTCATTGTAGAATATCCTCCTAGATGAGGAATATAGAGTCACCAGGCTACAAGAGCTAGAATTGATGGATGAAAGGAGCTTTAAGGCCTTAAAATATCTTTGGGTATATCAGAATCGCCTACGCTTGAGTTACAACAAGAAAATCAAAACCTTGGAATTTCAAGTTGGTGATCTTATCCTCATGGAAAATCAGAGAAACCTCCAAGAAAGAGAGAAGAAAGGCAAGTTCAAGACAAATTGGCTTGGACCCTATGAACATCATGCACCTGAAGAGATTCTATGCCTAGTCCTCAAAAGGTCACCAATTGTCTCAAAAAATCAAGAAAAAAAAAGCGATGAAAAATAATAAATCTTCCATTAGAGAAAACCACTTTGTGGCACTATGGGCAAGTACCTTGGTGAAAACCTTCACCCAGACATCAAGGTAAATAATCTAGAATCCATCATCTATCAAGTCAGACTAGGTCTCCACTACTCACCCATCAGATATCCACATTTGCCTATGCATACATCATCTTGTTTGTCACCGGTTCTTCCCTTCATCCTAGCATGAACATCATCCCCTTATCCACTCACCCACAACCAATAGAATGATCAATCGCATGATGATGATTCTTTGCCTGAAGCATGAATAAGGATCAACCCATTAAATTGAGCTTTTAGCCCATAAAACTGAGCTCTATTCCCTCACATCGAGCTTTTCCCCACACCTTGAGCTTGTGCCTCCATGTGAGCTTCATCAAGTCTTGGTGTCAGTCCTACATCTACAGGTCAGTCCTCATGGTCATTTGGTTAATTTCCTAGTCAATCTTATCCATCTTATCCTCTACCCTCAGGATGAATCCTTCCCTTGTCTAGCAATTTAATCTTTATCCTAATCCTACTCTAGGCAAGAGGCGCTAGTTGGTCATGTGTGCGTGACTTTTCTGATTTTTGGATTTTCATTTTGACTTGCATCTCTTTCCCTACGACTTCTCCTATCTACGACTGCCTAGATCTTCCATATCCTGGTATGTTTGCGATGTGTGTATACTAGGGAATGTTTTCATGGTATGGTGTGTTTGGGATCTCTCTTGTAAAAACCGGTGACCTAGTACTAGTGTTTGTCAACACTTAGCTTGTCGTGTACAAGGGATATATGTGTGTTTGATGGTTTCCTTGCATGTACCCACAACTTTGTATCCATTTTTTTAAACAATTGCATTGTTGTGTGTAGGGAATTCTCACTTCTCTGCAAGTCAGCCCACGCCTTGGGTTTCTCATGGCATCTTGGTTCCTATAATCAATGGTGCGGGTTACGTAGGGAAATATTAGACTAGGTTGGATCTCCACAACTTTTGTACACAAACCCCTCCCATCATTCCCATTTGGCATTTCCATTGAGTCCTCAATTCTCCCCATCTAGCATTCCTGTGGAGTCCTCAATTTCCCCCCTCCCTATTCTTCTATCCTACCTAAGGTCATTGTATTTATATTGGCATATTCTCGAATAATTTTTGCATTATTCATATGGGTGCATTACTCATTAATCTTTTAATTGTTGCATTATTCATTTTTTATCAATCATTTAAGTTGCATCTCAAATTATGTTATATTAACCATTCCTTATCGATCATTTATCCATCATTAACCATTTAATTTGCATTCCAAATTTTGTTGCACTTCTCATTTTATAGGTTATCCATTATAGTGTACATGCTCATTTCATTATATATTTTGTTGCATATTCATTATACATTAATCCATTAAATCACATTATGTATCCTCAAAATCATTAGAAAATTCAAAATAATACATCATACATACACATCATAAAATCTCAAAAAAATATGCATCCACATAGACAACCATCCTGCATCCATCAAAGTGTTAGTGATATATCATAAACACATGCATGATTATCCATCCTACATCCATCAAAGTGCCAGTATCACATCATAAGTATAGGCATATGTAAGCATCCATCCTGCATCACAAATAGGTCAACATAATACATCCATAATCATCATCAATGCATCACATCATAAAACAATAGATAATGTCCATAATAAAGTACATGCATGCATAAGCGCCACCAAAATCATATATATATATATACATATCTCAAAAATGAATATAACAGTCATAGTACAATGGTCGCCTTGAAGAGTAAAAAAATACATGTCAAATGGAGCTAACTCTCCCCTCCTATCTCCCCAGCCCCCTCCTCATCACCTCCTCCTCCTTTGGATCCATCTGCTCCCCCTGTCCTAGGTGGTCTCATACCCATCGATCCACCTATCTTTTGGCTCTGTGTCGGACACTGGCTGTGGGTCTGGTGAGAACATACACTCTCTGTGTATGATGCTACTCTCTAATTTGTTGGGACCACTCCATGATATAACCCTCTATAATATGAAGCCTCTTCTCCTACCCTCTCCACCCTCTCCCGCTGCTGCATCATATCAAAATACATCTACCCTAACCCTGGGGGGACTAACATCTGTCGTGCTACATCCCTCTCCCCTCACAAGCAAGTAACATCTGCCTATGCTCTCTATAACTCACCCGCAACCCCTCCTACTCCTCATCCTTATCTTGTAATGAGCTCTATAGCTCCCCAATAGCAGTCCCCATCCTCACCTCCTCCAACATCCTCTCTACCTCCTCTCCCTCCCTCCGCAGATCCACCTCCATCCCGGCCGTCTACAAGCTCTCTATAAAATCACTAACCTCTCATTATAGCCTCTCCACCTCTACCTCTAGACTCTCCCATAGGATGTGTAACCTCACTTTGGATGCATCCCTCTCTTGCAAGACCCTGTTAAAATCTTCCTGAGAAACTCCCCCTCCACCCTCCACTCCAGCATCTTGTGCCTGCATATCAGGAATATCCATCAGCACTGCCTCATCCCCTCTAACCTCCCCCTCCTCTTTGGACTTCCCTATCACTATTGTAACCACCTATACCTATGCTGGAATGGCCACCTATGGCCCTCTACCTCATAGCACCCCTACCTTCTTCCGCCAAAGCCCTGTCCCCAAGAGCATCCTCCTCCCCTTCAACTATCTCATCTACCATCCGTTGTACCTCATAATCCTCTAATAATCCTAGAATAGTCAAATGCACTGGTAGGTGCACCTCCCACCATCTCTTGTATCCCCCTGTCATCCCTAGATCCTCCCCCACACCCATCCGCTCATCCCAAACCAGATAAGCTATAGTCTGAAAACTGGTCCTCCCCTCCAATGGACTCACAACCTGCCCCAATCTCCCCACCTCCCGAGTAGTCTGAGGATATAATGGTATATCCCCTACTATATCCTGTACCTGTCCAAACTGTCAAGCCACCCTATATGGTGCATAATATTCCATCATATATACTAATCATCCAAAAAGCCACATCTCCCCTCCACCGCTCGCTATCCAAAAATGGTCGCCATGTAAACTCCATAAGCTCATAAAAAATGTGGCACCAAAACCATATAGCTCCTATCGGGGTGTAATGCATAAGACCCCTATATCGATCAATGTATGGTTGTTGAGCTCGTTTGTCCTATACCTCGACTAATCAAGTCACTGCAATGTTCTCCCACACCCATACATGTAGTAGGGTAACCCTTGCTGATAGACTCGCATAATCTCTATACATGACAAGATGCATATCATGATATAGCTGAGAAAGAATTTGTGCTCCCCAGACATACTTTGCACAATCATGTACCATATAATAGACACATTTTCTCCGTCCAATAGGAAATCCATGCCCTCCTAGATCAGGCATCACTCGTCCACTCAAAAACTCACAGATCACAAGAATTAGGCAAGGAATATATCGGATCTCCATCACTCTCCCTAGATGCATCTGGCTCCTATCCATCATAAGTAGTGCCTCATACTCACAAATCTCTTGAAGATAGAAGTCTGTCACATCTGATCGGTACTCAATAATGATGCCATGAATGTGGATCTTCAAGATCCTCCATACATCTAGTAGTGTCACTGTCGCCTCTCCTATAGGAAGATGGAAGGCACAGGTATTTCTATCCCATCTCTCCACCAATGCAGTCATCATGGCAGTATGCACTCTAATCCTCGATCATCGGCCAAAAAAATGCAATCCTACGGTGCTCAATATCTCCAGCTTGTCCACCCCCAGCTGCCTATAAAGACTCATAGTCACCGACCAGTGCTCCCTCGATGCCAATGGCCCTAAGTCCGCCTGCATTCATGTAAACCACTTCGTTATCCCATATCATTCTTATCCCTCCCCTTATTCTATTCCTGAGACATTCATGATATCTCCCTAAGCTATTTCTTATACCTATACTCATCAAAATTCTTCAATTTCTACCTCCCTAGTGCTCTGCTGATTCATCTAGTGCTTGTGCCAAAATCATGACACTCGCGCTATACCACAGATGCATGTGCTAACCCCCTCCCTAACTTGGGACCTAACCCCGATTGATGCGGGTGCACGTTGCACGCCTCTTCTTTTCCACCAAACCAAACCCTAACCTAGACTAGCATAGTGCTCGCGCCACGCACCTATGCCCACCCCAAAACCTTCTCAGATCCCTATTTCCCTTCGTGCACTGGTGCTATTCGCTAATGCTCGTGCTAGCCTAGGGGCGCATGCGCTGAAACAATGATCAGCATGACCAGCCTGCTAGACTTTAAGCCTAATTCTAACCCTAAACCTATCAAATAACGAAGTGGGCTTAGGGTACGCACCGGTGGACCATAACGGGCTGGCCTCTCATAATGACAAACCCTCTCTACGCAATGCTCGTGTGTCGGAATGTGGTCCATCTCTCCTTCTGCTTTCTAAGATTTGATTTGCTCCAATGCATATGTGTGACAATGAACCTTCAATGGGCCCTATGTGGCTTATATGGCCCCCCTCGCGGGCCCACTCCTTCGTCTCCTCCCTTCTTTCCTCAATCATTCCTTCCTTTCTTTCTTGTTCATTCATTATTTTTTCCCCCTTCTTCTTTTCGAGAGTTTTCCGCTATTTTTTTCAAAAACTTTCAAAAAATTCTTGAGGGGGCATACACCACCCGCTCTTTACATCGGGGCATCCTCTTTCTTCTATCTTTTACCCATCACCAAATTTTGCCGTTGCATAAAAGAGGGGAAAAATGTAGACACTTAAATTAATTATTTAAATTAATTTAACTCTACCACATAATTAATTTATTTAATTATGTTAATCCTTATTCTTCTCAATATTAATTAAATTTAATCTAATTAATATTGTCACTATAGTTCAATGATTGATTTATTTAAATAATAAATCAAATTTCCCTTCTTCTTCTAAGGCAATCAAAATTAATTCTTCTTAATCTCCCTTTTTAATTAATTAATCCTTATGATTCCTACAAATCACCTTTTTTCTAATCTATCATTTGCCTACTTAATTCTTCTAAAAACTCTCTTAATCCCACTTACCATTATTCCCTAATTTTTAATTACCTCTACTCACTATCTCTCCCAGTCAAATCCTACTACAAATCCCACTTGTTCTAATCCCACTTAATCCCTCTTCTAATTTCTTCTAACTTCTCTTCTAATGGGTTGCTAGTGGCTAATCCCCATGATTAGCCACTGTGTGAGATTGAATTTCTTCCTCAAAATATTACCTGTAATAAGTTAGTTTCACAAAATACAATGAAAATGCATACAAGAAATCCAAAATCTACCAATGAAACTATATGAAATACATACTAAAATAAAATATTATTTTACCTTCATGGCTTATGTCTCATTGTGTCCTAACTTCACTGTTCCTGGTTGCATATGGGTGTGCTCTCAGACAATGCACTGTTGGCTTCCAAGATGGCATATAAAGAATGGACTGATAACTTGTAGTTGTAGCGTTCTAAAATTGTGACACTTGCAATTTCGACCGCATTTGGGTCTTCACGATGGCAACGCAACACTGAACCTGAATGGAGACCCCGAAACTTGTTCACAACATCAAAAACTGCATTTTTCAGCACCCTGGCCTGATCCTCCTTGCACCCTGCTGTCCCGGGAGGTGGGACCAGAGCACCCAGTGCCCTGGTCCTTCAGGACTAGGGCGCCCAGCGCCCTGGTCCCCCAGGACCATGGCGCCCAGCGCCCTGGTCCCTGGCCCTATTTTGGGCCCGGTCTCCTATGGGACATCGGGTCTTTTTGTTTACAAATTGGAAAATAACATTTCCTGGTCGGCCTAAGGTCGGGAAAATCAGTCTATCAACCCTAATTGGCAAGTATATAAACTACATTTTCCTCTGTCATTTGGGATGAGGCGAAAAAGCGTGGAAACGATACTCAAACATTCAAGCATTCAAGCACTCAAGCATTCAAACATTCCTTCAAACAATTGATCATTCTAAGTCTCCATTCAAGGCTAGGTGTTGCATTCAAGACAAGGATTCAACCATTGAAGAGGAGATCACATGCTACAACATACAACATACAACAAACAACAACATCTATACCTTCGCATATAAGGATACAAACATCCTTACAACAAGGTATTAGTACTTGTTTTACATTACAGTCATTTACATTTACAGCATTTCTCATTTCTTGGTTAATTCCAAAACTGGGGTTTGACCTAAGGGCAAACCCCTAATCCCTAACCCCCCAATCGTCTTTGCTTTTCTATGTGTAGGTTGCAGGTACGCGACTGAAATTGAAGATCTGGAATCCTTGTGCAGAGACGAACAGATCCCCCTTCGTTTCGTGGATTTTTCGGAGGACCGTGTGTACGCCGGGCGCCATCGTCCCGTCAACTTTTGCTCAAATTTGCAGGACAGCGCCGTCTCGACATTTTACTGCTAATTCCAGGTCCGCAGCTTCATATCATATCCCTATCTCTGTTTATAAGCGAATATTTCCCACTTTACATGCATTCCTAGTTCAATCTTTCTATCTACATTTCTTTACAAAAGAGGGTATCCTTGCTATCACAACCCTTGAAACTCATATAGAATCCAATCTTGCATTGCGTGGGATTGGATCTTGTGGGTTTCAACCCCTCTTTTGAATGTAAAGTCTCTCCTAAGTGAAAACCATCAACCCTAGTGAATCTCCCTTCTCTCTCCTTGGAGTTGGGGAGGGGAGAACAACTAGGGTTTGATTTTTCCGCTTTACAGTAGTTAACTGATACTATGATATGCATAGCTACATGATTATGCTAAAATGATAATGCTATATGATTATATTGCTAAAATGATATTTACTATTTGCTAATTGTTTCAAAACTCACAGATGCATATGATTGATTGAAAACTATTGTTGAAGACTCACTTGAAGATCTTTTGAAGTCTCTAATTCTCTCTCAACTGAAGCTCTTGATTTTATAGACTTTGAGAGGATGAGATGATGTGGCTCATATCAACGATCATGATCAGATCTGCAGTTTTGGATGGCTATGAGCAAAGGTGAAGGTTGAGAGAAAGGGGGAAGGAGAAGACAAGTGTCACTCATCTCACTTTGACTGGGTTGCTGACTGAGGGAATCTAGGGATGGTTGGAGGAAATTTAGGCATGAGAGGACAAGTGGACTCAAGTCCTTCCTAAGATGTAGGGGATTTTGGAGAGAATATAGGAAATGGTTATGAAATATGTGTACGTACACAATTTTCATTAAGTTTGGAAGTTGAAGATAAATGGTGAATTAATATTTGATAAATATTAATTTCCTTAGCCACATGTTTGATGAGTTGGCAAAGAGAAGATGAAGTGGAGATGGAGGGTGAGTTGGAAAAGGGAGATTAAATAATTTAAGAATTATTTAATATTTGAGACTATAGGATAGGAGAATAACTATTAAATATTAGATATTTAATTGCTTGGAGGAGATAATTAAATATTAGATATTTAATTAACTTGGTTAGAGGAATAATTAAATATTAGATATTTAATTAATTAGAAGAATATGATAAATGAATTAATTAATAAAATATTAATTAATAGAAAGACATAAAATGAATTAAATAAATTAATTTTTTCAAATTAACTATTTAATAGAAAAAGAATAATTAAATAAATATAAAATATTTATTTAATTGCTCATAGCCAATTTTTATGTGTATACATTTTTCCCCTCTTTGAAATGATGTCAAGACAACATTGTTTCAAAGATTAAATCAAGTCTTGATAATGCGCCTGATAGAGATTGAAAATCATGATTGTGTATGTGCTTGATAGAGATTGAAAATCCTGATTGTGTGCCCCCTTAGGAGATTGATCGTGAAATTGTCAAAAAATTTGGTTTGAATGATTAATCTCATGATAATTGATAAAAACTTTAGTCAATTAAATTCAATTGTAAAAATTAAATTAAATTGCCCCATGTAAAATTAATTACTCTTCAAATAGTAAATATAAAATTAACCAAGGCTAATTTTAACTTCATTGTTATCCTTGTCAGCTTATGGAGAAAATATTCTTAGTGAGATGGAAAAATGGTGATTCCCATGGAGAACCATCATTTTGAGCGTGTTCGGTGTTATCAGCGACCTCGTGAGTATGGGTATCTAGTATGTTTCTTATCCCGAGTGTCGTGCCCAAACTTTAGGGCACAAAAACGGAACAACAAATTTTTTTTTGACGCCATGAACTCGCTATAAATCCTAATATTAAAGTTTTGTCTTATCTATGATGTAACTATATTTACTTCCAAGGTTGGAGAAATTAACCAACTCGAGCGAGCGACTTGTTGGGAGGGGATTAATTAGCCTCAAGGATTTAGTCAGCTAGCTCAATTACCTAAGACAAGTTGTCGCTAATTAAATCAAGGGATATTTGATTATCTTAAGGTATTATATCGTTCCCATTCCATATAAGGATAATGCTATTAATTAATTGATGCACATGCGAAATCATTATATACATCCAACTGATGAGGGTTCGAATTTCTACAATGTCATTTGCCCACTAAAATTCCGACAATAAACTAGGGCCAATTCTAATCTTCCCTAAATCCCCTGATTTTGTCGATTAATTTTCAATCCGACCAAAAGTCGGTCTCAAGGGCTCAGGTTCATAAATTTACAAATTCCTCTTCTTTTATTTAAATTTTCCTAACGTCCAATTATATGGGGGGGGTAAGTTCATTGGTTAATTAAATACATATATTGCTGGATTAAACATATAGTTTGTCCAACTATAGTAATCCTCTATATATTAACCCCCTTGAATTAATTAAAAATTAATTTCTAAAGAATGGGGACATATAATAATTCAATTATTAAATTAACCCCTATTATAAAAAAAGTCTAAAATTCCATAATACTTCAATTATAAACTTAACCCCAAATTATGTACTAAAACCTAACTTTAAATTTCCAATTCAAATTCCTTATATATATATATATATATATATATATATATATATATATAATCACAATATCAATTCTTGTATACTAATCCCTCAATAAAATCAATTATAATGCTCCAATTTAAATCTTATATATATATATATATATATATATATATATATATATATATATATATATATATATATATATATATATATATATATATATATATATATATATATATATATATATATTTATATATTTATATATAAATATATATATATATATATATATATGTATATAAAATTATTATAATGATAACCCTAACCCGAAATTGGGTTAGGGTTGCATTTTTTTTTTATATATTATACTTGCTTTATTTTATTTTTTTATCCTTTTATACCCTAACCCGAAATGGGTTAGGGTTTATTAAATGTCTATATTTTATTGTATGTCCCTTTATTTTTTTGTTGTTTTGGAGGTTGCAGGTACGGCGAACTAGGGCACGGCGGAGGGTTTCATGCGGGGAGAGGCGGTGGAGGAAGGGTTTTCCCGAGCGCCGCTGTGTATACACACAGTGGCGGACGGCATAGCCGCCGCCCACTGTGTATACACACAGTGGCGGGCGTCGTTCACTGTGCGTAGCACAGTGGCGGCCGCGACCGCCCACTGTGTTACACACAGTGCGGTGCCCTTCGGCGCCGCCCACTGTGTGTAGCACAGTGGCTCGGCCGTGGCCGTCCACTGTGTTACACACAGTGACCCGCGTGACTCCATTTCCTCATTTTTTTTTTTAAAAAGAAAACACATTTTATTATATTTCGTGGTTTTGGTAAAAATGTTATGAGATGTGATTTTTTTTGAATATATCGAATATATATATATATATATATATATATATATATATATATATATATATATTTGTATATATATGTTTAAATACACATATATCCATTGTTATGATCAGATCATAACATAAATGTCTTTGTTGGTTTTGTTCTACAGACATCTACAGGGTATGTTTTTTTCAGATGCATATATATATATATATATACGAAGTTTATTCTGCAATTCTTTTGTATGTTTGAAACAGAGATGCACAAGTTCAAAATGCATCCTTTATTTTGTTGTTACAGGGGTATGCACATACAGGGAGCTTATACGCATATATATTCTATATCTATATAGGTATATATTTTCAATATATATACCTATATACGTATAGAGATATATATGACTAAATGTTGAAGTAATAGGGTTAAAACCCTTATATTGATCTGAGGTTTTTAACCATCTACATTCCGTTTTTAGTCTTCTAACAGCATTTAGAATAGATCTATTTCTTTCTTTCTTTTATTTAAACTTTCTACAGCAATAAAGCAATACTGGTTCTCCTTTCTTTCTAATAGACATAAAATAACAGAATATAAAACTAAGCAAGTAAATAATAACCCTACTGCATTTCTTCTTTTTCTTTCTTTAATATTTGCAGTAAATAAAACTAGTAAATAGTGAATAAGAAATCCTAATGCATCTTTTTTTTTCTGTTTTCTTTTCTTTAATATTGCAGTAAATAACATGTTACAAACCAGATTTAAATGTAGACTACAACAAACACAATAGTCATCAAATATAATAAAAGTCGTATTTACATTGTTTTTCCAGAATGATAGTTACAATAACCCAAATATGAAAATGGGTAGATAGTCTAACAGTCCCTTTTTTTTTTCTCTAATCTTTTACACAGAAAATAATAATTACATTTATTTAAACAGAAACAGAATCATTTTAAGTCCTATATTTACATCTGCACTTTCTCTTCTTTTTTTCTTTTTTTTCTGCCTTAAAATAAAAATAAGAATTCTGAATAGAAGTCTGCAACACATCAATCTGCAACTCCTAATCCTTTTCCCAAGCCACCTGCAAGTAAATTTTAGGACTGTGACCATGGGATGCTCACCTCCCAGCCTAGGCTTACCAGAAGCCACCCCCGAGCTAGGAGAATCAAGACCTAGACGGGTTACAACCAAGCAATACAACATAACAATAGGGAAAACACACAACACATACACTTTCCCATCCCAAGCTACACTATCACCACATTTGTGGAGATCAATCTATGGGTGGAAGTGGACCAAGTACCATTGGGGAGACTGCAGCCAAAAATATATCACAAGCCACCTCATGGCAACACAAAATACCCAACAGAATTCATCTCACACACCTTATGCCCCCCAAAGGCTCAAAGCCATTTCTCTCCCCTTATGACCCCCAAATGCATACACAAGGCTATGCAGCAAGGGTCACAAAGGACACCCTTGAGATCACTCTCCTTAAGGAGAGCCTCTCACCCAAGGCTGTCATGCTTCTTCCACCCCAAGATCATCCTACTCTCCCAAGAGTAGAAGATCTTGGACACTCCCAAGCAAGAACACAAAACAGAAAAAGAAACATAGGAAAGAACTACACATTATTTTCTTCAACAACATTATGCATACACACTTTCTTTACAAGCATTTCTTTCCTTCAACAAAACAACATAACTAAGATAAACAACATGAACAAGAGGAGATAACAACCAACCTTATTCTGCCAATAGGTATGCTAAAATTAGTTGGAGATGAGCTGCCCAATCCACACAACTTTCTACAATCCTTGGCCCCCAAATTCCTCTAATTCCTAAAACTGGTTTTCTCTTCTTTTTTTTTTCCCAAGTTTTTCCAAAAATCTCCAAGAATGGAGAGTGGGTGATTAGCTCACTAAGCTTCCATTCTTAGCCTAAGAAGGCCTCTCTCACTCCTTCCAACCTCTTGGATAGAGTGAGTGATCTCCCATTGGGTTGGTCTTCCCTAGGTCTTACACACTCCCTAACCTAGGTGCCTAGAGAAGGGAAATGGAATGGGGAAGAGGGATTACTATCTCCAAGAAGGTTCTCCTTCCAAGGATGGCACTCCTATAGATGGAATTCGTCCATCTTGGGAAAACCACTTTTTTGGGTGGTTAAACAAGTCCTAAGGGAAAGACACATGGCCAATTTTGGCCTTCACCCATAGGTACCCCATGAGGCCTAATAGAAAAGCTCTAAAATTGACTCTAGGAGTTGATTTGACCTTCAGAAAGTCCACCTGAAGTTAACCTACGGGTCAACTCTGAGTTGACCTTCCTTGTGGCTCTCTAACCTAGATTTCTTGGTTCCTTCAAGGATAATTAGGGGATATAACCATTAACAAAAATAAAACTTTCAAAAAGGTGACATGACAATTGCCAACACAACATACTACATAGGTGTCAAGTGACACTACAAAATAATTCCACATCACAATAACCACATGGCAATTGTCCCTTAAACAATTTAATCAATCAAATAAATACAAATTACACTCATGCAACATTTTACATTTACGAATAAAATACAGTACATACGGGGTGTTGTCTCTCCAAATAGACAACCCCTAGTTTTACTAACGCACATTGGCCTAGGCTTGATTCTCCCTAATATTTCCATGGTCACATGGATATTTTCCTGCACATCTCAATTTAAACATTAGTACTTCCCAAATAGCCTCATATAATATATAAAATCACATAATCAGAATACAATACATTCATTCTACAAAGACTTGACATTATGAAATATAATTTGTCACAATTCAAAGCAATTTCCTCATAATCCTCAAAATTTGATCCATCTACAATATATGCAAACATTTTCCAAACATTATATCAAATCCTGAAATTCAGATAATAACCTGCATCATCACAACATTACCCTAATCTAGAATCATATAATATTCTATAATCCACAAGGCATAGAAATGAAGCATCCACATATATCAATGTTACCAAAATCGCGGAATCATGAAAAGTTCTATATCCATAGTGTGTCCAAACTAGTATCCAAAATAGTTCCAAAATGAAAATAACTGAAGAGATAGGATGGGTTGGGGTAGGGCCTCACACCGAGCCTTATTTTCAAATTTTGGTTCAAATTTTCATGTTTTTTAGGCGGCTTTTTGGTTTTTTTGAAATTTTTGAAATTTTTTATTTTTTCGGTATTAGTTTAGTGCTTTTGCAATTTGTTTTAGCGCATATGCAACTAGGTTTAGCACAAATGCTTAGTTTAGCGCATATGCACTGTATGTTAGCACTTCTGTGCAAGATGTTAGCGCATATGCATAGGGTAGTGCAAATGTGTTGTTAGTTAGCGCATATGCCCAGAAAGGTAGCGCTTATGCGTGTAGTTTTAGCGAGTTTATTGAAAAGGATAGTGCATATGCACTAAGCGCATTTTCTTTTATATTTAGCGCATTTTTTGTGGTTTAACGCAAATGCTCAATTGGTCAGCGCTTTTGCTTAAATTTGATCATTTTGATAAGTGCAAAAGCAAAAATCACTTTGATGAATAGATTTAACGTGTTTAAAATGCATTGATGATGAAAATATGGTCTTGATTGCATGATTGCATGATTGATAGATTGATAGGTAGCTTTGATTAGCTTGATTTTGATCGTTTGATAGATAGCTTTGATTAACTTGATTTGATAGATTGGATAGATAGCTTTGATTAGCTTGATTGATAGATTTGATAGATATCTTTGATTAGATTGATTGATAGATTTGATAGATTGGATAGATAGCTTTGATTAGCTTGAGTAGCTCTAAGAAACCGATTTAGTTTCTGATGTAAGAGCTTTAGCAGAGTTTTGAGTAAACTCAGTGATTGATAAATAAATCATGATTGATAGCATAAGTTGCTTCAATTTGATTTGATAGATAGATAGATTTGATGATTGATTTAGTTTTGATTGATAGCTGATGATTTGATCAATAGATTTGATTTGATTGATTTCTTTTGACAAAATAGGAGAAACTTGATGTTCTCCAGTGTCGGGAGAAATTATCGGCAGTGCGACATTTAGTGCCGGAGTTGACCTAGGCTAAGATTAGACACATAGACGCATGTGGTTTACATCATTTGCTATATATGCTTGAGATTACGCATAATAGGGGTTTGTTGATAGCATTGGCCAAGAGATGTCACAATGAGCATAACACTTTCCACCTACCAACGAGTGAGATTAGTGTGACTCTTGAGGATGTCTACAGGATTCTACATATCCTAGTGACTAGTGAGCTAGTACAGTATGATTATCAGGATCGAGTGGGGATGGAGGCATGTAGAGTCATGTTTGCTAATGAGAGCATTGGTAGTGGAGAGATCGGATGGGTTGATATGGTGATGTATTATGAGGCTCTTCCTGTGATTCTCGCTGGTTTGATTGGACAATTTATATGACCTGATAGGAGATCACGAGGTTTTTCCATTGGATGGGGTGAGATTATTCTGAGTATGATGCAGCATCGTACTCGATATACTTGGGGTGTTTGCATGTTAGCTCATTTATATCATGATCTGCATCAGGTAGTGTATGATGAGAGTGTGAGTTTGTCTATTGGGTGCACTTTATTGCAGATCTAGTGTTGGGAGCACATTGTTATTACTCGACCTATCCATCATAGAGTTCATGGAGAGAGGCAGTCATATGTATATTTCTATGCAGGTATCCTTACTCAGCATAAGCTGGGTAAGATGGATTATTGGTGTTGGGTGCTAGATTCTTTGGACAACATCACTTGGAGACCATATCTTGATTGTGAGCCATGGATGCATGATGCTCAGACATTACCATGTATCATGTAGAGTAGATATCTTATTGTTCGGATGCCTTTCATTATTGAGTGACAGTTGATTGGTCAGATTTTGAGATAGTTTGGTATCATCTAGCCTATCCCTACTAGTGTGATGATATATGCTCGGCGGTATAGAGATAGGTGACATTGGGGACCATCGTTATCATTTGAGATTGCTCGTGTAGAGTTTGTTGCAACTCCGAAAGTGGCATATGATATGAGATTGCATATTCTTGATCTGAGGGTTACTATAGATTATGCCCTATATATATTAGTGCATCCATTTCCTTGCATTATTGATCCAGCAGATCCTCCTCCTAGTTCAGGAGATGAGGATGATGATTCAAATGATCCAGTTTCTAGGAGATGGAGACAGAGATGAGAGCTTAGAGCTGCTCATTAAGCTGAGAGAGGTGGAGATGATGGTGGGGTTGGAGGTGGTGGTGGTAGGAAACCTAGATAGAGGGGAGGCCGATTGAGAGTCCGTGGAGGACCATTTAGACCAGCTGGCAGAAATTGAGAGACCACGTCCTATGGGTGGGAGGGATGTTGGATGGATTGGGAAAGAGCATGGCAGGACTAGTATGATATCACCGAGAGGATTGCCATTGATAGGAGGCTGGGTGACTGGACTGGATGGGGGTTGCATGAGAGGCATTGATTTCGGATAGATTCGGCCAGATCCTCAAGTTATTGCAGCACATGGTGGAGATGATGAGGATCCTAAGGATCATGTTCCCCTGATTAGATGACGAGTTCAGAGAGTTACTTGGACTAAGATTCCAGCAGTTGGATAGGTTGGTGGTGAGGGGATTGGGGTTCGTGTGCCATAGCAGGATGTACCAGAGAAGGTTGCACCAGTGCATGATATGCCAGATGTGGTTATACCAGAACATGATGTGCCAAGGTAGGATACCATTGACAGTCTGAGAGCACAGATTGATCAGCTTCAAGCACAGGTGCAGACTCTTATTACGAAGTGAGATAGAGCTATTAGGAGATAGCAGGATACTCAGGGCCTTCTTGATCATATTTAGTAGGTTGGATCAAGTATTCTTTTGATGCATACTATTAGAGCACTATTTTGGGCTAGGAAGGAGACTTCCTACTGGCGACGACGATATGAGCAGGTAGTTGCAAAGAGCCAGAGAGCAGGTAGCTATCATACCACCATGTTGATGGATACTAGCAGTGGTGGGGTCATGGGACCTCCTCAGAGGAGTGGGGATCATGGGAGACAGGCATCTGGAGGATCTTCTTGCCCATAGCCACAGAGACGGACAGATTCAGGTGGTAGCGGTACAAGATAGCCTTGACTTGATTTGTATTTGATGAGGCATTTGTATTATTTATCTGATATCATTGTATACTTGGACTTTTACTGTTTTATGATGATCTATATGCAAACATGGATTCTATGTGATGATGATCTTTGTTATGCATGTTATTCTATTTGATGATCTATATGCTTATGTGCTTTGATTATATATGGATGCAGTGATTAGATGGATGATGGCATGATCTTTTATTTTCATTATGATGATGCTTTATATGATGATGCAATGATAAATACTTTTGTTGATTTTAGATTTTGATGACCTCGGATGCAAATGGAAATGATTACTAAGTTAAATGATATGCAAATGATGCAAGTGATCTATATGGAAATGTAAATGAATGATTGCTTTGCTTTTGATGATGATCTATATGAAATGTTTTTTTTGTTTATGATATGCTTATGAATATAAGTGCAAAGATGCAACTAAATGATCGTTAATGGAATCATAATGCAAATAATAACGATGATACACTACATGATGAATGAAATGCAGTTAATTAAATGCAAACCAATGCAATGATAAATGCCATGAAATGATTTGAAATGATGATAAAATGATTCTAAGAAATGAATGCACCTATAATGATTAAATGCAAATTGCGTTTGTTTGTCCAAGTATACTCAATCTTTATTTATGACCGTTGATCTGTTAATGAAATAATATATTTATAATGCAACTGACAATGAATGCTTATAATGCAGATGAATAATGAGTTTATGAAATGATCTAACTAAAAAATGGAGTGTCATTCTTCATATGTTATCTTGTAACAGTGCTTGATTTCATCATTGAGCTTTAAATGTTGTAAGAAAATACAAGCAACTTGACATAATGATTCAAGATGACCTGAGTATTCCTTACATAGATTTTGATATAGCAAGTTAATACAAGCAACTTGATATAATGGATCAAGTTCACCTGAGTATTGCTTGCAGAAAAGACAAGGATTATCTCCTTTCATGCATGACTTGGAATGTCCTCCTTGATCTTTTGTCGATCATATCCTGAGACAAGTTCATACCATAGTAAGAGATAAACCATAGATAGCAATCAAAGAAAATAACCATGCCCCATCATAGCTTCTCTAGTCATGGACATCCTTGAGTCGCATAGAGTACATGATTAGCAATAAAATAAAGATATAAACATTGAATCTTGTATGTCATTCACATGTTCTTATGGTCATTAACTGATATAATCATCTTAATGAATGATCTTTGATAATCCTGTATTACTTGCTGGTCGATTTTTTGTATTTTGAGTATCATGATTCAGTTGTTGATGAAACTCCTTGATTTTCATTGCTTTGTTGCTCGTTATCTATTTTCAAAATCCTAGGTGTTTTCGGTTTTTTCTATGTTTTTTTGAATGTTTTGGATTTTAAAGATTCAAAAGATCACCTTAGCAAAAAGGAATTAGGATTTTGCCCCCAGTGGAAACAAAAATTAGTATGGATATATGAATTGATCAGGATCCAAACCATAGCGGGATACAAATGCAGATTGAATGATTATGATAAAATCTAAGACAAGTGACTATGGCAAGTATGTCAAAGATTGTTAACTATTGGTAAGATGCATATTTCTTGCTAATGGTTCAGAGCAATGGATGCGAAAGACGGAATGGATAAGCTAGGATATGATGGAAGTGATAGATGCGATAGGATGGAGTGGATAGGTGTGCAAAGTGATCTCATAGATGGAGGAACTTATTTCTTAGATAGCGCCTATTTACCAGGTTTTTAGTGTCTAAATTTATTGCATTTTTTGGATTTTATATTCTTTTTATTGATTTTTAAAGGACTTTATATGCTTTTTATTGATTTTTTTTAGGATTTTATATCTCAAGCATAGAATTTCTTGAGATGGATGGAATTGATAGGTTCATCAAACCAATCACCTTCGGGGGTAGATAACTTGTATGCTCATGATCCATATGCTGCTACTATGACAAAAGGTCCTAGCCAATTCGGTTCAAATTTTCCCTTCTTTTCTCAGTCTTGCTGATTTCTTGGATTCTCCCTTAGAACTATATCACCAATCTAGAAAATATGTGGCTTGACTCTATGGTTATAGCTTCTTTCCATTCTTTATTGGTATACCTTCAAATGTTCTGATGCATTTTGGTGACGTTCCTGAATTAATTCTAGTTCTTGGAGTCAAGAGACTCGTTGTTCTTCTTCTGGTATAAGATCATGCAAGGATACTCGTAGAGAAGGTATCTCTACTTCTATAGGTAATATAGATTTGGATCCATAGACCAAACAATATGGAGTTGCCCCTGCTGGAGTGCAGACACTAGTTCGGTATGCCTAAAGAGCAGGATTTAGCTGAATGTGCCAATCTTTTCCAGCTTCATTGATTGTTTCTTCAAGATTTTCAACATAGTTTTGTTTGATGCCTCAACTTGACCATTACCTTGTGGATAATATGGGGTAGAGAACCTATGTTAGATATGAAACTATTCACATAGCTCTTTCACATCTTGATTTTTGAATGGTCTTCCATTATCAGTGATAATGGTCATAGGAATGCCATAGTGATAGATTATATAATTCAAGATGAATGATGATATTTGTTTTCTTGTCACTGTCGTTAAAGGCACTGCTTCAATCCACTTAGTAAATTATTCAGTAGCAATCAGAATGAATTTATGTCCATTAGAAGATGAGGGATTGATCTTTCCTACCAAATCAAGGCCCCAATGTGAAAATGGCCATGATCCTATCATAGGATATAACTGTTGTGCTGGTGCATGAATTAGATTTCCATGGATCTTGCATTGTTTACATTTTCTAGCATAGGTGAATGAATATCTTTCCATAGTAGGGAAGAAATAACCCATACGAATAAGTTTCTTAGCCAATGTTAAACCACTTGAGTGTGTACCACAAATGCCCCCATGAATATCATTAAGAACTCTCTCAGATTCATCTTTTTCAAGACATATCAACAATGTACTATCTAAACCACGCCTATATAAGATATCAGCAATAATGGTATAGCGAGAGGACTGGCGGATAAAGTTTCTTCATTGATTACGAGATAATTCCAGAGGAAGGATATGATCTTTCAAGTATCGGTAGGTTTGACCATATAAGGATTCACTGGTTTCTGATATATGGAAAATTCGATAGGTATGTTGGGACTGGATGGTAGGGGTTAAGATATCTTCCATGAGAAATTCATAACACTGTTGATTCTCTTTATTTTGCAAGAGAGATGCTATTGTAGCCATCACATCTGCTACTTTATTCTCATTTCTGGGAATCTGGGTGAATGTAATTTCTTTAAAGTGTCCTTTGAATTCCTCTATCAACTGTTTGTATGGCATAAGCTTATCATCATTTGTTTGATATTCATCATTGATTTGATTAATGACAAGTTGTGAATCACCATAGACATGTAGTTCTTTGACATTCCATTCAATGGCTATTTTAAGCCCTATAGCCAATGCTTCATACTCTGTAGTATTATTGGTGCATGGAAATCGTAGTCTATATGATTTCGGAATTGTGTCCTTGAGGTGTGGTGAAAAATATTCCTCTGCCTGAACCATATTGAGTATAAGAGCCATCAAAGTACAATTCCCAAAAGTTTGTACTTACTGTCAAGATATTTGCATCAGGAAATTCGATGTGCAAAGGCATGTTATTGTGTAGAGGTGCATCAGCCAATTGATCAGTGATGACTTGTCCCTTGATAGCTTTCCGGTCAACATATTCTATGTCAAATTCACTCAATATCATAACCCATTTGGCTAGTCTTTGATGAATACTAAGAGGGGGGGGTGAATTAGTATGCCAAAAATCTTTGCACTTAAACACTTTGCAAGACTAACAGTAAACCGGTAAAACAATTTAGCAGACAAACCAGTTAACACACATGCAAACCAAATAGCTAATAATGCATTCACCCACAGAAGAAAAAACACCATAACACAAGAGATTTTGATGTGGAAACCCAAATGGGAAAAACCATGGTGAGATGGAACTCACAAGTAACTATCTGCAGAATAGGAACCAGATCGGTTAAGGTCTGACAATGTTCTTTACCAGAACAGATCCTATTAGGAATCTCAATCTCTGTTAGGAGATAAGTTAGATTAAAGAATACCTTGCTAGAGGATTTTAGATCCACAGATGTGAACCACCTTGTTAGAGGATTTACAAAAGGCTTTTGGGCCTACCCAGTTAAGGGCTACAGACTTGTCAAAGATGTGAGTAATCAACAAGTGTTTGATCTAGCTAATAGCACAATCTTCTCGGTTAGATCCTTAATAGCTCATTCCTAATGCATTCCAGCATTACTTCAGTCTTCTACACATTCATATTCTCTCCAACTCCTCAACCACCTTAAACCCTAGAAACAACCTAAAACCCTAGACATGATGTCCTTATAAAGGAATCTAGTTTCATGTCAGTCCAATAGGATTACATTACAATTTCCTAGGTTCAATGAACCTGGACATACTTGGTAACATGACACAAAAAGCACCGTTAAAGAGTTGGCACCGTCAAACAAATGGTGGATGGTAACTCATTACAAAATGTCGATTGGTAACTCATCATAGAGTATTACCAGTTCATACAATATACCAGTTGTCAGTTTGTAAAAAATGAAGACTGGTAAAAATGTGTTATGTCGCTTTAATTCCTCGTACCGCTTGAGATCCACGAACAGCTTGGGATCAACATGTCACTTCAGACCGGGAAACACATTCTACAAAACACCAATAGTCTAAAGACTATAATACAACATTTCGGTTTTAACAAATACCCATTCTGCTCTAACTCATACATATAAAGGGGATCTCAATGCAAGTGTATGTCCATCAATGACAATCACAACATAAACATCAAAAATGCCAACAATCTCCTCCTTTGGCATTGATGGCAACACTTAGGAAAATAAAATTTTGACATCTACGTGTTTTACAAGAAAATCATGCCATTAGAAAAATTGCTCCCCCTAAGCATATACACTATCCCTTTGACAATACAATGTATAATGATTTTGCATATAGAGCATAAACATTGAGATATTTTGAGCATATATCAAAATTTTGATTACCAGATACTTCTCTCAAATCGAATTCTTCTCCCCATTTGCCAACAATGACAAAGTACAGCTGAACAACCTTGTTTTCATTTGATATTAAAATAATAAAAGTTTATGACAATAAGGAATAATACTTGTCAAAAATATATTTAAAGTCCTGCAAGAATTGTCTCATCAATAAAGACCAGGACTCAAGTAGGGAGGTGGCTACTTCTATCTCTGTCTACATCTAGGAGACCTGTTCTTCCATGGCTTCAATTGTGCTCATCTCCTATGTCACTATTAGGGCATCCAGATTTAGATAGCACTTCTGAAGAATTTGTTAATGTGGGAGTAGAACTAGTTGTAGCTCCTGCAAATCTCTAGACAAGGTGCTGATCTCTTGCTCCATTTTTGCTGACTGGATGTGAAACCGGTGAACAGTTTGCCCATAAGTTGTAAAGGAATCATAAGGTGGCTTGAATGTGCTCATGTAGGACTGTAAGTCCGTTTGAAGCTTTTGCTTCTGAGCTAGCATATCATCATAGAACAGATGGGGTTGGCAGATCTTATTGAGTAGCAGATTCCCTTCATCCAAAGCGTCCCTTATATCCTTTTGTTCTTTTTTCAGTTCAGACCAGAGCTCATTCAACTTCTTCACCAGAGCTATATTAAGAGCTTTTTGATGTTCCTTGGCATTTTCCTCTACTATCTCTTCTAGGCTCTGCACCTGATCCTCCACTACTGTGCATAGGAGGTTTAGTTTGGCTAGTGATGATTCAGTGCATGGAAGGTTAGTACTGGGTATCAAACTGGTAAGAGTGTCCATAGCCGCTTGAATTACATCCTACTCCTTCTTCCTCCGAATGTTTTCAAGTCATTCTTGGGCAGCTTTGATGCTCTGCATTAGCTCCGTTTCACTTGCAGACTAGAGGTCGATAGGACTAGTGAGGTCAGCTAGTTTGGCTTGACTACTAGTTGCCTTTGGAGTCTCCATCTAGGCGCTCTTTGGCGCTTCTCTTTCCTTATCCTCTTCTACTTTTTTCTTCTTCATTTCTCTTCTCTTCTCCTCTTCTTTGTCCTCCTCAGGATTTTTCTTCTCTACTTCTCTCCTCTTCTCCTCTTCCTTTTCTTCTTCTCCCTTCTTCTTTTTTTGTGCTTCCTTCTTATTATCCTATTCCTTGTCTTCCTCTTCCTTCTTCTTTTTCTCAGCTTCCTTCCTCTTCTCCTCTGCCTTATCTTCATCGGCCTTTTTCTTTTCTACTTCCTTTCGCTTCTCCTCTTCCTTTCTCTTCTTCTCATCCTCTTCCTCTTTCTTCTTACTTGCATCTTCTTGTTTCTTTTTCTCTTCTTCATCCTTCTTCTTCTTCTCCTCTTCATCTTTCTTCTTCTTCTCTTCTTCACCTTTCTTCTTCTTCTCTTATTCATCCTTTTTCTTCTTCTCTTCTTCATCCTTTTTCTTTTGCTCTGCCTATTCCTTTGCCACTTCCTATCTATCCTTGCCTTGCTTATCAACCTGTTTAGCCTATTGCTCCTATCTTGTTGCCTCAGATGGTGTTTCCTGAGTAACATCTTCTACGTCTAGGGCATCGACATCAATAGTGTCGACCGGTTCATCAACCGGATTTCCTTCATCATCAAGTACTTCATCCGGTTTGGATATAACTAGTTCTTTCTCAGCTTGCTGGTTAGCTTCAGCCAATCGATACATCTTCAGAGCTTCTAGAGCACGGGTGTGTGTATCCTTGAGCACTTCTTTACCCTTCCCTTCCAATAATAGGAGTCTTCTTCTTCTCATGAAGAAAAGACCTTTGTATTTGTTCATTACATTGAACAGTTCCAAATTTGATACATCAGGAAAATGTTCAGCAAAAAATTTTTCTCTCATTTCTTGTTCCTGCTCTATGGCAATGCACCATTTATTATCTAAGGACTTATACAAAGAATCCGGTGTTTCAGATCTCATTTCTAAAGGTGACTGGTCATTAACACATAAATACTAAATTATTTCCTTTTCAATTGCTTCCTTTTCATCATCATTAAAGTCATCAACATACTCAATTAAATCATGTAGCAATTTTCTCCTAATATTCTTTATTGTTCTTTGACAATGTGTCAAAGGTTTATAGGAAGAGATATCTATATTTACCGGTGTAGATGATGTCGGTTCATTCTTTGTCTTCTTTCTTGTTTGTCTTGCCTTCTTAGGCTTCTCCTCAGACACAGTTTCCTCTGAGTCCGGTGTATTGCTTTTTGTCTTCCTTTTCCTCTTGAAGACTTTTAGCCAGTGCCGCTTCCAATTTCTTCTTGGTTGGTGACTGTTTGGTCACTTTTGGACTTGCTATTGTAACCAGTGCAGATGCGGATGGTACTTCTTTTCCCTTCTTCATTGAAGGCTCTTTTCCTTTCTTTTCTGGTGGTTCCTCAACTGGTGTTATCCTCTCTAGGTAGGTGTCGATTCTCTTTACCTTAGGATCAACCGGTGAGGCAATAAGGGTAGAGGCATACCCTTCTAGCATATCATACATCACCTCATAGCCCATTGGCTCCACTTCTTCCACTCTAGGCTCAACAGCCTCCATTATGCATTGATCCACCTTGATGGTGAAACAGATATCATCTTCATATTTCTTGATGATGTCACCTGATATTCTCATTATTTGGCTCATTTTCCATCTAAACTCATCAAAATACTCATTCAGAACTTCAAGGTAACTGATTCCCACTGCTTGCAAACTTTCCTTTATTTGTTTGGTAACCGGTTGGTCCGTCGACCACTGAATGTCTCCCACTCCTGGGAAGTATCCTTGAAAGTAAAAGAACAACCCAACCAATAGTTGTCCAAACTTGAACCTCAGTGCATTATCCTATTTGAACAACTTCAGATTCAACAGGAGTTGCCTTTGCATACCGGTGCATAGGTCAAATGATGAATCCTCCTTGATCATTTGGTAGGTGGCATTTACTATTGTAGCAGATACAGAGTTAATTCTACTGGCTAAGAATGTCCAGTATCCAATCACCATACATGCATACTTCACCAAATCATCCTTGACAGAATTGATGGTCATACCTTGTGAGTTGCTCACTGAATCGGTGAGCTTCGACATTTCAATTTTCCTTACCATCCTTAGGGCTGGCACATCCCTTGTATTGTAGAAACTGGTGACGACATGAATTTCTTGTGGTGTTATATCATGCGTTCTTTCTAGGTACATCTTGTCACCATGAACTCTACTCAGAATGATCCTAATGTGATCATCTGTGAAATCCTCTAGGAAATAAACAACATTGTGGAGCTTCTTCTTCTCCAAGATACTATACATCAGTTTGATCTTTTTATCTTGTCCACAGAACAAACCTAGCTGGGAGTGGATAGCTAGAGACCCTAGGTCTTCAATCTTGCAATCTATGTAATCAGAAATCCCTTCTTCTACTATAACACTAGCCATAACTTGTGATAGGGCATTATACTTAGACTTGCGTTGAATAAAACTTGCAGACTCAACAGATGCACTAGAATTAGTATGAGATGCGGAAGCCATGATAGAAACTTAAAAACTCGAGAAATACCTTTTGAAACACGTGAATTTAGGGCTTTCAGATTCTCCTTCACTTCACACTCTGTCGGTTGCAGAATCACCGCTTTGTGTTCTTCACTTGACCATTTGCAATTTGAATTTGAATCTCCTTCGCGGTTTCTCAATTTCTCAAAATCTCAACACAAATCACCTTTTCTTCGCTCTGCTCTTTGGAAAACTTTTCTTCATTTGAAAACTGATAGTGAGAAATGATTTGAAAAATCATTTTAAACATATTCCTCACCTACCGCAATAAATGCTCCACTTTTAGGGCATAAACCCTAATTTGCCTTTTATCATTTCCAGTCTTCCGCCAAATGACAAGTATTGCATACCGGTTAAGGTCTTTTATCGATGTCAACTGAGGGTTCGAAACATTTCACCGTTTGCTCCCCCTAAGCTTTTCTGAAGCTTAGTTTGTCAGTTCCTTAATTTCCACACTAGGTGCAGAAACCGGTTCCTTTAGTAACACCACTGGTTTCTTCTTCCAAATTTTGTTTATATCCGCTTGAATAGTGTCAACATCAATGTTTCCTTTCAGAGTGACCCGTATATCATCAGATATGTTCTTTCTTGATCTACAAAATTTGGCAACGTGACTCGGTTTGTTGCAGTGATACCAGACCAACCCAAGTGCTCCCCAAGGTCCATTGTTCATGTTTCCATTCTTCCTTTTGCATGTTGCACCAGTGTGACCATGACCATGATAGACCATATAGTTTTCTCTCCATCTGGTTGCCACTTGATAGCCACGACTTCTTGGCTGATGATTGAAGGCATTAAACCAGTTGTAATTCTGGTTCACAAAAGGTTTAGGGCCAACTCCTTGGGTCCTCTAAGGATATCTTCCAGTGTTGTTCATAACAGACTTGCATTTAGATGCTCTATGCCCATACTTGTTGCATGCATAACAGTTACCATTGAATCTATAGGATCTAGGCTTATCATTTAGAAAATAAGGAAAATTGTTGTAAGCCTTACTCCTACACACATTGGCAGTTTGTCCTTCTTTAAGACAGTTAAAGAAAACAGGTTTAAAATTTTGCTTACCTTTACCCTTTGATGCCAGTTGTTTCTTTGATGCTCCAGCATTTGTACCAGAGGTCTCACCTTCCTCATGACCGAAACAGCCAAGTCCATCAATATTCTTGACTGGTTTGGCAGATTCAAGCTTTTTCTCTAGCTTGATAGTGCTCTTGTTGAACTTAGCAAGTATTTCCTTTGACTCAGAGAGTTCTTTGGAAATAGCAGCATTTATTTCCATCAGGTTTTCATTCTCAGAGATGGCACTGTTCAGTTCACCTTGCATGTCTTCCTTTTCCTCTTTGCTTGCATGGAGTTGAGCAGTTAGGGCACTGATCTCTTGTTTCAGCTTGGAGATCTCATGATCTCTTTCTTTCACCAGATCTTTAGCTTTCCTCCAGTTCTCAAGCTCTTGACACATCTAGATAGTTAGTCCTTCCAACTCCTTTCTCAATTTGGAGTTTGATTCATTCAACTTATTTACTTCTGCAATTAGGGCTTCCATGTCTGTTTCATCTGAAGAACTATTTTTAGATAGCTCCATTAGCTTTTTTGCATGATCTCTCCTTTTTGCTTGAGACGCCTTGTATTTGACCATAAGATCATGATAAGCTTGCTCAGACTGAGTGAGCCAATGAGTAAGTTCCCTTATAGAGTATTCCCCCATATTTCTTTCTAAGTGGTTAAACTTATAGAAAGGTAGGCTCTGATACCAATTGATAATACTAAGAGGGGGGTGAATTAGTATGCCAAAAATCTCTACACTTAAACACTTTGCAAGACTAATAGTAAATCAGTAAAATAGTTTAGCAGACAAGCCGATTAACACACATGCAAACCAAATAGCTAATAATGCATTCACCCATAGAAGCAAAACACCATAACACAAGAGATTTTGACGTGGAAAACCAAATGGGAAAAACCATGGTGAGATGGAACTCACAAGTAACTATCTGCAGAATAGAAACTAGACCAGTTAAGGTCAGACCGGTTAAGGTCTTACAATGTTCTTTACTAGAATAGATCCTATTAGGAATCTCAATCTCTATAAGGAGATAACTCCGATTAAAGACTACCTTGCTAGAGGATTTTAGATCCACAAATGTGAACCACCTTGTTAGAGGATTTACAAAAGGCTTTTGGGCCTACCCGGTTAAGGGCTACAGACTTGTCAAAGATGTGAGTAATCAACAAGTGTTTGATCTAGCTAATAGCACAGACTGCTTAGTTAGATCCTTGATAGCTCATTCCTAATGCATTCCAGCATTACTTCAGTCTTCTAAACATTAATATTCTCTCCAACTCCTCAACCACCTTAAACCCTAGAAACAACATAAACTTTCACTACAGCCACATCAACAACCTAAAACCCTAGACATGATGTCCTTATAAAGGAATCTAGTTTCATGTCGGTCCAATAGGATTACATTATAATTTCCTAGGTTCAATGAACCTAGACATACTTGGTAACACGACACAAAAAGCACCGTTAAAGTGTCGGCACCATCAAACAATCAGTGGATGGTAACTCATCACAAAATGTTGGTTGGTAACTCATCACAGAGTATTACCGATTCATACAATATACCGGTTGCCAATTTGTCAAAAATGAACACTGGTAAAAATGTGTTATGCCACTTTAATTCCTCGTACCGCTTGGGATTCGTGAACCGCTTGGGGTCAACATGCCACTTCAGACCGGGAAACACATTCTACAAAACACCAATAGTCTAAAGACTATAATACAACATTCTAGTTGGAATAAATACTAGTTGTGCTCTAACTCATACATATAACGGGGATCTCAATGCAAATGTGTGTCCATCAATGACACTCACAACATAAACATCAAAAATGCTAACAGTCTCCCTGTCAATGTTGACTTGCTCAAAAGATATTTGAGAGGATCTATCTTTACTATTAGTTTTAAAGAATGAATCAACATATAATGGCGTAGCTTTTGGGTTGCAAATACAACTTCTAGACATATCTTTTTAATTGAGGAATAATTTAACTCATAGCCAACAAGTGTTCTGCTGATATAATAAACTACTCTTTCTTTTCCTTCATCATCATGTTGAGCTAGGAGAGCGCCTAATGTCACACTTGTTGCTGAGACATAGAGTAACAATGGTTTCCCTTTGATTGGTGATATCAGTATTGGAGGACTCATAAGATATTCTTTTATTTGCAAGAAAGCTTCTTCACATTTTCTATCCCATTTGAATAGAACATTTTTATGTAAAAGATGGGTAAATGGAAGACGTCTATCAGCCAATTGAGAAACAAATCTCCTGATTGATTGCAACCTTCCTTGTAAAGATCACAATTGACTTAGGTTTTTCTGTGACTCCATCTCCATGATAGCTTTAACTTTTCTAGGATCTACTTCAATGCCATGAGATGATATAATGTACCCTAGGATCTTTCCAGAGGTTACACCAAATGCACATTTCTTTGGATTTAATCTTAATTCATATCTTTCCAGCCTATCAAAAATCTTGCTTAGAATGTTCAAATGTTCTTTTCTTGTGTGAGATTTTGCAAGTATGTCGTCGCCATAGTCTTCCATGAATGTATGCATCATATCATGGAAAATTGTCGTCATAGCCCTTTGATAAGTTGCTCCTGCATTTTTAAGCCCAAATGGCATAACATTCCAGTAGTACGTTCCCCATGCACAGGTGAAAGTTGTCTTCTCTTGATCTTCAGGTGCAATTCTTATTTGATTATATCCTGAGAAGTCATCCATTAATTAAAACATCTCATGGTATGTTGATAAGTCTACTATGATATCAATGTTTGGTAGCCGGAAATCATCTTTTTGACATGCTTTATTCAGATCTCTGAAATCTATGCAGACTCTTATGCTCTTATCTGGCTCTAATACTGGTACAATACTTGAGACATATTATGGATAAGAAACTAGTCTTATGAAACCCACTTCTAATAGTTTCTTGAGCTCAGTTTTGACAAGGAGAGCAATATGCAGATGCATAATACTTAGCTTCTGCTTAACAGGTTTTTCTTTTAAATCTACATTAAGATGATGCATGATAAGATCTGGGTTAATTCCCGGTATATCTGCATAGGACCAAGTAAAATTTATTTGTCTTTTCTTAAAGAATTCCATGTACTCTTTCCTCTCTCTTTCTGATAATGAGGCAGCAAAAGGAAGTATTTTAGGATCTTTTGATGTATCAATGTTTACTGCTTCTGTTGGTTCTATCAAGATAGCATATCTCTCCTAAAAATATGCAAGAAAAATGTCAAACTTTGCATCTTTTGGCACCTCATAGGGGTTTTCACCATTAGATACACCCTTTGTTTTCTCTTTTGATTGATCTAATGTTGCCATAAAATGGTTTTCAATAATAGGTCTCTTTCCTTGTTTTATTTCACTTTTACGACTGAAAAGTTTGGCATTCTCCTGACTATGAGAAACATCACTTGATTCTGCAATGGAAGATATCTTAGGATGGATGGGTTCAACAACATTAAGGTACATGACTAAGTCATGGTCATTAGAAAAGACATTCAGTTCAGGGTTGTCTAAATTATCCCAATCAATTAGTTCAGGATGCAGAAGGGGTAAATCATAATCATCGCCATCATTAGGTGTTTCAATGTTCATGATATAATGATCATAGCTTGACATAGAATAGGTTCTGTCATAGATTAAATGTTTGTGAGAATTATCTTTTGCAAGCGTTTCCGAGTTAGTCTTAACAAAATTTATACTAGCATTTTGTAGTTCACACTCAAGTGGTTCTTCAACTGACATTTGTCCCTTAAATGAATGGATTATATCCACAGGCACATCTTTGATGCTGCAAATTCCTTCTTGGTTGACCTCATTTCCATTTAGAAGTTGACATATTTGTGCACATGATGAAGTAGATTCTTTGAATAGATTTTGTCTCCTTTCAAACTCAACTTCTTCTGGACTAATAGTTAGTCCAATTTGACTATCTCTTAGTTCTTCTATGGTTCTTCCATATCTGATCTTTGTTTGCACTTCTTGTGGCATTGTTTCTCTGTCTTTGTCTTTCCCTTTTCTTTTTGCATACGCCTCTTTTCTTTGAATTCTGAGTTTCTCTTCTCTTCTTTCTAGCTTCATCTTTTGTTCTACAATAGACAAGTCTTCTTTTGTGATAGCTGCTTGATCTTCATTGTGTCCCTTACTTGATGTAGTGGATAAGATATCATATTCATTGGAATTTGTCTCTAAATCCTGATCTAAGATTACTCCCCTATACTATACTGGGATGTCATGTGGTGCAAAAAGTTCCTTGATTTCTGCCATTTCTATTTTTACTACTTCTGGAATATCTCGTTGGGATTTTGCCTTTGTTTGTATTTTCAGAACTTGTTGACAAGATTTTTCTTCACCTTTGATAGTAGTCTCTTCTTCTTTCTTTTCATGATCTTCTTGCTTCTTTTGCTTATTGGCTACTTTCTTGGCCACTTGATGTAGCTTTTCTTGCCAATTTTCTTCTTTAGAAACCGATTTCTTTCTCCATTTTTGTTGTTGATAATTATGTTGCTTTTGATTAGACTTTAGATGTCGTAGCCCAGATTTATCTTCTATGGATTGTGAGTGTGGACAAATAGGTTCTAAAATACCTTGATGTTGCTTACCAATTGGTGCTTTTCCTCCATATCCCATCTTTTGCATGATTTCATATCCTTTGCCATATTTTTTTATGGGGATATTGACTTTTGTTGTTGTTGCTATAGTTTTATCTTCATCTTTGTACAACCAACCAAGAATGTCTTTGTCTTCATTTTCTTCTTCAAGAGTTCCAGCACTAACAAAGGTTCCTTTAAACATATGTTTTGATTTTCCTAATGTCTTTGATTGAATATCTGTAGGTTTTCCATATGATTTAGGGGAAAGTGGGAAGTTTTGAAAAGAATACTTTCCCATACCTTCATCATTTAACTTGATCTTTTCTTCGAAAGTCTCCCATAACTTTGCTTGAATTTCTTTGGTAGGATATACTGATTCTCTGTTATGTGGAACTCTTGTATCTTGTGCGGGTTACAAATTATTGCAATAATGACCGGAGTCTGCAATTATAGTGATCTCTTTTCCTTCATGAGGAAGTTTTACAGATTGGTGATATGTAGAAGAAACTGCTTGCATCTTGTGAATCCATGGTCTCCCTAGAAGAATGTTGTAGGAGAGGTTCAAATATAAAACCTGACATAATGTATCTTTTTCCATAGGTCCTATCCTTATTGGTAGCACAACAATTCCTTTAGAAGAATGTTCTGCTTCATCATAAGCTTTGATGGTTATTTTCTTTTTTGAATCTACTGCATTCTTTAAATATCCGAAAGCTTTTATCAAACTTAGAGCACAAATGTTTAATCCAGCTCCTCCATCTATGAGCACACGTTTGACATGCATTTTATTTATGGAGACTTCAACATGTAAGGGAGCATTATGAGGATGTTGTAAGGACGCATCATCATTTTCAGAAAATGATAAGCATTGAGGAGTTATAAGGTGTCCTTCCATATTTTGGAATTGATCTACATCCAAATCTTTTGAAACTATTGTTTCCACTAAAGCTTTCTCCAAAATTTCCTTATGCATAGGTGAAATTTTGAGAAGTTTCAGAATTGATATTTGAGCAGGTATTCACTGTAATTTCTCTACTAAATTGTATTGTTGTGGATTGGATGTTGGACCTTTTGCTACACCTAGAAAATTAACCTTTGCTTTGCTTCTCGTGTTAACATTGATTGGTTCAGAAGATGAATTTTCATTAACAATGATTACATTCACTACATCATCATAGGTATAAGTGTAATTCACCTTGGCTTTTCCTTTGTCATCTTTTAATTGGGAGGATTCACCTTTGTCATAATTCGGAAGTGGAGTTTTGAAAGCCAAGTGTGATTCGTTTGTAATGTTTCACCGTCAAATTCTGTATCGCAGCCATGTAAGTAGTGATGAAAATGTTATAGGAATGTCCTATGTTTCAATAAGATCTTGCAATTGATATACAAGAATCTTATTCTTTTCTAAGTAGCTTTGTAACTGGGTTTTCTTTTCTTAAGGTGATACTTAAAAGTGATATAAGCATTCGACAATTCACAAGTTTGTTTGATTCCAATGTTGGTGCAATTTGGTTTTGATATAACCTAGGTTCAAAATCGGAAAGATATATCTAAGATTAGGAACCTAGTATAGATTTGATCAAGCTTCATGATAGAGGATTTGATTATCCTGATGAGAAACTTGACAAAGATGTTGATTTTTGCACTTAAGATGGTTGAATCAATAGCTTGTTAAATATTGATGTTTATAGGACCTTTTGAGTATAACCTGTTGGGAGTAACAACCTAGTTGTTTGAGCTAGTTTGAAAAATACGTGATGGTTTAGAGACAAACCTACTTCAAGAATTATTTTAATGTTGATGTTTTGACACTTGGATTTTGATCTAGTGTTTCAAGTGTTGGAAAGTTTTTGTATTACTCTTTTGACCAAACTTTTTTAGCAATTGGTTGGATTTTTGCTCACTTGTAGATAATATTTTTTTCAATTTTTGACCATTTTGAACATGTTATAGACATGAAGACACAATGTCTAATAAACAAAATGCACAAGCATATGGAATCCCTATGGCAGGCTAAGACTATAGTTGTTGAATCTCATGTGGAGTTTCCCCCGAGGCTACGCTATTCAAAGCAGATATTTAGATGCTTGACCCCACTGGTTCCACCCTCGGCACTCACTTCTTCGGGGCAGCCAAGCACCAGTTTCCATGAAATATCCCCATGGAAAAATTTATATCTCTACTAGGAATCGTATGTATGTGAGCTGCACCAGAGGTCCAACCTCCTACGCCAACAACTAGAAGGATTTTGGCAACTAGTACAAGTGGTTTTTAGTAAAGGCTTCTAGTCATATGGCCATACATGCGGCACTTTCAGCTCTGTAAATACAGAAGGTTCCCAGCCTATAGAGGTTACGCTTCATAGGGTTTATGGGGAAACATAGTGTCGATATGAACTTATCAGCACATGTTGCTTGTGATTTTCATCACAAACATGATTTATTTATAGTGGATTGGAAGGACTCGGTATTAGCCCGTTTCCACTTTAGGTCATTCCCCTCTCACTGGCCCCCTCAAGGTAGCTTAGTAAGGCAGGCCCTCTAAAGGATTTAATTGCTTGAAAATAAAGAAAGCATAAAAAAAGTGGTTTTGGCTTTTTCAACACCCAATTAAGGGGAGAGCATATACCTACCACTTTCGAGACATAGAATACAAGTGTTCTTTTTAACCTTTTCAAAGCAATTGTTAGCTAAGTCCTATTTGGAGATGTTGCTCCAACAAGCATGGTGTTCATTTTAGCCCTTTTAAAAGTCTATGTGCAACTATTTTAGAGAAAGCTTAAAAAATGTAAGTTGCATGCTATCAATTCATCCTCTTAGTTAAACTAGATGACCAAGATATGGTATATTACTTTCCAAATGAAGACTTCTAATTAACTAGTTGAGGAAATGCATAAAATTTGTCTTAAATGTCATCTTGCATATGTATGTTAGTAATATGAAAAAATCTGATTTCTTGGACATTCGGACCTGCAAGAAAATTTTGTCAATCTCATAAACATAAGTGCTAACCTAACATATGCACTATTTTTCTGTTCACAAGCGCTAACCTACGGAACAAAAGCACTAACTTAGACTACAAAAGCGCTGCTCTGTGGATACAAAAGCACGATTTTGTTGACATATGTGCTAACCTATGATGCAAATGCGGTAACCTGTGATGCGAATGCGCAAAATTTCAGACAAAAGCGCTAACCTATATGACATATGTGCTAACCTATGATGCAAATGTGTAGTTTTTCAAACAAAAGCGCTAACGTACATGACATATGCGCTAACCTGTCGAACAAAAGCGCTTTCAGATTTCACACATGCATGAATCTGCATTACAAATGTGTTAATTTTAATTTTTTCAAGATTTTTAAAGGTATATGCGAGATCCATCCCCATGGTGGGCGAAAAAAAGTGTGAGCTTGAATTTCTTCCTCGGAATGTTACTTGTAATAAATTAGTTTCACAAAATACAATGGAAATGCATACAGGAAATCCAAAATCCACCAATGAAACTACATGAAATAGATTTAACATGTTTAAAATGCATTGATGATGAAAATAAGGTCTCGATTGCATGATTGCATGATTGATAGTTTGATAGGTAGCTTTTATTAGCTTGATTTGGATTGTTTGATAGATAGCTTTGATTAACTTGATTTGATAGATTTGATAGATTGGATAGATAGCTTTGATTATCTTGATTGAAAGATTTGATAGATAGCTTTGATTAGATTGATTGATAGATTGGATAGATAGCTTTGATTAGCTTGAGTAGCTCTAGGAAACCAATTTAGTTTCTGATGTAAGAGCTTTAGCAGAGTTTTGAGTAAACTCAGAGATTGATAAATAAACCATGATTGATAGTTTTTAAAATGATTTGATAACATAAGTTGCTTCAATTTGATTTGATAGATAGATAGATTTGATGATTGATTCAGTTTTGATTGATAGATGATGATTTGATCAATAGCTTTGATTTCATTGATTTCTCTTAACAAAATAGGAGAAACTTGATGTTCTCCAGTGTCGGGAGAAATTACCGGCAATGCAACATTTAGTTTCGGAGTTGACCCAAGCTGAGATTAGACACATAGATGAATGTGGTTTATGCCATTTGTTATATATGCTTGAGATTACGCATAACAGGGGTTTGTTGATAGCATTGGCTGAGAGATGGCACAACAAGCATAACACTTTCCACCTACCGATGGGTGCGATTAGTGTCTCTTGAGGATGTCTATAGGATTCTGCATATCAAAGTGATTAGTGAGCTAGTACAATATGATTATCAGGATCGAGTGGGGATAGAGGCGTGCAGAGTCGTGTTTGCTGATGAGAGTATCGGTAGAGGAGAGATCGGATGGGTTGATATGGTGATGTATTATGAGGCTCTTCCTATGATTCTCGCTAGTTTGATTGGAGGATTTATATAATTCCTCATAGGAGATCATGAGGTTTTTCCATTGGATGGGGTGAGATTCTTCTGAGTATGATGCAGCATCGTACTCGATATGCTTGGGGTGTTTGCATGTTAGCTCATTTATATCATGATCTGCATCAGGTAGTGTATGATGAGAGTGTGAGTTTGTCTACTGGGTACACTTTATTGCAGATCTGGTGATAAGAGAACATTGTTGTTACTCAACCTATCCATCATAGAGTTTATGGAGAGAGGAAGCCATACGTATATTTCTATGCAAGTATCCTTACTCAGCATAAGCTGGGTAAGATGGAGTATTGGCGTTGGGTGCTAGATTCTTTGGACAACATCACTTGGAGACCATTTCTTGATTGTGAGCCATGGATGGATGATGCTCAGACATTACCATGTATCATGCAGAGTAGATATCTTATTGTTCGGATGCCTTTCATTATTGAGTGATAGTTTATTGGTAAGATTTTCAGACAGTTTGGTATCATCCATCCTATCCCTACTGGTGTGATGATATATGCTCGGCGGTATAGAGATAGGCGAGATTGGGGACCATCGTTATCAGGAGATAAGGATGATGATTCAGATGATCCAGTTTCTAGGAGATGGAGATGGAGATGAGACCTTAGAGCTGCTCATGAGGCTGGGGGAGGTGGAGATGATGGTGGGGATGGAGGTGGTGGTGGTAGGAGACTTGGACGGAGGGGAGGCCGATTGAGAGTCCGTGGAGGACCGTTTGGACCAGCTGGCAGAGATTGAGAGACCACGTCCTATGGGTGGGAGGGATTTTTGACGGATTGGGAGAGAGAATGGTAGGACTAGTATGAGATCACCGAGGGGATTTCCATTGATAGGAGGCCGGGTGACTGGACTAGATGGGGGTTGCAGGGGAGGCATTGATTTTCGAAAAATTTAGCTAGATCCTTGAGTTATTGCAGTGAATGGTGGAGATGATGAGGATCCTGAGGATCATGCTCCCCTAATTAGATGATGGGTTTGAAGAGTTACTCGGACTGAGATTCCAGCATTTGGATAGGTTGGTGGTGAGGGGATTGGGATTCATTTGCCACAGCAGGATGTACCAGAGCAGGTTGCACTAGTGCATGATATGCCAGATGTGGTTATACCAAAGCATGATGTGCCAGGGCAGGATACCACTGACAACAGGGTACTCAAGGCCTTCTTGATCATATTCAGTACGTTGGATCAGGTACTCTCCTAGCGGATACTGTTAGAGTACTATTTCGGGCTGGGTAGGAGACTTCCTACTGGCAGCGACGACATGAGGAGGCAGTTGCAGAGAGCCAAAGAATAGGTAGATATCATACCACAGTGTTGATGGATACCAGCAGTGGTGGGGCCATGGGACCTCCTCAGAGGAGTGGGGAGCATGGGATATAGGCATCTATAGGATCTTCTTGCCCACAGCCATAGAGAACGACAGAGTCAGGTGGTAGTTGTACAAGACAGCCTTGACTTGATTTGTATTTGATGAGGCATTTGTATTATTTATCTGATATCATTGTATACTTGGACTTTTACTGTTTTATGATGATCTATATGTAAACATGGATTCTATATGATGATGATCTTTGTTATGCATGTTATTCTATTTGATGATCTATATGCTTATGTGCTTTGATTATATATGGATGCAGTGATTAGATGGATGATGGTATGATCTTCTATTTTCATTATGATGATTCTTTATATGATGATGCAATGATAAATGCTTTTGTTGATTTTCGATTTTGATGCCCTTGGATGCAAATGGAAATGATTACTAAGTTAAATGATATGCATATGATGCAAGTGATCTATATGGAAATGTAAATGAATGATTGCTTTGCTTTTGATGATGATCTATATGAAATGTTTTTTTTGTTTATGATATGCTTATGAATATAAGTGCAAAGATGCAACTAAATGATCGTTAATGGAATCATAATGAAAATAATAATGATGATACACTACATGATGAATGAAATACACTTAATTAAATGCAAACCAATGCAATGATAAATGCCACGAAATGATTTGAAATGATGATAAAATGATTCTAAGAAATGAATGCACCTATAATGATTAAATGCAAATTGTGTTTGTTTGTCCAAGTATACTCAATCTTTATTTATGACCATTTATCTGTTAATGAAATGATATGTTTATAATGCAACTGACAATGAATGCTTATAATACAGACGAATAATGAGGTTATGAAATGATCCAGCTAAAAATTGTATTGCCATTCTTCATATGTTATCTTGTAATAGTGCTTGATTTCATCATCGAGCTTTAAATGTTGTAAGAAAATACAAGCAACTTGACATAATGAATCAAGATGACCTGAGTATTCCTGACATGGATTTTTATATAGCAAGTTAATACAGGCAACTTGATATAATGGATCAAGTTCACCTGAGTATTTCTTGCAGAATAGACAACGATTATCTCCTTTCATGCAAGACTTGGGAACGTCCTCCTTGATCTTTTGTCGATCATATCCTGAGACAAGTTCATACCGTAGCAAGAGATAAACCACAGACAACAATCAAAGAAAATAATCATGCCCCATCATAGCTTCTCTAGTCATGGACATCCTTGAGTCGCATAGAGTACATGATTAGCAATAAAATCAAGATATAAACATTGAATCTTGTATGTCATTCACATGTTCTTATGGTCATTAACTGATATAATCATCTTAATGAATGATCTTTGATAATCTCGTATTACTTGCTGGTCAATTTTTTCTTTTTTGAGTTTCATGATTCAGTTGTTGATGAAATGCCTTGATTTTGTTTGCTTTGTTGCTCGTTATCTGTTTTCAAAATCCTAGGTGTTTTTGGTTTTTTCTAAGTTTATTTGAATGTTTTGGATTTTAAAGATTCAAAATATCACCTTAGCAAAAAGGAATTAGGATTTTGCCCCCAATGGAAATAAAAATTATCATGGATATATGGATTGATCAAGATCCAAACCATAGCGGGATACAAATGCAGATTGAATGATTCTGATAAAATCTAAGACAAGTGACTATGGCAAGTATGTCAAAGATTGATAATTGTTGGTAAGCTGCATATTTCTAGCTAATGGTTCAGAGCAATGGATGCAAAAGATGGAATGGATAAGCTAGGATATGATGGAAGCGATAGATGTGATAGGATGGAGTGGATAGGTGCGCAAAGCGATCTCATAGATGGAGGAACTTATTTCTTAGATAGCACCTATTTACCAAGTTTTCACTGTCTAAATTTATTGCATTTTTTGTATTTTATATTCTTTTTATTGATTTTTAAAGGACTTTATATGCTTTTTATTGATTTTTTTTAGGATTTTATATCTCAAGCATAGAATTTCTTGAGATGGATGGAATTGATAGGTTCATCAAACCAATCACCTTTAGGGGTAGATAACTTATATGCTCATGATCCATATGCTGCTACTATGAATAAAGGTCCTAGCCAATTCGGTTCAAATTTTCCCTTCTTTTCTTGGTCTTGCTGATTTCTTGGATTCTCGCTTAGAACTATATCTCCAATCTGGAAAATACGTGGCTTGGCTCTGTGGTTATAGCTTCTTGCCATTCTTTGTTGGTATACCTTCAAATGTTCTGATGTATTTTGGTGATGTTTCTGAATTAATTCTAGTTCTTGGAGTCAAGAGACTTGTTGTTCTTCTTTTGGTATAAGACCGTGCAAGGATACTCATAGAGAAGGTATCTCTACTTCTATAGGTAATATAGCTTCAGATTCATAGACCAAAAAATATGGAGTTGCCCCTAGGGACTGTGGATGCTAGTTTGGTATGCCCAAAGAGCAGGATTTAGCTGAATGTGCCAATCTTTTCCAGTTTCATTGACTATTTTCTTCGAGATTTTCAAGATAGTTTTGTTTGATGCCTCAGCTTGACCATTACCTTGTGGATAATATGGGGTAGAGAACCTATGTTGGATATGAAACTATTCACATAGCTCTTTCACATCTTGATTTTTGAATGGTCTTCCATTATCAGTGATAATGGTCATTGGAATGCCATAGCGACAGATTATATAATTCAAGATGAATGATGAAATTTTTTTTCCTATCACTATTGTTAAAGGCACTACTTCAATCCACTTAGTAAATTATTCAGTAGCAATCAGAATGAATTTATGTCCATTAGAAGATGAGGGATTGATCTTTCCTACCAAACCAAGGCCCCACTGTGAAAATGGCCATGATCCTGTCATAGGATATAACTGTTGTGCTGGTGCATGAATTAGATTTCCATGGATCTGACATTGTTTACATTTTCTAGCATAGGTGAATGAATCTCTTTCCATAGTAGGCCAGAAATAACCCATACAAATAAGTTTCTCAGCCAATGTTAAACCACTTGAGTGTGTACCACAAATACCCGCATGAATATCATAGAACTCTCTCAGATTCATCTTTTTCAAGACATATCAATAATGTACCATCTAAAGCACGCCTATATAAGATATCAGCAATAATGGTATAGCAAGAGGACTGACGGATAAATTTTCTTCCTTGATTACGAGATAATTCCAAAGGAAGGATATGATCTTTCAAGTATCGATAGGTTTGACCGTATAAGGATTCACTGGTTCCTGATATATGGCAAATTCGATAGGTATGCAAGAATTGGATTGTACGGGTTAAGATATCTTCCCTGAGAAATTCGTAACGTTGTTGATTCTCTTTATTTTCCAAGAGAGATGCTATTGTAGCCATCGCATCTGCTGCTTTATTCTCATATTTGGGAATCTGGGTGAATGTAATTTCTTTAAAGTGTCCTTTGAATTCCTCTATCAACTGTTTGTATGGCATAAGCTTATCATCATTTGTTTGATGTTCATCATTGATTTGATTAATGACAAGTTGTGAATCACCATAGATATGTAGTTCTTTGACATTCCATTCAATGGCCATTTTTAAGCCCTATAGCCAACACTTCATACTCTGTAGTATTATTGGTGCATGGAAATCGCAATCTATATGATTTCGGAATAGTGTGTCCTTGAGGTGTGATGAAAATTATTCTTGCGCCTGAACCATATTGTGTATAAGAGCCATCAAAGTACAATTCCCAAAAGTTTGTACTTACTGTCAAGATATCTGCATCAGGAAATTTGATGTGCAAAGGCATGTTAATGTGTAGAGGTGCATCGGCCAATTGATCAATGATGACTTGTCCCTTGATAGTATTCTGGTCAACATATTCTATGTCAAATTCACTCAATATAATAACCAATTTGGCTAGTCTCCATGTCAATGTTGACTTGCTAAACAGATATTTGAAAGGATCTATCTTCGCTATTAGTTTTACAGAATGAATCAACATATAATGTCATAGCTTCTGGGTTGCAAATACAATTGCTAGACATATCTTTTCAATTGAGGAATAATTTAACTCATAGCCAACAAGTGTTATGCTGATATAATAAACTGCTCTTTCTTTTCTTTAATCATCATGTTGAGCTAGGAGAGCGCCTAATGTCACACTTGTTGCTAAGACATAGAGTAACAATGGTTTCCCTTTGATTGGTGATATCAGTACTGGAGGACTCATAAGATATTCTTTTATTTGCAGGAAAGATTCTTCACATTTTCTATCCCATTTGAATGGAACATTTTTATGTAAAAGATAGGTAAATGGAAGACCTCTATCAACTAATTGAGAAACAAATCTCCTGATTGATTGCAACCTTCCTTGTAAAGAACACAATTGACTTAGGTTTTTAGGTGAGTCCATCTCCATGATAACTTTAACTTTTCTAGGATCTACTTCAATGCCACAAGCTAATATAATGTACGCTAGGATCTTTCCAGAGGTTACACCAAATGCACATTTCTTTGGATTTAATCTTAATTGATATCTTTCCAGCCTATCAAAAATCTTGCTTAGAATGTTCAAATGTTCTTTTCTTGTGTGAGATTTTGCAAGTATGTCGTCGACATAGTCTTCCATGAATGTATGCATCATATCATGGAAAATTGTCGTCATAGCCCTTTGATAAGTTGCTCCTGCATTTTTAAGCCCAAATGGCATAACATTCCAGTAGTACGTTCCCCATGCATAGGTGAATGTTGTCTTCTCTTGATCTTCACATTGATTATTATTTGATTATATCCTGAGAAGCCATCCATTAATGAAAACATCTCATGGCCTACTGATAAGTCTACTATGATATCAATGTTTGGTAGCAGGAAATCATCTTTTGGACATGCTTTATTCAGATCTCTGAAATTTGTGCAGACTCTTATGCACTTATCTGGATTTGATACTAGTACAATACTTGAGACCCATTCTGGATAAGCAACTGGTCTTATGAAACCCACTTCTAATAGTTTCTTGAGATCAGTTTTGACAAGGAGAGCAATATGTGGATGCATATTTCTTAGCTTCTACTTAACAGGTTTTACTTTTAAATCCACATTAAGATGATGCATGATAAGATCTGGGTTAAGTCCTGGCATATCTGCATAGAACCAAGCAAAATTTATTTGTCTTTGCTTAAAGAATTCCATGTACTCTGTCCTCTCTCTTTCTGATAATGAGGCAGAAAAATGAAGTATTTTAGGATCTTTTGATGTATCAATGTTTACTGCATCTGTTGGTTCTATCAGGATAGTAGATCTCTCTTGAAAATATGCAAGAAAAATATCAAACTTTCCATCTTCTAGCACCTCAAGGAGGTTTTCACCATTCGATACGCCCTTTGTTTTCTCTTTTGATTGATCTAATGTTGCCATAAAATGGTTTTCAATAATAGGTCTCTCTCCTTGTTTTATTTCACTTTTACGACTGAAAAGTTTGGCATTCTCCTGACTATGAGAAACATCACTTGATTATGCAATCAAAGATATCTTAGGATGGATGGGTTCAACAACATTAAGGTACATGACTAAGTCATGGTCATTAGAAAAGACATTCAGTTCAGGGTTGTCTAAATTATCCCAATCAATTAGTTCAGGATGCAGAAGGGGTAAATCATAATCATCGCCATCATTAGGTGTTTCAATGTTCATGATATAATGATCATAGCTTGACATAGAATAGGTTCTGTCACAGATTAAATGTTTGTGAGAATTGTGTTTTGCAAACATTTCCGAATTAGTCTTAACAAAATTTATACTAGCATTTTGTAGTTCACACTCAAGTGGTCCTTCAACTGACGTTTGTCCCTTAAATGAATGGATTATATCCACAGGCACAACTTTGATGCTGCAAATTCCTTCTTGGTTGACCTCATTTCCATTTAGAAGTTGACATATTTGTGCACATGATGAAGTAGATTCTTTGAATAGATTTTGTCTCCTTTCAAACTCAACTTCTTCTGGACTAATAGTTAGTCCAATTTGACTATCTCTTAGTTCTTCTATGGTTCTTCCATATCTGATCTTTGTTTGCACTTCTTGTGGCATTGTTTCTCTGTCTTTGTCATTCCCTTTTCTTTTTGCATATGCCTCTTTTCTTTGAATTCTAAGTTTCTCTTGTCTTCTTTCTAACTTCATCTTTTGTTCTACAATAGACAAGTTTTCTTTTGTGATAGCTGCTTGATCTTCATTGTGTCCCTTACTTGATGTAGTGGATAAGATATCATATTCATTGGAATTTGTCTCTAAATCCTGATCTAAGATTACTCCCCTATACTATACTGGGATGTCATGTGGTGCAAAAAGTTCCTTGATTTCTGCCATTTCTATTTTTACTGCTTTTGGAGTATCTTGTTTGGATTTTGCCTTTGTTTGTATTTTCAGAACTTGTTGGCAAGATTTTTCTTCACCTTTGATAGTAGTCTCTTCTTCTTTCTTTTCATGATCTTCTTGCTTCTTTTGCTTATTGGCTACTCTCTTGGCCGCTTGATGTAGCTTTTCTTGCCAATTTTCTTCTTTATAAACCGATTTCTTTCTCCATTTTTGTTGTTGATGATTATGTTGCTTTTGATTAGACTTTAGATGTCCTAGACCGGATTTATCTTCTATGGATTGTGAGTGTGGACAAATAGGTTCTAAAATACCTTGATGTTTCTTACCAATTGGTTCTTTTCCTCCATATCCCATCTTTTGCATGATTTCATATCCTTTGCCATATTGTTTTATGGGTATATTGACTTATGTTGTTGTTGCTATAGTTTTATCTTCATATTTGTACAGCCAACCAAGAATGTCTTTGTCTTCATTTTCTTCTTCAAGAGTTCCAGCACTAACAAAGGTTCCTTTAAACATATGATTTGATTTTCCTGATGTCTTCGATTGAATATCTGTAGGTTTTCCATATGATTTAGGGGAAAGTGGGAAATTTTGCAAAGAATACTTTCCCATACCTTCATCATTTAACTTGATCTTTTCTTCGAAAGTCTCCCATAACTTTGCTTGAATTTCTTTGGTAGGATATAATGATTTTGTGTTATGTGGAACTCTTGTATCTCGTGCGAGCTTCAAATTATTGCAATATTGACTAGAGTCTACAATTATAGTGATCTCTTTTCCTTCATGAGGAAATTTTACACATTGATGATATGTAGAAGGAACTGCTTGCATCTTGTGAATCCATGGTCTCCCTAGAAGAATGTTGTAGGAGAGGTTCAAATATAAAACCTAACATAATGTATCTTTTTCCACAGGTCCTATCCTTATCGGTAGCACAACAATTCCTTTACAAGAACGTTCTGCTTCATCATAAGCTTCGATGGTTATTTTATTTTTCGGATCTACTGCATTCTCTGAATATCACAAAGCTTTTAGCAAACTTAGAGCACAAATGTTTAATCCAGCTCCTCCATCTATGAGCACACATTTGACACGAGTTTTATTTATGGAGACTTCAACATGTAGGAGCGTTATGAGGATGTTGTAAGGACGCATCATCATTTTTAGAAAATGATAAGCATTGATGAGTTATAAGGTGTCGTACCATATTTTGGAATTGATCTACATCCAAATCTTTTGAAATTGTTGTTTCCACTAAAGCTTTCTCCAAAATTTCCTTATGCATAGGTGAAATTTTGAGAAGTTCCAGAATTGATATTTGAGCAAGTATTCGTTGTAATTTCTCTACTAAATTGTATTATTGTGGATTGGGTGTTCGATCTTTTGCTACACCTAGAAAAGTAACCTTTGCTTTGCTTCTCGTGATAACATTGATTGGTTCGGAAGATGAATTTTCAATAACAATGATTATATTCACTACATCATCGTAGGTATAAGTGTAATTCACCTTGGCTTTTCCTTTTTCATCTTTTAATTGGGACGATTCACATTTGTCATAATTCGGAAGTGGAGTTTTCAAAGCCAAGTGTGATTCATTTATTTTATGGCTATCCACTGTGATGGTTCCATTATCGATCAGATCTTGGATAAGGTGTTTCAATCTCTTACAATCATTTGTTAGGTGTCCTTTATTCCTATGATAGTTGCAAAAATGATTGTCATTCCACCAATTAGGCTAAACTGGTGGTTCATAATTTCTTGCTTCTGGCAAAACAATCAATTTGTTAGCAAGCAAAGTTTTTAGAGTTGATTCCAAAGATTCTCCAATGTTTGTGAATTTCCTTCAAGGATTGGAGAAAAAGGACTTAGCTTTATTGTTTTATGGATTGTTATTGCTTGGGTTTAGCTTGATAGATTGAAAATTGGTTGTTGTTGTTTTGTATTACTATTATCATCATTCCCTTCATTGCTGACATTCCTATTCTTTGACCAGAACTTGGGTTTGTCATTGTTGTTGTTGTTGTTGTATGAATTATTATAAAGTTTTAGTTCTCCTTTCTTTACCATTGTGTTCTCTATTTTTAGTCCATTCTCGATCATTTTGGCAAAAGAGGGAGGAAATTTTATCCTTAGTCGATAACTCATTTCACTGGTAAGATTATCAATGAATATGTCCATCTTTTCTTGATCAGGTACATCTTGGGGATACCTATTAAACACTCATTTCCAATGTTGTAAGAAAATCATAAAGGACTCACCATTCTTTTGTTTAACATTGTAGAGATCCAGCATTGTTATTTCATTCCTTATATTGTAGGAATATTGTGAAATAAACCTATTCACAAGTTCTTCAAAGGATTCGATTCCGGATGGTAATCGTGAAAACCACTCCATTGATTGTCCATTTAAACTCCTAAGAAAAAGACGCATAAGGTAGGTTTCATCATGAGCGAATTCCATGCTCATAGTACAAAACTCCCAAATGTGATCTTGAGGATCAGATTTTCCATCGTATTTGTCATATTTAGGAATCTCACAATGTTGTGGAAATGGTATCATATTCAAATTTTTGTCAAAGGGATATGGGCATATATCTTGTAACAAATATTTCTTGGAGCTTGTCCCATTTTTCATGTCTTGTATTTTTTGTTGTAGATTTTGTATTTGTTGAGTAAGGTTTGATAAGGGATTATCTACATAGTCTCTCCTTGTTTCGTCATGAGCCATTTTGTCACTACACTCTTTTCTTTTATCATCCCTTTCTTTCCTTGTTTCTTCATTGTTTTCTTTGTTCACATCTTCATTATTTTGCTTGTCTATGTTTTGGGTGTTACTTGTCTCCGCATCTTGTTTCAAGCTTGCCATGTTAAAGTCTTGTGGTAGTTTAGCTCCAGATTTTGCCAACATCAAGAGATATTTTTCTTTTTGTTTTGCCAACAATTTTTCCATTAGCCTATCAAATTTGAAATCTTGCTCAAGGTCTCTAATGGTTCTATTGATTGCTTCTTCGTCAACAGCGGTAAATCCAAAAGTGTGGAATAAAGAAGTATCTTCTTCCTCCATTTGTTGTTGTTTTCTAAGTTGTTAGTGTTGGGCTCTAGTCCAAACTGGCATGTGTTTATTTCAAAGTTGTTGAAAGTTCCAAAGGACAGGGTCAATAGGTGATTATTGGTTTAGGAAGATATGCTTTATTGATCTTACCACTATTGTTTGTTCGTTGGGATAAAGCATCTCTTTATTGAAAGGCACGTCTTTGTAATGTTTCACTGTCAAATTTTGTATCGCAGCCACGTAAGTAGTGACGAAAATAGTGTAGGAATGTCCTATGTTTCAATAAGATCTTGCGATTGATATACAAGAATCTTATTCTTTTCTAAGTAGCTTTGTAACTAGGTTTTCTTTTCTTAATGTGATACTTAAAAGTCATATAAGCATTTGACAATTCACAAGTTTGTTTGATTCCAATGTTGGTGCAATTTGGTTTTGATATAACCTAGGTTCAAAATAGGAAAGATATATCCAAGGTTAGGAACCTAGTATAGATTTGATCAAGCTTCATGATAGAGGATTTGATTATCCTGATGAGAGACTTGACAAAGATGTTGATTTTTGCACTTAAGATGGTTGAATCGATAGCTTGTTAAATGTTGATGTTTATAGGACCTTTTGAGTATAACCTATTGGATTAACAACCTAGTTGTTTGAGCTAGTTTAAAAAATACGTGATGGTTTAGAAACAAACCTACTTCAAGAATTATTTTGACGTTGTTGGCTTTCAAGATGGCATATGAAGAATGGATTGATAACTTGTAGTTAACTGATACTATGATATGCACAGCTACATGATTATGCTAAATTGATAATGCTCTATGATTATATTGCTAAAATGATATTTGCTATTTGCTAATTGCTTCAAACTCATAGATACATATGATTAATTGAAAACTATTTTTGAAGACTTACTTGAAGATCTTTTGAAGTCTCTAACTCTCTCTGAACTGAAGCTCTTGATTTTATAGACTTTGATAGGATGAGATGATGTGGCTCAGATCAACGGTCATGATTAGATCTGCACTTTTGGATGGTTGTGAGCAAAGGTGAAGGTTGAGAGAAAGGAGGAAGGAGAAGACAAGTGTCACTCATCTCACCTTGGTTGGGTTGTTGACTGAGGGAATCTAGGGATGGTTGGAGGAAATTTAGGCATGAGAGGACAAGTGGACTCAAGTCCTTCCTAAGATGTAGGGGGTGTTGGAGAGAATATAGGAAATGGTTATGAAATATGTCTATGTACACAATTTTCATTAAGTTTGGAAGTTGAAAATAAATGGTGAATTAATATTTGATAAATATTAATTTCCTTAGCCACATGTTTGATGAGTTGGCAAAGGAAAGATGAAGTGGAGATGGAGGGTGAGTTGGAAAAGGGAGATTAAATAATTTAAGAATTATTTAATATTTGAGACTCTAGGATAGGAGAATAACTATTAAATATTAGATATTTAATTGCTTGGAGGAGATAATTAAATATTAGATATTTAATTAATTAGAAGAATATGATAGATGAATTAATTGATAAAATATTAATTAACAGAAAGACATAAAAAGAATTAAATAAATTAATCTTTTCAAATTAACTATTTAATACAAGAATAATAATTAAATAAATATAAAATATTTATTTAATTGCTCATAGCCAATTTTTATGTGTATACAACCACAAAGTCAAGTCTGTGTCCCCTCACTCAACCAATTTCCTTAAATACTCTTCTCACATCTCTCTATGCATCCCCCCATCCAACTACCTTCCTTAAATGCTCTTTTCCAAGATGAATGTGAGATTTTTAAAAATCTCATATTCCTCTATGTATCCCTTCACCCAAAGAATTTTTAATTCCTTTTTATTCCTCAAATCCCCATGCTCCCTTTTTGGAGAATTTTTAAATCCTCCTTCCCATCATCCAAGGAATATTTTATTCCTTTTATCTTTCCTAGGTGCATTGGGAAGCCTCTTGGACTCCACACTTGTCATGTCAATCCCTCTTGATCCATGTGTGGGCTCACATGAAATCTTGGCCCTCCATCTTGGATCAATCCTAGCCCTCCATTACTCCTCCCTTTCTTCTATAAATTGAGGACTCTACCCCTTCATTTGGCATCTCCAAGATTGTAAGTTCATGTTTCCCTTTTGAGTCCAAAAAAAAAACCATCTAAGCACCTAGACTATAGCCAAATTCGCACTCATCCATCACTTGGGCATATACCATTGCATATCCATTTCATCTTTAATCCATCCATCCCTATCATCATTTTAATCATTTTTTGCACAATTGGAGATCCACCACATTCAATCAAGGAGCATATCAAATCAAGTTGGAGAAGGAGCGCTACTTCAACCTCATCTTGCTCAATCCGAGGAACAAGTGAAGATTTGTGAAGGTATAATTGTGTTTGTTGAGTTTATTTGAATGTTTCCTTGCATATTTGTATTCAAACTAACCTTATATCTTCATGATAGTTTTCTCTTGTGGTGTAGGAGAACCTCATGACTAAGATAATAAGAGCAATAAAGGCTAAAGGACACACATGAGAATGTGACCTTTCAACCTATATAATAGGGTAGTCTTGTTTGTTTGATGTTTGATTTGTTTGTAATAAACCCTACCATGTTACCCAATGGCATGGATTTGGCAAATTGATAAGCCACCATGGGCATATGGGCCTAGGGGTATTTGGTTGATTATTTTTATAGGTTTTTTATGTGTTGGAGATGTCTTAGAAAGGTTTTAGGACATGTTGAAGCACCTCAAGGTAGTCGGATTTAACATATGTCAAAAGTTGCTCAAACTTGACAACTTTTGGTTGCAAATAGCAACTTCTTTCCAATGGTCACCTCAGTTCAAAAGGTGGTTGATAACCATTGAGGAAGGTATAAAGGTTCATCCCCAACCAGCATTGGGAGGAGAGAATGAAGAGAGAATGACTTTGTAAACTTTGGCATCATTGAAGTAATATATTTCTGAGGATTTCTTGCAATTCCGTTATTCTATGTGGTGTATTGTACTATACAATCATTTTTAAATAAGGAAACCAGTGGGATGTGTTACAGTGGCCAACCACCTTTCAAATGCATCAAGTTTGAGGTCCTAATTCACCAAAACAAGGAAGAAATCGACAAATTTCTAGAAGTAGTCTAGATTTGACAGTTTTGTTTAGGGTTTTGTAAAGAAATGGCCTTACCCTGTTGATCCTTCATTGGTGGTTCATGAATTTGGATGGGATGCAAGTATGGCCAATGTATTTTAGGATTTTAAAGGCCCTTTGCAGGTTAGGTCCAGTTGGAGGTGAGGGTTTGATGCATTAAGGTGGGCAACTCCTTGTGGCCACTGGTAAGTGTAAGCAAACAGGTCTCACATCAGGGGTTAAAGGTATAATCATGGCCTAAGACTTAGGAATTAGTGTCTTTGCAATGGATTTAGAGTATCCCTTGAGTTTTTTTGGTGATTTAAGGTCTGTGTCTACACAGTCCTTTGTAAAATAGGCCTAATTGGGCTATATCGGTCTCCTAACCAAGAAGGGTTTGGATTCTTGTCTTCCCTACCAGTAAGAACTCTTAGGATATGTTTTTTAACTCCTAGAAGGGTATCCAAATCCGGGATTTGTTGTCTGGTCTTTTGGAGACAGAAAGAGTTATGTGTAGAAAATCAGTCTGATAGGGCTACTAGGTTTTGTCGGCCTTGTTGCAGCAGTTACCCAAACCAGTAGAGGGAACCTGAATTCAGTGATTGAAGGGGGTCTCCCTAACCTAGGGGACTTCTAATAAAACCTTAAATAGCCATTGTTGCATTGGAGAAGGGACCAAACCATTGCTGACCATAGAGACTTTGTACCGGTAAATGAAAGAGACCTTGTACTGGTGGTCTTTTGTTTAAAAAGAGGGATGTTTGACTTGTCAAACTGATGTTCCTTAACCCCTGGAGTGTTGTGTGATTGCTAGGGTCCTTGGTGTGTTCTTGGATTAGGGGAACCTATCCTATACCGACATTGGGACTCTCTGCATCAACATTTGTATTAGAGTGAAGGAGGAATCCTTTTGGGAAGAAGAATAGTACATGTCAATAGAAGAATCAGAGGGTGAGGCTAGAAGAATGCCTTCAAAGATGACAAATGTGGAACTTGCCAAGATGGTGCAAGAGAACGGAGAAGAAAATGATCGGCTTAGAAGATTGATTGAGAACTTGGAAGGCAGGCTAGAGACAGGACCTGATGGCTCAGAGGAAGTGGGAGAAGAGGAAGTTCCTGCAGAGCATAGGTACCTAGTCAATGCCTTGAAGTTTGTGGAGAGGAGAACCATGGACCAGAAATCAAACATTCCTATTTTCAGTGGGAAGATGGATGTCAATGGAGTGATGGACTAGATAGAGTCCTTGAATAATTTTTTTGAATGTGAAGACATTGGTGACAACCAAAAGATGAAGGTTACCAAGTCAAAAATGCAGGGAGTAGCCCTGGCATGGTGGAATTTTGTGCAAGGAGAAAGAGTGAAAGAGGGAAGAGGAATGATCACCACTTGGAAGAAGATGATTATAGAGATCAAGGGAGTATATGTACCGGAGAACTATGAAGTCCAATTACATAAGAGAAGGCAGAATCTCAAACAGAAAGAGATGGATGTGTGTGCCTATACTGAAGAATTTCAGAAATTGAGTATAAAGTCTAAGAAGGTTGAAGATTTAAGTGAAAGAGTGGCAAGGTATCTAAATGGCCTAAGGTGAAACATAAAAGAAGAGTTGAACCTCTTGTGCCCTGACACTATTCATAGATGCTATCATTTAGTATTAAAAGTAGAGGAGAAGCTCAAAAGAAGACAAGAGCAAAGCAATAGAGGAAGGGGTAAGCAACTAAGAGGAAGGAGCAACTTCAGAGGAAGAGAATCAAACTTTGAATTTCAAGGAGAGAGTAGTCAAGACTCCTCAAGAAATGACAACAATGACAAAGGCAACTTCAGAGGTAGAAGGCCACATTTCAGAGGAAGATCGTTAGGAAGAGGAGCAGGACCAATAAAATGTTTTAACTGCAACCAGGAGGGACACATTGCCAGTAGATGCCTAGAGAAGATGGGGTCTAGTTACCAAGGAGAAAGGAGAGCCAATCTAACCCAAGAATCAGATTACCAAGGCAGTAGTAAACCTGATTCATATGGTTATCCAGAGACTGGAGAGGCACTAATATTGAGAAGAACCCCTATAAGGTGTCTTGGCTCACAAAAGGGATACAAACTCTTGTAGAAGAGCAGTCATGAGTAGAATTCTAGATAGGAGCTTATAAAGATAAGATTTTGTTTGATGTTGTTAACATGGATTCTTGTCACCTCTTGTTTGGAAGACCATGACAGTATGACCTCAAAGCATACCATGATGGCTTTAGGAATACTTATTCCATCACAAAGAATGGAAAGGTCATAGAGCTACTGCCCCTAACTGAAAACAATGAAGAGCAAAAAGAAACTGAGTCCAAGGTGATGATGATGGAGGGAAAACCATTCCTCAAGGAGATAAAGATGGAAGAAGGGATATGCTTTGCATTTCTTCCAATACCAACCTCAAAGGGGAAGCCTACTGCAGATGATGGAGAAGAAGGAAAGGACAAGGATCTCAGTCCGGAAGTGAAGGAGATCATTGGTAAATACCAAGGCATAGTTACGGATGGAGTACCAAGGAGTTTTCCACCAATGAGAGAGATCACTCATTGTATTGACTTGATCCTAGGGGCCACATTACCTAACAAGGCTGCATACAAACTCACACCACAGCAAAATGAGGAGATGGCAAGGCAGATTCAAGAGTTGCTAGACTCTAATATGATTGGAAAGAGTCTTAGCCCATGTGCAGTACCGGCAGTTTTGGCACCCAAAAAGGATGGAACATGGAGGCTTTGCACTGACTCAAGATCTCTCAACAAGATCACCATAAGGTATATATTTCCAATGCCTAGGATAGAGGATTTGCTTGATTGTTTGGGGAGTGAAAAATATTTTTCTAAAATTGATTTAAAGAGTGGATACCACCAAATTAGAATTAGGCTTGGTGATGAGTGGAAAACAACCTTTAAAACAAACTAAGGGTTGTATGAATGGAAGGTTATGCCATTTGGTTTGTCTAATGCCCCAAGTACATTCAGGAGACTCATGAATGAAGTTTTGAAAGAATTCACAGGGAAGTTTATAATAGTGTATTTGGATGACATCCTAGTATTTAGCAGGACAAAGGAAGAACACTTGAGGCATCTAGACATGGTTTTGAAAAGGTTGAATGAAGAGAAATTGATGATCAATATGGAGAAGTGTTTGTTCATGTAGGAAGATCTCATCTACCTAGGATTTGTGATCTCCAAGGGTCACTTGAAGATGGATCAGGATAAGGTAAATGCAATTATTTCTTGGCCTACTCCTAAGACTATCGGTGAAGTTAGAAGTTTTCATGGATTAGCTACATTTATAGAAAGTTCATAAGAGGTTTCAATCAGATATGTGCTCCAATGTTGGAAACCATACAAGGTGGTCAGAAGTGCAGGTTTTCTTGGACAAAGGAGGCGGATGAGGCATTTGAAACTCTCAAGAAAAAGGTAGCTCAACAACCGGTACTTGCTTTACCTAATTTTAACAAAGTGTTTCAGATTGAATGCGATGCTAGTCATGTGGCCATAGGAGCAGTCATAAGCCAAGAAGGCAGACCTATAGCACTCTTTAATGAAAAACTCAATGAGGCAAAGAGAAAATATTCTTCTTATGACCTAGAAATGTATGCACTAGTTCAGGCATTGAAAAAATGGAGACATTATCTGCTACCAAAGGAATTTGTGGTCTATACCGACAACCAAGCCTTGAGTTTCATTAACAGCCAAGAAAATTTAATCCATAGGCATATGAAGTGGGTAGAATCCCTACAAGCCTATACCTTTTCCATAAAACATAAGAAAGGAGTAGCCAACAAAGTGGTTGATGCACTGAGTAGGAGAGTGCTAGCCATATCTGAAATCCAATTAGAAATAATTGGGATTGATGCAATGAAAAACATTTATGTTGTAGATGAGGACTTTAAGGAGATTTACAAGGCATGTACTAAATTTGGTGAAAGGTATCATGTGGATTTTTCCAATTTTCTGATCCAAGATGGACTTCTTTTCAAAGGTGGGAAATTATGCATACCAAAGTGCTCAATGAGGACTAACATCATCAAGGAAAAACATAGTGGAGCTATTGCAGGTCATTTTGATTTGGACAAGACACTTGAACTGGTAAGAAGGCACTACTTTTGGCACAAATTGCAAGTTGATGTAAGGAAATTTGTGGATGAATACACCATTTTCCAAAAGGCAAAAGGAAGAAGTACCAATGCTAGTCTCTATCAACCCTTACCCATTCCCTCAAGAATGTGGGAAAGTGTGTCAATGGACTTTGTAATGGGTTTACCTAGGACCCAAAAGGGGTTTGACAATGAATTTGTGATAATGGATAGGTTTAGTAAAATGGCACATTTCTTGCCATGTAAGTCCACTAGTGATGCATCTTATATAGTAAATTTGTTTTCCAGAGAAGTAGCAAGGTTTCATGGACTTCCATTGACCATAGTGTCCGACCAGGATGTCAAATTTGTTGGCCATTTTTGGAGAACTCTGTGGAGGAAACTTGGCACCAATCTATTTTTCTCATCAGCCTATCATCCATAAATGGATGGTCAGACAGAAGTAGTAAACCAGTCATTAGGGAATTTGTTGAGATGTCTTACAAGGCAGCATGGTGAAAAGTGGGATTCAATCTTATCTCAGGTTGAGTTTGCCTACAATGACACTGTAAACAGAAGCACCGGGAAGTCACCATTTCAGATTGTGTATGGGTTGCATCCAAGAGGGGTATTGGAGTTGAGAAAAATACCCCATACGGATCTCATAAGTGCAGATGGTGAGAGGTTTGTTGAAGCCATAAAAGAAGTTCATGAGCAGGTCAAAATACAACTTCAAAAGTCATCAGAAAAATACAAAGAACATGCAGATAAAAAAAGGAGAGAAGTACAATTTCAAGTTGGAGATTTGGTTTGGGCAAATTTGAAGAAGGAAAGGTTACCCAAGGACAAACACACTAAGCTCGTGCAAAGGAAAGTAGGACCATGTCAAATCTTGAAGAAGTTTGGCACCAATGCTTATGAAATTCAATTACCATCAGACCTTGGCATATCTCCTATTTTTAATGTTTTTGATCTAACTCCTTTTAAAGGGGACTCTAATGTAGGTAACTCACACCAGATCCTAGAAGACGTAGCAAATATATATTTTCCCAAACATGAGCCACCTAAACTTGAAAAAGTGTTGGACACCAAGATTGTAAAGAAGACCAGTAACAATGAGCATAAATAATACTTGGTAAAATGGAAAGGAAAACCATACTCTGAAGCCATTTGGTTAGATGAAGATCAGATCAAGAAGCATGGCACTACATTACATGACCTCATCTCAAGTGGACTTGAGATTAATTCACCTAGGGAGTATGGTGCAGGAGCACCTCATGACTAAGATAATAAGAGCAATAAAGGCTAAACGACACACATGAGAATGTGACCTTTCAACCTATGTAATAGGGTAGTCTTGTTTGTTTGATGTTTGATTTTGTGAGGCCTCACCTCAACTCAGTTTGACATTCAGTGGATTTTATATTTTAGACTACTATGGATACTTTGTTTTGATGCATTTTGAGACTTAGAACTTATATGATTTCAGGATATTGGATAACATTGCTATGAATTGATGTTTTACTTACATGCTTTATGAGATAGAACACTACATGATTATTAGATAGAATGATATTGCAATGATAGATGTCGTTAATGAATTTGCAGGACTTTACTTTGAATATAGAACTATGATGTATGTTTAGTTTATGTGAATTGGGATGAAAATTGTTTATGTGAATTTGCTTGACAAAAGATGTATTCAATCTGTGCAGATGAAAATTGTATGCAAGTAATGATGTGCATTGTTGTATTATTGAATTATATTTTATATGAATATTTGGGAGTACTAATGTGTAAATTGAGATGCGCAGGAAATTTACCATGTGACCATGGAAAATTACGGAGAATCAAACCTAGACTTATGTATGTTCGTAAAGCCAGGGTTTGTCTATTTGGAGAGACAACACCCCATTTGTGTTGTATTTTATTCGTATCAGTATATGCTGCATGTGTGTTATGTGTTATTTAAATTTATTGTGTAAAAACCTCAAGAGACAATTTCATGTTTATTTTTGTAAAAGTATTTTATTAGTGTCACTTGACACATGTGTGGATTTAAATTTAAATATTTTATCTTGTCTCTTGATGGGAAATTGTTAATTATTATTAATTTTAAATAAAATAATGTGTTGTCAAAAAAGATATTTTGAGAATATAATATTTGGAGTGGTCAACTTATGTTTGACCCGAAAATAAACTTCAGAGGGGTTTAAAATGGGTTAAATAAACACCTAGGGGTAGTTTATTAGGGTTTCCTGAAGCCCATAAGGTATACCTAGGGGTTAGGGGTAATTTTAGGCAAGTTTCTACTTTATAATGATCTTTTTAACGCTCTAAAAATTGGCTTTTTTGAGTTGAGCGAAAATTGAAGATTGAAGTGAAATCAAATCAAGATTTTTCCCTCTTGGAAGGAAAGTCTTTTTGCATTTTTGCTTTCTTCCTTCTTTTTGTTGATTTTTTTAGAATCCTGTGAGAACTCAGAGAGTGAGCTTCTTAAGGAAGATTTTTGGGAATAGCTGGTTAATCACCCACTCTCCATTTTTGGAGACAGAAGAAAATTTGGAAGAAAAATAATGTTATGGGATAAAGAAATTGATTAAGGAAAATAAAGAATTGTGGATTGGGCAGCTCTTCTTCAGATATCATTATAACCTTTGGGCAGAATAAGGTTGGTTTCATTTTTACTTTTAATGTCTAGTTTTTGTTTATTTCTGAAAGTTGTTGAATAAGAAAATCTGTATTCTTGAAAACGAATGTTTGAAAATCCTTTTGGTTTTGTTTTATGAATGAATGTGTTTTGGGAGTTTTCTCAAGATCTCTCTTTCTCTTGGGAGAGAAGAGGATCTTGAGGGTGGTAGCAGTGACAACCCTCGAGTGAGAGACTCTCTTTAAAGAGCGAACACAAGGGATCTTTGTGTGACCCTTGCTGCATGGCCTGTTTGTGCAATGGGGGTCATAAGGAGGGTTATAAGGCTAGAATGCCTTTGGGGGGGGAGAGAAGAGGATCTTGAGGGTGGTAGCAGTGACAACCCTCGAGTGAGAGACTCTCTTTAGAGAGCGAACACAAGGGATCTTTGTGTGACCCTTGCTGCATGGCCTGTTTGTGCAATGGGGGTCATAAGGAGGGTTATAAGGCTAGAATGCCTTTGGGGGGGCATAAGGAATTTATGGGGTTGAGATTTTGATATGTTATTTGTGCCATGAGGTGGCTTCTTGTTATTACATACTTGCAGATTCTCCTCAGGGTATTTGGTCCACTACCACCCTTTGAAAATGTTCACCACCAGAGTGTGGTGCTGTGAAAGCCAGGTTGGGAATGTGTCTGGAATATTTGTATGTTTTGTGTTTCTTTGTGTTTGCCTATTTGTTACCCGTCTAGGAATTGGTTCTCCGAGCTCGGGGGTGGCTACCAGTTAGCCTAGGCTGGGAGGTGAGCACTCCGTGGTCAGTTTTGTGTTTTCTATTATGCAGGAAATCCAGAGCAAAGAGGATAGAAATTCATGAAAGTTATTCAGAAGATGGAATTTGAAGATATTTGAATTCAGTTGCAGATGTTGTTTTAAAGTTGTTGTGAATAAATGCCTCATTCAAAAGAAAGGAGAAGCAAGTTGTGATTTTGTAATAATAGATTTGAAGTCTTATTGTTGTGACTGTTCAGAGAAAACATTGCTGTAAAATTGGTAGTATATATTAGAGATGTTTTAAAGAAAGAGAAAAGGCTTGATTTTACTCCTAGAATAATTGAAAAAGAAAAGTAAATTAGTGATGCATGCAAAGCTTCTTGTTTTATGAAAGAAATAAAAAGTCTGATTTCATTTAGATTTTTACCTATATTTTAATTGAGTCAAATTAGAAGTTTATTTAAGCTGAAAGCTTTATAAGTATTTTAGTTGGAAAGAAAAATTGTTTTATGTGAATAATCTAATTAAAACAAATATTAATGGATTTCTTATTACAAAAAAAAGGAAACGTATAATGTATCTTTGTGAAATACTTTAATTTGTATTTTGTAAACATTGATTTAGAAGCTTGTTTTATAGATGAATTTAAAATTATATATATATATATATAATTTTGATTTAACTTAATGTTATCTTTTCCTTTATTATATTAGCTTAAAAATTTGCATGTAATAATTCTCTTTTAAAATGTATATAAATTTTATTTGGAATTAAATTTTATCTTTTTATCCATGCATGTTAATTTATGTAAATACCACATATATATATATATATACATATATAAATATATATACTTATATATTTATATATATATATATATATTATTAAATGTTATTGTTTTAAAAAAAAAAAAATTTAAAAAAATAAAATAAAATAATAATTTGGGGACCCCGCAGGCTCCAATGTGTGTTCACACAGTGGACGACCGCGCGGCGCCCACTGTGTGCACACACAGTGGAGCCGCTTACGGCTCCCACTGTGTGGGCACACAGTGGACGGCCGCGGCCGCCACTGTGTGGCCACACAGTGGTGCCGCCAGCGACGCCCACTGTGTGGGCACACAGTGGTGCCGCGGCGCCACTGTGCGCTCACACAGTGGTGCGCGCGGCCAGCCGCCACATGAAACCTCCGCGACCTGCAAGTAAATATGGACATGGCCGCCGTAGAGTCTTCGGCCCGGCATGAATCCTCACCTGTTAAAAAAAAAAGGATATGGGTTAAACCCTAGCCCGATAGGGGCTAGGGAAGTTTAGTTTTTAAAATATAAAATAAAAAAAAATATGTATTTTGGGTTTAGGTAATGGTTAAATAAGGATTTAGAACCCTAATTAGGGTTGAGGAATTAAGAGATGATATTTAGAAAGTTGCAATGGATTTAGGAGGTTAGGATTAAAATATTGGTATATAAGTAGAATATATATATATATAAATATATATGTTTTCATATATATATATATGGGAATATATATATGTATATATATGTATGTTTTTTGAGCTTTATTGTTTTAATAAATTAAATTATTGATATACAAAATATATGCATAATCTATATGTATATATGTGCATTTTATATGTACACAATATTGATTTGGAAAAAGAAAAAAAATTGTAAAGAAGAAATTAATTAAATTGCTAAGACTATATAGTCATAGTGGGAAATAAATTAAGATATCTCTCCTAATACTTTTAGTTTGTTTAATATAATAGAGCTATTAACTAAATATCTTTTGGAGATAGAATCTAAACCAGTAGGTTTTCCCGCAATTAAAATATAACTTTTTAACGAAGCTTAGTCGTTCGAAATTAGTCAGAATTTAATAACGAAATTTTCTTTAACGCTTGTCGCAAGAGTGTGTTTATTAATTAAATTAGTATTTTTTTTAAAAAAAAATTTGTTCCGTTTTGCCCTAAATTTTGGGCATGACAGATTTGTTTGTAATAAACCCCACCTTGTTACCCAATGGCATGGATTTGGCAAATTGATAAGCCACCATGAGCATATGGGCCTAGGGGTATTTGGTTGAGTATTTTTCTAGGTGTTTATGTGTTGGAGATGTCCTAGAAAGGTTTAGGACATGTTGAAACACCTCTAGGTAGTCAAATTTAACATATGTCAAAAGTTGCTCAAACTTGAGAACTTTGTTGACGGTTTTTGGTTGCAAATAGCAACTTATTTCCAATGGTCACCTCAGTTCAAAAGGTGGTTGATAACTGTTGGGGAAGGTATAAAGTGTCATCCTCAATCATCATTGGGAGGAGAGAACGAAGAGAGAATGACTTTGTAAACTTTGGCATCATTGAAGTAATATATTTCTGAGAATTTCCTGCAATTTTGTTATTATATGTGGTGTACCGTACTGTACGATCATTTTTGAATTAGGAAACCAGTGGGATGTGTTAGAGTGGCCAATGTCTAAGGTCCTAATTCTCCAAGACAAGTAAGAAATCGGCAAATTTTTGGAAGTAGTCTAGATTTGACAACTTTGTCTAGGGTTTTGCAAAGAGATGGCCTTACCTTGCTGATCCTTCATTGGTGGTTCATGACTTTGGATGAGATGAAAGTATGTCCAATGTATTTTAGGATTTTAAAGGCCCTTTGTAGGTTAGGACTAGTTGGAGGCGAGGGTTTGATGCATTAAGGTGGGCAACTCCATGTGGCCACCAGTAAGTGTAAGCAAATAGGTCTCACATTAGGGGTTAGAGGTTTGATCATGGCCTAAGACTTAGGAATTAGTGTCTTTGTAATGGCTTAAGAGTATCCCTTGAGTTTTTTTGGTGAGTTAAGGTTTGTGTCTACACACTCCTTTGTAAAATAGGCCTAATTGGGCTTATCGGTCTCCTAACCAAGTAGGGTTTGGATTCTTGTGTTCCCTACCAGTAAGAACTCTTAGGATATGTTTTGTAACTCCCAGAAGGGTATCCAACTCCGAGATTTTTTGTCTGGTATTTTGGAGACATAAAGAGTTAAGTGTAGAAAATCGGTCTAACAAGGCTACTAGGTTTTGTAGGCCTTGTTGCAGCAGTTACCCAAACCAGTAGAGGGAACCTGAATTCAGTGATTGAAGGGGCTCTCCCTGACCTAGGGGACTTCTAATAAAACCTTAAATAGCCATTGTTGCATTGGAGAAGGGACCAAACCATTGCTGACCATAGAGACTTTGTACCGATAAATGAAAGAGACCTTGTACTGGTAGTCTTTTTAAAAAAAAGAGGTATGTGGGACTTGTCAAACTGGTGTTCCTTAACCCCTGGAGTATTGTGTGATTGCTAGGATCCTTGGTGTGTTCTTGGATTAGGGGAACCTATCCTATACCGGCACCAGGACTCTCTACATCATCTTGGTTCACAATGATTTGAGCATACAATTCTTATCTCCAATAATATGATCCATTGAATTATTCTTTTGAACATATCTTTGTGTCTTAAATATAGATGTTGAAGCTTCTTGAGCTTCCTTTTCTTCTTCTCCTTCTCTGGTCTTTTCTTCCCTTTTTTTGTCATCCAATTCATTAGACTCATAACCTACCAATTTGTCAAATTCTTTAGAAGTGTCTTCATCAACCTTCACATTTGCACTTTCAACAATCTTGTTCAGCCTTTTGTTGTAACACCGATATGCCTTGCTCCTTATAGAAAATCCTAGGAAAATGCCTTCATCAGATCTACTATAAAAATTTTCAAGATTATCCTTATCTCTCTAGATGTAGCACTTGCTTCCAAATACCTTAAAATATTTCACTGTCGGAGTTTTTCCATGTCACAGTTCATAAGATGTCTTTCCATGTCTTTTTCGATATAGAATTTTGTTAGGAGTGTAAACTGTAGTGTGTATTGCCTCTCTCTAGTAGACTTCCAGGAGTTTTTCTCCTTTGATCATTGTTTTGGCTACCTCTTGAATTATTCGGTTCATCCTTTCTACTATACCATTTTTCTGAGGTGTTCTTGGGGAAGACAATCGTCTTCTAATACCATGTTTCTCACAAAAAATGTTAAACTCATCAGAAGTAAATTCTCCTCCTTTGTTAGACCTCAAACACTAAATCTTTTTGTTAACTTCATTTTCAACTTTAGCCTTGAATATTTTGAATTTCTCTAACGCTTCTAACTTCTCTCTAAAAAATGCAACCCATGACATTCTAGAATAATCATCAATCAACAACATGAAATACTTCTCTCCTTGTATGCTCCTTGTTCTAGTCGGACCGCATAGATCAATATGCACTAAATCCAACACTTTGGTGGACAAATGCTCCTTTCCTCTGTAAGTTCCTTTTGTCTAATTTCCAACTTGACATTCTCTGCAAATGTTGTTATCCAGTTTGGTCAACCTCAGTAAATCTCTCACTACACTTGATGAACTAATCTTTACTAGGTTGTCAAAATTGATATGACACATCCTCTGGTGCTACAGCCAGTTGTTATTGATCTGAGATAACAAACAATGTTTTGTAGCTCCTTCCAACAATTACATGTTTCCTCCAGTCCTTTTCCCTGCTGCAATAACAATTCCAGATCCTTTTTGGATCTGACAACCATCATCCTAAAAAACAAACCATTTTTGCAAATATATCCAACACTCAAAATATTATGATGAAAACCCTTCACATAGTAGACATTGTCAATATTATGCTTTCTATCAAAAGAAATAGAACCAATTCCCACAATTTGTGTTGTCTAATCATCTCCGAACCTAACAGAACCACCATCATACTTATCAAGTTTCACAAACTTACTTTTGTCGCCAATCATATGATTTGAACATCCACTATCAATCAACCATTCATTTCTATCTCTTCTAGCATGTAAAGTAGTAGCAATAGTCATAGGAATATCAATCTTAGGTATATCTCTCTACCAAAAACAAACAATCTCCATCTTCATAATCTGATTCATCATCTACAATACCAGCATCATCTTTGACAAGTCTCTCTTATTAAATTTTCCTTTACCTTCTCTAGATTTTTGCCTTGAACCTTTTTTTGGACACCTAGTATCAATATGACCAATCTTTTCACATCTAAAACATTTAAGAGGTAACATACCTTTGTATTTACCAGTTCTTTTCTTCAATCTCCTTCCAAAGTTTTCTTCCATCCCATCTGAACTATCATCTTCCGGATATTCCTTAGAAGATTTAAAGGCAGACGAGCATTCTTAGCTTTGTCTTTTTCAAGCTTCCTTATCTCAAATGTTGATAAAGTACCATAAAGTTGCTCCCTAGTGAACTTCTTCGGATCACAGGTTTATTCAATAGCCAAGATCTTATCATTGCAACTTTCCTGGTAGGGACATCAAGATCTTCTCAATTATGTCTCCATCTGTCAAGGTGCCGCCAAGTTCTCTTATTTTATTTACCACACTAACAACCTTCTAAGAATATCTAGTTATGTCCTCTCCTTCTTCCATTTTCAAGTTCCCATATCTGTGCTTAGCTATTAGCTTCTTTGATAATTTGACTCTATCATTTCCTTCATAGATATCTCTCAACTTTTCCCAAACTTCATAAGCAGTATTCAAAGAAATAATCTTTGTCAATTTAGTCTTTGATAAAGCACTAAAGATAGCATACCTTACCTTTGCATTCTCTTCATAAGCTTGAATCTCATCAGGAGTGGTAAGACCATTTGGCAGTTGAACATACTTAGTTTTCACTGCTTTCCAAGTGTTGTACCCCAAAGATATTAGGTAGCCTCTCATCTTCACTTTCCAAAAACTATAGTCAAATCCTTCAAAGATAGGAATAGTCAATTTATGTGCCATTGGATCAAGATATACCTCAAGCGGTTAAGCTCTTCTCCAAGGAACCAAAACTCTAATACCAGTTGTTGAATATTTGGGCAACTGAGAGGTGGGGGTGAATCGATTGATAACTTAAAACAATTTCTTTTATTCTTTTCACATTTGGATCCAAACCAATAGAATTAATTAACATAGATACAACATGAAAATTTGAACATGCAACAGATCACACAATGAACACCAGATATGACATGGAAAACCCAAGAAGGGAAAAACCATGGAGAATGTTAGTTCTCAATATAAAACGTCGATTAAGGTGATACTGGTTAAGGTAATTTTTACAAAGGGTGGCTCATTGCCAGAATGCTCACTGTAGGTGGGATCACTACCCAGAAAAAGGCTCACTGCTGAAGAAAGAAAGAAAGAAAGAATCCACCACTGAAACACAGTCTGCAAAACTAGACTGCTTCTGGTGCCTCAACACCAACACACTCTCACATATCACCAACAGTTAGATCTTTCCTTTCGAATCTCGCATATCTTCAAAACAATGCAAGACTTTTTCTATATCTAACTCATCCAGATCATTCTTATATATATATATATATATATTGTCTTCTAGGAAACATAATCTTCCAAGTCAACCAAGATAGAGATCTAAAATAGGTCAACTCTAAACATTCCTGAGGTGGGAAGGAATGAGAAGTAGACCATACCACAACACACATAAATGGTCAAATCAACATGTTACAAACATTATAAATTCCAGACCCAAATCACAACTCACACGCTACATCAACATCGCTACACATCCTCGAATTTCGGGCTTAATCCTGACTCAAACATCATTGCCCAATACATCAAAAATAAGAATGGAACCAAGAAACACATGAATACCATCGATCAACACCATATTTGATAACCAGAAATATCTGGATTACCAACAACACATTTGATCTACCAACACATCTCTCAGAGCACCAAAGATTTCAGGATCACCAATGCCAAGAACATCAGAGACATCAATGATAACCATTATGTTGACATCAATGACAATCATTCAACATCATCACATCACATCTGCAACACACTATTGTTTACACCACCACTAGATTCTACACTCAAATATCTTATGTGATGTTGAGAATGAAAATAGACCAAATATGAGATTAATTGAGGTAGTATCCTTAAATCATGACCTTAAATTTTCTATCCTAAAATTCACCAAAGTAGATCTTAATTTTGAGATACAAAATCTGCATTTTCCAAGAAAGATAAAGAGGACATCAAACACCTACATGAACACTAGCATCTAGGAGGACACCGACAATTGTGGTAGGAAATAATGCCCCCATTAGGTCCAATAGCACACGCCATAACAAATTTCTTGGAATTTGTTGAAAATCACCAAATCCATCATAATCGCATATTTTTCAAGTCTTAGAATATCACATATCTAGAATGTTTCTATTTCATTGCTCATTTTTCATTTACATCTAGTCTAGCTACATTATAATTTATAATTCCTAGCTCTTGTACTTTCTAAATTATAAACATCATTAGGTTGCTTTCAGATCTTAACATTATTTGTAATATATTTTATTTCTTAGTAAGTATAAAAGAAATAAGAGTAGACTATTTTCCATTGTAAACATGCTAGGATAATAGAGTTTATTAAGTTATTCTTTCAAGTGATTAGGATGTCCTACACCATCATTTGATAGTGAGAACATGATTACAATGGTTTGATGAGGGGTCTTACACCTTCTCTTTTGTTGATTATAGTGACTAGATTCACTATGGATTCATAACACTTTACAACTAAACATGTTTTTTTAATGGTTCATGTCATTTCAACTTCACACTTCCTCTGTGGATTTGTTCCATCTTTACATTTATTTTTTTGTATACTTTGATCTTATTGATATTGTTAAGTAATTATGTAATTACATATATTTCAAATTATTGGATGGTGTTAATCATTAGATTATTTTATGTTTTCATCTATTGAGATACCATTTGTTGCAAGGAGAATGTACTAAAGAGATTTCCTTATCTATATTCTTTTATGGTTATTTTTTAATATCTTACTTTTATATTGACTAGTGTATTTACCTTCACACACATTTTCATAATAGTTCACACACAAGTCAAAGTGGTGATAAAATGTAAAGGTGAAAATTACATACTTTGCACTTTTACCATTGACTTTTGGACTCATTTTGATTGTGTTATTATTTATGCATTGACTAGTGTGTATAGGTGGCATGTTTTCACACACAAGTCAACATATTGACCAAACCTATTTTGTTTCTACCTTCACACATCCTTAGGATTAGTCTCAATCCTTAGTTTACCAATTTGCTTGCTTAGTTCACTATCACTACAAAAAATTGACAACCTTTTTAAAGTTCAAAATTCAAGTTGGGCACATGTCATCCCCTTCCAATTATTTGTTGTGTGTCAACTTATTAAATTGTATTATGGGGCATTATTTAAAATAAACCCTAATTCATATAACAAATCTAGATACCTAAGATACATATTATAACTCAATTACTCGCTACATGTTGCATCATTCAAGAAGTACATATGAGCATTCATATTTGACTAAGAAGAACATAACAATTAAGTAATCTCCTAAAAGGTGTTCTATAACATCATCAATCTCAGTTAAATTATTGAATGACATTAATCATTGGATTCTTTTATGTTTTCATTTATTGAGATAGACCATTTATTGCAAGGAGAATGTACTAAAGGGATGTCCTTATCTATATATTTTTTATGGTTATTCTTGAATATCTTACTTTTATGTCAATTGGTTTATTTACCTTCACGTGCATTTTCATAGTAGTTCACATGCAAGTCAAAGTGGTGATAAAATGTAAAGCTGAAAATTACATGCTTTGCACTTTTATCGTTGGTTTTGGACTCAATTTGATTGTGTTATAATTTATGCATTTGACTAGTGTGTATAAGTGACATGTTTTCACACATAAGTTGGCATATGGACCAAGCCTATTTTGATTATACTTTTTAACATCCTTAGGACTAGTCTCAATCCTTAGTTTATCAATTTGCCTACTCGGTTCACTATCACTACAAAAAATTGACCTCAATCATTTTAAAGTTCAAAATTCAAGTTGGGTGCATGCCATCCCCCTCCAACTATTTGTTGTGCATCAACTTATTGAGTACAATACATTTCAAATTGTATTCTAGGGCATTATATAAAATGTCAAACCCTAATTCATATAATACATTTAGATGTCCAATATACATCTTACTCAATTACTCACTACTTGTTGCATCATTCAAGGAGCACATACGGGCATTCATTATTACATCAACATCTACATACTTAGTGATAGAGTGTTTACTTGATGTCTTCAATTGTTCTTCCAAAGCTATTAAATTAATTTTCCTAGGGGTTTGACTAAGAAGAACATAACCCTCACTTAAGTAATCTCCTCAAAGGTGCTCTATAACATCATCAATCTCTATTGTTTTAGAGATCAAACATCAACATAAAGCTCTATCTGATATGTACACAAGTCTATTTTGTAGTTATAGAAATCTACATACTATCAAATTAATTTCATGGCTTCAAATCAACTTCATGAAACCAAGGTTAATTTCATGGTACTTTTCAGCCCAATTCAATTTCATAGCGTGAAATTCACTTTAATAAAAAATTAAGAATGACCTAATACAAGACTTATTGTCTCCTCCTAACAACTCTAAGAATAAACAATTCTAAATTACAATTCAAAAGTTAAAATAAGAAATAATAGACTACTAACTATCAATTGCCAAAACAATCAAAGATATGAACACCTTTTTGGAGGGGTGTTAATTTTAAGTTTTCAAAATTATATAAAAAAATCCAAAAGAAAAAAAAGGTTTATATATGGAAATGGATTCTTTTATGATCCAGGCTATTGGGCAATCTATTTTTACTTGTAGAGTATGGGAGGAGGCACCTAACTGTGCTACAAAGAAGAGGTACTCTTTCAGATTTGAACTTGTAACCTCTCTTTCAAGACCACAAATTCTCTCACTGAACTGACCCAAAAAAACACTTAATGTTTCGCAATTTTATTTTAATCCTACCACGTGGTAATACATTTGCAGAATGCTTCTAATAGCAGTCATTTTCATTGTTAAAGGGATCTTTGATCTTTCTCATAAACATGATTGATAGCTTTGTTCAGATATCCACATATTTGTCTTCTTATATCAAAGTCTTCAAACTGATGCCCCCGGACAAGTTTGCCGGCGACCAATCCATATCAATACCTATGGAGAATCCTGATTCCTATTTAAATATATTCGTACAAGACGATAGGATTTCAATGGAGATCCCAACCCTGTAACCCATTATCCATTCTGAAAGTTTTTCCTCCCTCCTGTCTTGTGCAATCTGATAATATAAAGAAGTGTGAAGATGGGTGTAGCAGAAAAGACTAGGAGGAGGAGGGGATGTTTGGAGTGCAGCAAAGAGGATTTTGTGACGGGAGAGTCATTTGAGAGCTGGGGCAATTACAAGAGGGCCCTTACACAGACAGGGCCCCGATTTAAGGACCGACTGCTTGCGAGGTCTGATGAAGTTGCAGAGGTGCAAGATCTGAGACTGAGGAGTGAAAATGATATGAAAAGGACTCTCACATGGTGGGATCTCACCTGGTTTGGCTTTGGAGCGGTTATTGGAGCAGGCATCTTTGTTCTCACTGGACAGGAGGCCAGAGAGAATGCCGGCCCTGCCATTGTTCTCTCCTATGTCGTTTCGGGCCTTTCTGCCATGCTCTCTGTTTTTTGTTATACTGAATTTGCTGTGGAGATACCTGTTGCAGGTAGGTACTCTCAATTCATATTGTTTTTCTCTGTTTTTATGAAGGATTTTTTTATCATCTCAACCCACATTGCTTCATTCATGAATCTTGTGTAAAATCCTTTGCTTTAGTTCAAGTTGCAGCAGCTTACATTTGGGAATTGCTGTGTTGCGTAAAAGTCTGTTTCAGTTCAAGCTGCAGAAGCTTACATTTGGGAATTGCTATGGAGTGTAAAATCCTGTGTTTAAGGTCAAGTTGTAAATTTCTGTTAGTATAAAATCTTGTGTTTTAGTTCAAATTAGCAGCAGCTTACATTTGGGAATTGCTGTCTAGTGTAAAATCTTGCGTTTTAGTTTAAGTTGCAGTAGCTTATATTTTGAAATTTTTTTTTTTGGAGTTTGAAAATGATTGCTCTCTACAATCATCTGGTGCAGGCCTGATTTTATAAATAAGGGTGTTTTATTTCTTATTTAATTAGAGAGCCATTACCCAATTGCTTTCTATCCTTGTTCTGTTTTTTTCAATTGTTTTTCATAATGATCTGATTTTTTAAACTATTGTATAACATGTTTTATTTCTTATTCAATTGAAGAGAGTCATTAGATAAGGAAAATGAATATTTTATTCAAGTAGTGCTCTAATTTATTATTGTATAAGATGTTTTTTAGTAGCCTAATCTTTCATTATAGGAAATTTGTGCTTTTGAAAGTGAGATCACAAGTTCAAATCCTACAGAGGTAAGGTAAGGTATGTATGTCTTGTTTGTAGCAGAGTTACTTGCCTCCTTCAAGAAATATGAGATTTCTTATTCAATTGGAGAGTCATTACATAAGAAAAACTCATTTCTTATTCAATTGTTCTTCATAATGATCTGATATTTTAAACTATTGTATAAGATGTTTTATTTCTTATTCAATTGAAGAGTCGTTAGATAAGGAAAATGAATATTTTATTCAAGTAGTGCTCTAATTTATTATTGTATAAGATGTTTTTTAGTAGCCTAATCTTTCATTATAGAAAATTTGTGCTTTTGAAAGTGAGATCACAAGTTCAAATCCTACAGAAGTAAGGTAAGGTATGTATGGCTCATTTGTAGCACAGTTAGGTGCCTCCTTCAAGAAATACCAGACATACGAGATAGTCCCATATTACTCAAGTCATTTATAGACCCATATACAAACAGCTAATCTTTCTTTCTTTCTTTCTTTCTTTTTTCTAGAGAAAGTAACTTTTATCTAGGACAACTGTTTACTATTTATCTTAAAAATCAAGATAAAGATCAAAAAGCCAAATGCATTTGAATAAAAATCTAAATTATTTTTTAAATTAAATCCCTATATTACTTAAAAATTACAAAATAAATCCAAATAAAATTTCAATTTACCCTGCAGCAGATTTTTCCTCTCATGGAACCTCCTGCTCCATTTCTGAAAAAGACAACTTCCTAAGAAATTCCTAAATTATTTAAACACCAAACTTAATCAAACAGAATATGAGACAACACTGTAAGCAGGTGGAACCCTGCTATTACTTACCAATTTTTAACACCAACAGCAAAAATACAGAAAAATACCGAAATGTAGAATTCCTAAGAGATAATCCATCTTCAAGCACCCAAGAATTTTCCCCCAAATCGATCTTATGCATGCTCTATCCTCCGATTTTCAGAACCTTACAGCAATCATAAAGAACTTCAATCAATTGTATCCTATTGCAGCTTCTCGATCTTATGAAGAACTCAAATTATGTGTGCAGGTGGATCATTTGCATATCTGAGAGTAGAATTGGGAGATTTCGCAGCATTTATCGCAGCGGCGAATATTGTGCTGGAGGGGCTCATTGGGGCGGCGGCGGTGGCCAGGACATGGACCTCCTACTTCGCCACGCTTCTCAACCAACAGCCAAACGAATTCCGCATCCACGTCAGCAGCCTGGCGAACAACTACAACATGCTGGACCCAATTGCAGTGGTCGTGCTGGCATTGACAGCCATGTTGGCAATGCGCAGCACCCGTGCCACGTCATACCTGAACTGGATCGCCACGGCCATCAACATGGGCGTGATCCTGTTCGTGATCGTGGCCGCCTTTGCCCACGCCAATACAGAAAACCTGAAGCCATTTCTGCCATACGGGCCCAAAGGAGTTTTCCGGGCTGCCGCCGTCATTTACTTCGCCTATGGCGGCTACGACGCCATTGCCACCATGGCAGAGGAGACGAAGAACCCATCGAGAGACATCCCTCTGGGTCTCCTCGTTTCCATGTCAGCCATTACAGTGATCTACTGCCTCATGGCTCTGGCTCTCTGTATGATGCAAAGTTATAAGGTTCTCAATGAGGACGCCGCCTTTTCTATTGCCTTTGGTGCCGCAGGAATGCACTGGGCCAAGTACTTGGTGGCGCTTGGGGCTCTCAAGGGCATGACGACTGTGCTAATGGTGGGAACCGTGTCCCAGGCCAGGTATTTTTCATATGCTTTTCCTGTGCAATCATTGAGAGTTTAAAAGGTTGGATAAAAGTGTAAGCTTTTTGATGAAATTGTATTGTCAAAATCAAGATTACAAATTTTATAATGCTTTGATCTTCTGTTTATAGAGACATGGTGCCCTGCTCTTGGGTCCCACAGATTGCTCTTAACATTATTAAAAATATTTCATTTCAAGCTTTTCTATCACTGAGCATAATTACATGATCAAATTTGTTGGGAAGATGAGAGGAGATTACAAATTTTATCGATGTGATTTCTTGTGTCTAGAAACATTGTGCACTGCTCTTGGCTCCTTTAGGCTGCTTGAGTCTGATGGATATTATTAAAACTTTCATTTTAATCATTGTGGCTTTTCCATCTTTAGACAAAAATACATACTTCTTGATCAAATTCGCTGTCAAAGATCTGATCTTGAGAGGAGATTTCAAATTTTATTACACTTTGATCCCCTGTTTCTAGAGACATCATGCACTATTCAAGCTGCTTTGGACATTGTTAAAAATCTTTTATTTTAATCAGTGTGGCTTTTTTATCATTAGACAAAGTTAAGAACTTATTGATAAAAATTCACTGCTAAAGTTGAGAGAAAACTACAAACTTTATAAACTCTTTGGTCCCCTGTTTTTAAGAGACGCCTTCTGCTGCTCTTGGGTTAGGCTGCTTTGGCCTGGTAGACATTATTTAAAAACTTTCATCTCATTCATTCATTCATTGTGGCTTTTTCAGCATTGGACAAAGTTGCAAACTCCTAAAACAAAATTTATTGTAAAATATCTGATTTCGAAAGAAATTTACAAATTTTAGAAGATACGGTGCCCTGTAGGCTGTGCCTAATAAGATCTATGTCCTACTGTTGAATCCCATAAACTGCTTTGACCACTTAAACGATATTAACTATCAATCAGTGTGGCTTTGTCACCATTGTTATTTAAAATAAATCAGTACCAAATGTGTGTGTATAACAGAATTCTCTTTGGCATTTGTAACAGATACATCACCCACATTGCAAGGACACACATGATTCCTTCCTGGTTTGCATTGGTGAATGAGTACACAGGTACACCCATTAATGCTACCTTGGTGATGACGGCTGCCACTGCTTGTGTGGCATTCTTCTCCAGCCTGGGCGTGCTTTCCAGCCTCCTCTCTGTGAGCACACTCTTCATCTTCATGATGATGGCGGTTGCTCTGCTCGTGAGGAGACACTACGTGAAGGGACAAACATCACAAACTCAGCTTCAGCTCCTCATATTCCTCCTCATTGTTATAGTGTGCTCGTCTGTGGCAACCTCTGTTTACTGGGCAGTAAGCGATGGTTGGGTGGGTTATGTTGTGAGCATTGCTGTGTGGTTGATGGCCACAGGTGGAATGGCAGGCTTTGTGCCACAACAGAGGACTCCCAAAGTGTGGGGAGTGCCCTTGGTGCCATGGCTGCCCTCACTGTCAATTGCAATCAATGTGTTCCTCATGGGCTCTCTGGACAGCCACACTTTTGCCAGGTTTGGGATTTGTACAGCAGTCATGCTTATTTATTATGTCTTGTTCGGCCTCCATGCTACCTATGATGTTGCCCATTTACCTTCTGGAAAAGATAATGAGCTTGTTAAACCGCTTCCCTCCTCTACTTCAGATGTTGAAAATGGAGGAGAATCTCGGAGCACCATTTCTAGTCATGTAGATCAGTCAGAGAGTCAGAGAAACATTAGTTTGCCTCTGCCTGGACAGCAATAGTGATCCTGTAAAGTAATCACATAAAAACTCTTTAGGTTATATTTGGTCTCCTGTATGTTAAATTTTTCTATTTAATTCTATATAAACATTAAAATTTCGATTCAATTATCTATGTATCTTCTGGAAAAGATAACAAGCCTATTAAACCTCTCCTGCCAACTATTACAGATGTTGAAAATGGGGGAATCTGGAGGCACAATTTCTAGTCATGTAAATCAGCCGCAGAAACATTAGTTTGTCAGTCTGAAAGTAATCATATAAAAATTTGGAAAGCTATTTTTGGCCTAATGGATGTTTAAAGTCTTTTATTCTATTATATTCTAAATGTTAAAATTTTGAGTCAATTATCTATGTACCTTTGAGTTTAGTAAGAGACAGTTGTTTCCTTCATTATTTAGAGGATAAGGGTCAGTATTATTTGTCAATAATTAGTTCACATGTAAATTAAAAAATAATCAAATGTTAGTTTAGATGAATCCATTCATGAACGCATTGTGAATGTTATATAACTAGCTTATTCATCTTAACTCAGTATTATTTGTCAATAGTTAGTCAACATGTAAATTAAAAAATAATCAAATGTTGGTTTAGATGGATCCATCCATGAACACATAAGAACCTATGAATGTTATATAACTAGCTTATATATCTTAACTCTAATATATATAGGGGAAGAGCACCAGTAGCCGTCATAGCTAACTTCGCTCACCCATAGATCTTAAAGGTACATCGGATTTTGATTATTATTTTTTAGTTGTCTTCGTATGCGACTTAATTGCTTATAGCTATTGATCTAGCTTCTGGGTAGTAATGATGCACGTTGTGGAATCAGGTATGCGCACAAAGGTCAAAAATTACACATTTCAAAGTGTCACCTGATACCTAACTAAAGATGTTCCAGTAACCGTCAACTCAAAATCACTAGTACTTGTTGACAAATGTCCCAATAGTGATGCAGAAATGTTCCAATAGTGGTACACAAATGGGACAAATGTTCCAATAGTTGTGCACAAATGGGCCAATTAATTACAAAAAATAATCGGCTATTGGTACAAAACAAATTTATTAATGGTGTTTTCACTATGATGCCTATTGGGGGGTCAACATGACAATAAGGTGACGGTTATTGGAACTATGTTATCTATTGGTGCTCTTCCCCTAGATAGTTAAAAAAAAATGTCTTGATACTCTCGATCAACTTAAAGATATATAAGCTAGTACGATTTACAATTTGAATATATAAGGAAAATAAATTAAGGAAAATAAATTAAGGAAAATAACTTTAATTATTTGTATATAATGAATTACTATTTATAGTATATGATGTTTAATTTAAGCTATCAATAGCTATATTATTTAAGTATGTAATTATATATATTTATCGACAACCATATATAATTATATATAGCTATAATGTAATAATAACTTTATGCTTATAATTTCTTTCACAGGTAGATAAATATGTATATGTAATTAAATTTAATATATTAAATGTATAATTTTATTTTATTTTGAAAATAAGCATATAGCATATAATGGAATAATGTGAATTGGTAAAAAAATTAAATATTAAATAGAGGTAGTTTAAATTGCTTTTAGAAATTATTTTAGTAAAACATACTTCAATGTTGAAATGAAGTTTATATTATCACAAGAGACCACATGTAGCTTACAAAGTATATCATTTACTAAACTATTAGTTTTATAAATTTTGAATTTGGATAGTTTTACATACAAAATCATCAATCTAAATATCATACATCGTGATATTGTATTTGGAAGATAGCAAAGTGATCGTGGTTTGCTCAAACATATATACAAATTCATTGAGTCAATATTAAAGTAGACAAACAGATTTCCATTTTTTTAAAGTTATTTTAACATAGTCAAAATATTATCCGATGACTATTTACATTTTGGTACTTCTGAATGTAATTGGTGTTGAATAGTTGAATTTTAGAATCAAAATTTTGTGAAAATAAATCATAGGAAAAAGTGTCAATGTTATTTGGTAGTATAAAGAATTGAAAATGTACATTTTCATTTAGAGAAAGAAAAAATCATACTATAATAATATTTAAATAAATGGAAAATAGATGTATTTCGTAAAAGGAGAACTTACATTAAGTATTTTCGATGGATTTAAGCATGTCTTCTTCTTCTCTTTTGCTTAAAACTTGTTAGCCATTCTTTAATTTCTCATATATATCGTATGTGAATGTTGGCATGATTCGTAATCCTTGGAAGCATTTTACATGATAAATTGCCACAAATGTTAGACCTATTCTTTATGTTGGTCTTATATCAATAGTATCTTTTTGAAGAGTCAATCCTTGAGATTTGTGTATCGTGAGTGCCCAAGCCAATTGCAATGGTATTTGTGTAGAACCACCTCTTTCAATTGTTGCAATTGGAATTGTAGATGGATGGTGACCATCAAATGGTAGTTCAGAGTAACCGTCAAATTCAATTAATACATATGTTGGTGGTTGAGGTGGTCCACTTTTGGGCTTATATACATTTTTTTAAATATTTCCTAAAGCTCCATTTACAAGTCTTGCTTCTATCCATAGATTTGATGTCAATATTACTCAGGCATTTTCAGATAATAATAATTCTACGTCTAGTTCATCATCTATTGCACCTTCAAAGCCAATAAGACTTCCAATTCTTGTTGCAATATTGTGTGCGATTGGATTTTGTAAGGATTACAATTTCTTCCTATTATGGATGTGAACATTATCATTTGTTGAAAATAAATGAACACAATTATCAAATTCTTGGTTTCTTGTTGCATCAATTATCATATAAGACCTTGTCATTAGCAACAGCCAATCACCTAATGTAGGTTTGGCAACTATTATGTTCATTAAGAGTTCATGAAATTGTTGTTGGTCACTATTTTGTCCATCTTGTTGAAAAATATGATCCAAAGTAATAATAGTCTTGAATTGTTCCCATAATAGTTTAGCTTGTCTTCTACTTTCATATGGTGGTCTATGATTCACTGGAGGTAATTGTCCAAGATTGCCAACCAGAATCATAGATATTCCTAAACAATTTTATTAATTATTAGCTATGTTAATTTGTATGTATCATAATTCTTAAATTTAAATATTTTTAGTGTAAATTTGTGTAAGTAAAATGAAATTGAAATTTCACAAGTTGAGTAGAAGACAAACCTACAAAATTTTCATTTGCATTTGTAGGAAAAGCTTGGCGTAAATGTGCATCTATGTTCTCCATTAACCTTTCACCAATAAAACTCATTTCATCAATCAAGATATATCTGGCATGTGTCATTTCCTCTCGGAAGGTTGTTAGTCTTGTTCCTTGAAGTTCTTTTAAATCTCTTATCGATATTCTTAATCTTGAATGAATAGTCAATGCTCCTATATTAAAGGTTACAACTCTAGTTGGCACAAGTACAAGTAGAGGATACCTCTTAATGGGTTCCAAAGGGTTAGACCTTTTCAACAAGTGGAGAGAAGTACAATATGAAAGCCATCGGATCTGGGGTGGATCAAAATTAACTTTGACAGTGTGACATGTGACAACCCAAGCCCATCGAGTGTAGGTTGTGTTGCCGAGGGTTGCCATGATCATGTTATTGCTAAATGTAACCAACAGCTGGGTACATGATCAAACAATGAGGCTTAGGTTAAGGTAGCTCTCCTGGTGGTTCAATTGGCCAGAAGAATAGGTGTACAAAAGTTACATCTGGAAGGTGACTCCTAGATCATTACACATGTTATCATCAAAGGCAAAGAAAATAATTGGAAGATAGCTATGTTTAGTTAGTCAAATGATTACTGAGTTGGATTATATATGTGTTGGTTGTAATTTTATCATTATGCTTATCGATGTTTACTTGATCTAATGTACATTGTTTTCTATCTTTGATGTGCTTGGGTGAAAGGGAAAAGTGTCAGACTACTCTTTGTGAGTAAGCTATGTCGCTTCCATTCCCTTTTCACGGTATGATGCTATATGGATTATATGTGTATTCTCGACAATGTGTTTATGTAGCTGCAGGTACCGAGCATTGACTCTACCTGAATCTTCAGGTCTAAGCGTGCTCTATGACCCAATGGATATGTGAAAATTTGGAATTATCAGTTGGACCCTTGATGTGACCATCGTTCCTGTGGGAAGGAGATGCTAGTCAAGTATCCTTGTGTTTTGTTGTCTGGTCATGTCATTTATTCGACTTGTTGGTCCTTCATGTTTTGTTAGTTCGCAATTCGTTATTTTAGAGTATAGTTTAATGTTTATTTAATATTGTGTTAAGAGGAAAACTAATATTAACACATTAAATGAATTGATGAATTTAATGTATTAATGTTAATTAATAATTTGAAAATTTTGTTGCAACGTTAAATTAAATTAATTAAATGAGCTAAAAGGTTTAATCATTTTTATTCTTTTAAAAAATTATAAATGTTGATAAATTTAAATTTGGAATTTAATATTCAAATTGGTAATTTAAATGTGCTTAGAAAAATTAATAAAAGAATTAATTAAAATTAAATTAAAATTGTTAGTGGGGAGAGGGGAGTTATGAAACAACTATTTTGGAGTTAATGGAAAATCTGGCATGTAGGCTTTTAATGGAGGAGTTGCTTTTTCGAAAAGGCATCTCTGTTTTTTTCAAAAAAAAAAGGGGGAGAAGGATTTTAGCTCCTGTGAAAAAAAAATTCTCAGAAATTCTTAGGTTGGGTGTTGGATTTGGTGTCTGTTCTAAAGGAATTGAAGGGGCTCTCGATTCGAGCATTTTGGAGGAATTTATGGACTACTCTGCAACTCCCGGAATACTCCATCAGACATAGGACTCCAGGTCGAAGATTTTCTTGACTTGGTTTAACTTCTGTAGATTTCATGTTTGATGTTTCAATAAGATTATGTCTTCAAGCATTCCAATTTTCTTTTCTCTGTATATGTTTTTTTTCCAATTCGTGCCTCAACTGGGTTGGAATTATATTTGTTTGATCAATGAATTGTTCAATTTCAGTCTGTTCTTTATTTGCATGAAATGGATATTGTATGCGGGAAAAGTGGGCGAATAAAACTTAATATGTGAAAATTTATTAAAATACTAGTCCACACACACACACAGGACTTCTTGATGCAAGCTATGGAGTAACGTAGTGTTACTCAGCTTCCCAAGGAGGGTCCCATGGTTCTCTATCTCACAATGTCCCTCAAACCAACGTTTTTGCTCTCAGATCACTGAGCAAAATGGTTTAGGGATGGCAAATATGAGAACGAGAGACACCTTTGCTAAATTTAGTATGAAATAGATGTTAAGCTATGTAGGATGCTAAAAATGCAATAAACTAGGTGATAAGATGATGAGGTTAGTATGAGTACTATCCTAGCATACTATATTTCGTCTATGATTTGAACTAAAATGATAAAGAAAGTAATCTAAACATGCATATTTAGTCTACTTCCTGATCTAAAAGAGGCTAAATGACGAGCATAAAAATGATATGAAAGCTTGAAAGAATTTGAGCATAAGTGTAATGCTTCAAATTTGAAAGATGATTGTTGAGAATGGAGGAATGAGAGCTCTATTTATAGCATAAACAGGGCAATGGATGGTCAAGATTGAAAGGTTTAATCAAGGGCCAGGTTTGAAAGTTGGGGATCCATGTGCATAATTGGCACCAATGAAATGGTGACAAGTGTCAACATAGGATTGGGTTGAGAAAAGAGGTTGGAGGCATTAAAGGCCTGAGAAGACCTCATGGTTATCTAAAGGCTAAGGGTCAAGTCTAAGTTAGGGTTACCCACTGGATTAAGAGTTAATCCAAGGATAAACCTTTGTGCAAATGATTAAGAGATAATCATGGTCAAAGCATTAATGGCCTGATGAGACCCTTGGGTTGGATAGAGGTTGAGTCAAAACAAATGTTTTAACCATGTGGGAGGGTTTGAATTAACCATTAATGGTTATTGGAGACTTTGGGGATTAAGTGGTTGAAGGTTGGAAGCCTTCAATGGTTTTCAAAGACTTTAAGGGTTTCGGTGGTTGAAGGTTGAAAACCTTTAATGGTTATCAAAGACTTTAAGCCATTTGAGAAGTGACTTCCCTTTGCTTAGGGATGTGACAAAGTTTAGAGGAGGGTTAGGTTAATTAGAAGTGATTAGAAGATTCTAGAAGGGATTAGAAAGGGGTTTGGGATTTTGCAAGTGGATGGAGAGATAATAGGATTTAATTGAAATAATTTAATTCATTCAATTTCGTTGTAATTTGGAGAAATTAAATAAATTAGATTTATTCAATTTAGGATAACTATTTAATTAAATTTGAATTTAATTAAAAGTGGATAGGGGGATTTAATTGAATAAAACGATTTATTCATTAAATGGTATAGTGAATTTAATTCAAATAAATTGAATAATTTATTTAATTAAATAGAAGAATGTGGATAATTTAATTAAATTGGATTTAATCAAATAGAGAAATGAACATAAAATATTCATTTAGGAATATGGTCATTTTTATACGTCTACAGATATTATCCTTATCCTCAATGCAACAACCAATCTGTGTAATCGGTTTACTTTCTTCTAATCACTGAATGTTATAATCGGTAGACATCTTCTTTTAATCAATTGGTGCCCTGTATAATCTGTATGGCTTGTTGTATATATATTCGGTTGCACCCTTTTGTTTTTTCTCATGATGTTTCTTTTTTACAATCGGAATATCTTTCTTCCCTTGCAATACGTATATTTCTGGAAAAATGTTGTTGTTTTGATTTCACTAATGACCGATTATTGGTATCAGTTTACATTCTTGTGTACCAATTGATATAATCGGTTGTATCATATTGTTAACCAAGTTGTATGTTGGTATGTCATCTTTTAACGACCGACTATTTAAATTGGTATTCCTTCATTGCTTAGGCCAGTTTTGGAACAACCTTGTCTTGGTGTCGACATCCCCTGTACTTTTGCGTTGATTCCTTGTATTTTTCTATGTTGTTTAGATTGGTATGCATTGTTTCTATTAATCGAATGTCATATTCGATATGTGACATTTAGAGACTGAGTATCATTTTCGGTAAGCATTCTATTTTTTCTGCTCACTGTGTGTGGTATGTGTAGGCATCTTCCTATTATTTTTGTTGATTGTGTATTCTTTTTGTCATGGGATGGCTTTTGAGTAGCTCTAATGGAGCGTCAACCCCTATTCTTTCTAAGTTCATGTTTGCTTTAAATTTCTGACAATATGTTATATTTTGATCCGTATTTTGTGCTCTATTCCTGCCATGCTTCCCTTACTCTAAAAAATTGGCATGCACTCCTTAGTTTCTACTGTAGTCATATCGTTTATACACCGACTGTAGTTATCGACTTCCTTTTCTAGAATATTATCAGTATGTCTCCTTGCAACCGATTATTAAATTGGTATGCATATATGTTGTAATGTTGTTTCCTTTGAAATCAGTTACCTATTCTTTATTGATGTGTGCCTTCACTTCTTAGGATTTTGGTTGGTATCGGTCACTATGCTAACCGAATACCATTTTTTGGTATGCACCCTTTTTACTACCGATAATACAATCAGTATACTATATCCGTTAGCAGTTTATTTATACCTGTTTGCATTCTTTGCTTGACTGACTAGTATAATCGGTTATATCGAATCATTAACCTATTTGTATACTTGGTATGCAATCTTAATCTGCTGATTATTTGAATCAGCATTCATGCTTTTGATAGACTAGCATTGTACAATATTATTGTGGCAGCGACCCTGTTCAGGTCTATGAATTAAACTGGCACCCTTTGATGGCTTATTTTCAGTTATATATATACACACATATGAACTTATATATTTCTTATTCTCTTTTATTCAACAGCTCATATATATATACAAATTTATTTATTCATTCTTATAATTAGTTGTATGTTCATAATTAAGAACAGTCGAGTATTTGAGTGAAGGGATTTTGATTTCTTATTAGTATTGAATGGAATAGAGTCGGCTTTATTGTATAAATTTTAAGGATCAAAGTGGGTAATAGTCATTTTCATTTTGGGTTATTAAAATTAAAATATTAACTAAAATTAAATTATGTGAAGTGAAAGTTAAGGTCTTTTTATGGTATTAAATTGTGATTTGGTTCTCATATGTTTGCCATATTGCGACCTTGTATTTTCTTTTGAATCTGGACTATCATAATTTGAAAACATGGGAATGTTGGGATAAATGTATTTTGATTCCAGAGGCTTATGGCATGTTTTGAATCCTTTATTGTGTATGATTATTCTTCGTCTCTTGTGGTAATCTGATTTGAGTTCTGAATGTCTTTTAGGCCAAATGTTCATTCCTAGTGTGCTTTGGTAACTTCTTGTTTTGTATCCTTGTTTCTAGCAAGTGAATCAAGTCTTGCTATGGTAGAGATCTTATCATCTCATGTTTTGGGTGTCATATATCTTGTGTAGTATTTTAGATTCCTAGGTGCCAGTAAAGGGGGAGTGGCTCTCATTGGGAGTCGAAACCCAAAGTGGTTGCCAGGGTAACTCAATGAGGGTTTTGTAATCAAGTGGAAATTTAAAATAAAGAACTTGGGTGGGTACCTAGATCACATTAAAAAGATTAAATGTTGTCTCTCTTACTCTTAGATGCTTGTTTAGGTTTGAGGTAAGTAGAGAAGGCCTGGAGTGGCATCTACCAATCTTGTCCCTTTGAAAGGTTGGTGTGGTCCACTAGTGTTTGTATAGGGGTCAGGGGTTGGTAGAAGTCACCAGGGTAACCCAAGCTGGGGGTCGGGACCTAGTGAAGACTCACTAGGGTAACCCATGACAACCTAGTGATGGCACTCTTCCTTATTGCATACCTAGTTGTCTCGTATTGTTATTTTTCTCCCTTTGGATTTCTTTTGGCCTTTGGAATTGGTTGATTCTCTTATGAGCCTTTTTGATAGTAGTCTTGTGAGTCTCATGTGAGTCTTGCATGTATCCTTGTGTGCTTGCTTTCATCTTGTGGGTTTGGCTAATATCTACTAGCATAGGGGGTGGACCTAATGGTACCACATGGTTGGGTGGAGTTCTTTTTGCACCCATTGGGTCTTTTTCATCCTTCATCATGTTCGTGATGGTTCGAGTGAAGATTGAAGACTTTCATAATGATCCAGATTTATGTATTCATTTCATTATTATACTTTTGGAGATTATATCCTTATGGATATAATGTAATGTAATTGATAATCATATATTTATTCTCATGACAATGTGTTGTGTATCATGATCTTTTGTAATAAACGGTGGTATAATAGTTAAATGATGATTCTTATGTTTATGTTTGTTGGGTTAATTTGGTAATGCTTGAGTAATGATGCTGTGGGGCCTTGAGGACTAATGTTAGATGTCATTCCTTTCATCTTATTCTTTTATCATGTTGTACCATGTAACTCAATTGTTTGCATTTTCATTGGTTTATTTGTTTAAGTCCTCTCGGCCTCATAGAGGGGGTGTTACACTTGCTATTAGAGCTCATGTTCAAACACTGGGTTCTCTGGGTGTTCTTGGGTTCTCGTGTTGTTGCATGTTTCCTTCGCGTTCTTATCCTTGTCATAATCTTGCCTCTTACATGTCGTTGTGTTATCCAGAAGGATACCGATAGCACAAGGTAGAGGTTGGGGAAGAGGCTAAGGTAAGGGACATGGCAAAGGGGTTGCATCTAATAGAACCCCTTCGCAGAGTTCCCAAGGGGATACCAAGAGTCAGAACTAAGCTCAGTCAACATCAATAGGACCTCAGTTGCAGCTTTTACTTGAGCAGCTCCTTGACCGATTAGGTCCTCGCCAAGAGGATAGGGTTCATGAGAGGTCGCATGTGAGGCCTCTTAATGACATGACAGAATGGGAGGCTTCTTACATCAGGGATTTGATGAGGACTCAACCTCCTAAATTCAATAGTGTCGATATTGGTCTTGAAGAAGATAATGTAGGTCCCGGAGACAACTGAGAGGGGGGGGGGGTGAATCAGTTGTCTAATAAATTCAAACCAAAAACTTATTAACCAACTTAATGCTTAATACTGGTAAATCAGTTAAGTATGCCGGTAAATAGTGTTAACAGAAAATTGCTATACCGGTAAGAATTAATGCATGAAACATAAGCACAAAGTCATCCACAACACATGACACCAATATTTGTACGTGGAAACCCTGTAAGGGGAAAAACCACCAAGGGAAACCTCACCCACAATCAGATGATACTACTGCAGATAGTAAGTGTACAAAAGGGGTCTGCACATGCAGAAAGGCCAACAGCCTAGAGCTCACTGCTCAATCACAAATGGGAGTCACATTGACTACAGTTGGATGGTTAAATCCAATAAGAATGTACTGCACAAAATAGCATCTTCATATGCTGGATTCAGTACCGGTGTAATGCTGATATGCTTCTACAAAAACCTAACTTCACCTTCAAATGATGTCTTTGTGTATTCATCTGCTTAATATCGCATATACCTTCACACAATTCTTTTTCGCATTCCACACTTGATCTTACAAATAAGATCTTACATTTATACCATACCCTAAGACCAATTTTAGTAGGTTGGCTCTACAAGATATTACAATAAAAATATTTTACAAATAATACAATATCTGATGCAATAACCGATTGAACATGTCAACTTAATGCATTTACAACAATAATAAATCATCTCCATAGCATGCCATTCTGATCTGGAAAAGATAAACCTGTCAGTGAAACCCTAGATAACCTAGACCTATTTGTCGGTAAAAGCAAATATGCAAATAAGAATATAACAATGATTATTACTTCAAAATAAAGTGTCCACATGATGTCTTCAACATTACCAAGTGTCTTCCATGTCATTGCAGGTACTGGTGAACATTATATCCTTCCAGTTAATTATATACCGATAACTGTTGCACAGTTTATTGTTTGCCAGTGAATGTTGTTGGATCTCCAAAGTAGGTGTATTTAGTAGGTGTTGACATCAATGACAAAACCATACCAAAATACCAACAATCTCCCCCTTTGGCATTGATGGCAACACAAGATGGAAAAACCATCAAAGTGCCAAAACAGAAATGCCAAGTGTAAAACCAACAATCTCCCTAAAGTGACAATCTCTCCCCCTGGGAGCAACATGAGTTATTTTATGTTATCCTGTACCAATTTTCACCATAGATATCTCTCCTCAATTGATAATGTGTTTTTCCATATATCTCTCCCCCTTTGACATCAAATGCCAAAACTACAAAACTTGAAGTCCATACAAAAATACCAACTACTCCCCCTGAGAAGTAGCTTCCTCATCAAATACTAGAATAAAAGATTTGTCCATTTAATTCTGTCGGTTGATGACAATCATCAACTGTCTAAGTCTCTACCAGTGGAGGTATGACTCCGAGCTAATCTCTGAGATACTCAAAAGTTTCCTTAGGCAAAGGTTTTGTGAAAATATCTACAAGCTATTCTTTAGTATTCATATAAACCAGTTTTATCTCCTTTTCTTCAACTTTTTCCCTTAGAAAATTTAGTTTGATAGAAACATGTTTTGTTTTAGAATGTAATACTGGATTCTTAGATATATCAATTGCTGCAGTGTTATCACAATATATAGTAATAGGTTCCTTGCATTTTACCTTTATGTCTTTCAACATCTGCTTAAGCCAAAGTACCTATGTACAGTTTGTTGCTGCTGCAACATATTCTGATTTTGTTGTTAATAAAGATGTACAACTCTGTTTCTTACTTAACCAAGAAACTAATCTCTTTCCAAGAAAGAATGCTCCTCCAATGGTGCTTTTTCTATCATCCACATCTCATGCCCAATTTGCATCTGTGTATGCATATAGATCAAAATTTTCATCTTTAGGATACCATAATCCAAGATTTGTTGTTCCTTGTAAGTACCGAAAAATCCTTTTTACTGCTGATTCATGATTTTCCCTAGGATTACTCTGAAATCTAGAAACTATACATACTACATTCATAATATCAGGTCTGGTTTGTGTCAAATATAGTAAATCTCCTATCATAGATTTGTATCTAGTTGGATTAACAGGTGTAGATTCATCCCTTTGAGATAATTTGTCATTTGTTGTCATAGGTGTGCTTATGGGTTTAGAGTTCTCCATCCCAAATTTCTTAAGTAGTTTTTTCAAGTACTTAGATTGACTAAAAAATATGCCTTTATCAGTCTATAAAATCTGCAATCCTAAAAAGAATTTTATTTCTCCTATCATAGACATTTCAAATTCATGTTGCATTTCAAGAGAAAACTCTTTGCATAATTCATCTTCTCCTCCAAAGATTATATCATCAACAAATACTTCAATAATCAAGATGTCATCATTAGTTACTTTGTAATATAAATTGCTATCTGCATTTCCTTTAGTAAAACCAATCTTTAAAAGATACTTATCCAATCTTGCATACCAAGCTCTTGGAGCTTGTTTTAATCCATACAAAGCTTTTCTTAATCTGCAAACCATATCATTGTCATCTGTCAAGGAAAATCCATTAGGTTGTTCAATATAGACTTCCTCTTCAAGATCTCCATTCAAAAATGCACATTTGATATCCATTTGATAAACTTTGTAATCCTTGTGGGCTGCAAAGGCCAAGAATAATCTAACTGCCTCAATTCTGGCTACCAATGCAAAGGTTTCATTGTAATCAACTCCTTCTTTCTGAGAATATCCCTTACACACTAGTCTTGCTTTATTTCTGACAACCTTACCATCTTCATTGAGTTTGTTTCTAAATACCCATTTGGTTCCAATTACATTTTTATTTTTAGGTCGGGGAACTAATGTCCAAGTATTATTTTTCTCAATTTGTCCTAATTCTTCTTCCATAGCTTTAATCCAAAATTTATCTTCACATGCCTCATTGATAGATAATGGTTCAATTTGAGAAATAAGACATACCTCTTCATTTGCCAATCTTCCTCTTGTCATGACTCCTTTAAATTTGCTTCCAATTATCTGATTTTTAGAATGATTCAGTCTTACATACCAGGGTGTCTTAGTCTGTTGTTGTTCTTCAATTACTGTGGAATCTTCTGATGATATCGAAGTAACTGGATCATCATTCTGTACCAGTGGATTTATTGTAGGTTCATTTGTCATAATTTTTGTTCCCAGTTCAGAGTCTATATACCTTGAAGTTCCTCTGAATTGTTCATCAATCTTTACATTTGTACTCTCAACAATTTTCTGTAATCTTTTATAAAAACATCTATATGCTTTACTCTTAGATAAATAACCAAGAAATATTCCTTCATCACTTCTAGGATCAAACTTGCCAATATACTCATCTCTTCTAATATAACATTTACTTCCAAAAATTCTGAAATACTTAAGAGTAGGAGTATTACCAAAACATAGTTCATGAGGGGACTTACCAGTTTCACCTTTGACGTGAACTTTGTTGAATGTATAGACAGCAGTGCTTACTGCCTCTCTCCAGTACACATGTGGTAGATTTGCTTTTGATAACATACTTCTTGCTGCATCCAAAATAGTTCTGTTTTTTCTTTCAACAACTCCATTCTGTTGTGGTGTCTGAGGTGCTGATAACTGTCTTTTGATTCCATTTACTTCACAGAATGTATTAAAATCTTTAGATGTGAATTCTCCTCCTTGATCTGATCTTAAACATTTAATTTTCTTACTGGTTTCATTTTCAACCATTGCTTTGAATAGCTTGAACTTCCCAAGTGCTTCTGATTTTTCTCTGAGAAAAGTAACCCAACACATTCTAGAATAATCATCAATAATTAGCATGAAATATCTATCACCTTGTAAGCTTTTAATTCTAGCTAGACCACATAAATCAATGTGAATTAAATCAAGGGCATTATTGGATTTTTCTGGAATACTTTTGAAACTAGCTCTAACTTGTTTTCCAAATTGACATTCCTTGCAAATTGTATTATGAGGTTTCACAATTTTAGGTAGATCTCTAACTGCCTTAGAAGTACTGATTTTTACCATGCAATCAAAATTTACATGACATAGTCTTTTATGCCATAGCCAACTTTCATCTATATGTGCAATTAAGCATGCCTTTTCACTGTTATTCAAATGAAAGATATTACCTCTAGTCTGATTACCGGTTGCAATTTCCAAACCAGTTCTATTCATGATTTTGCATTTTCCATTTTTAAATTGTAACTGAAAACCTTTCTCAACTAATTGACCAACACTTAAAAGATTATGTTTTAATCCTTCAACATAGTAGACATTGTCAGTGTTATGTTTACCATCAAGAGATATTGAACCCTTACCTTTGATTGAACAGGCTTTGTCATCTCCGAATCTTACTAAACCTCCATTGTATTCTTGAAAGTTCAAGAATTTACCTTTGTCTCCAGTCATGTGATGTGAGCATCCTGAGTCAATAATCCATTCATCCTTTGATTCAACTTTAGCTGCTAGGGCTTGTTCTACAGGTTGAGCAATAGGTACTGGTTGATCTTCTGTTATAGCAACAAAGACCCATCCATTGTCTGCTGGATCCTCATTAGAATCATCAGTCGCACCTTCATCAGCAATGTAACAATATTTATCTTTGTTTTTCTTAAATCTGTATCTCTGATATTCAGGATTAGGTTTGTATGTTCTTCTAGCTTCTTCTCTTAGTCTAGCATGTCTATCAGGGCATCTTGAAGTCATATGACCAATCTTATTGTAGTTAAAACATTTAAAGGGTGCTTTACCTTCATACTTACTTCCAATTGGGCCTTTTGGCATTTTTCTTGCAAATAGTGCTTCAAGTTCTTCAAGCTCTTCATTCTCCTTCCTGGTTTCTTCAAGTTCTCTTGCATAAAAGGCTCTCCAGTCTGATTTGTCAAAGGATGGAGCAGATGATGTTGATGCTTTGAAGGCCAAATCAGTTTTTATAGTAGTAACAGGACCAAATTCCTCAATTTCAAAAGCTGGAAGTTTTCCAATCAATGTATCCCTAGTTACTGATGTATTAGGCATTGTTCTCAACTCATTTATAGCAGTAACCTTCATTTTATATGCCGGTGGCAAACCTCTTAAGATTTTTGAAACAATCTCATCTTCACTCAAGGTTCCTCCACAACATTTGATACCCAAAACAATTTCATTTACTCTTTCTATAAAAGCATAAATCCTTTCATCTTCTTCCATTTTCAGATGTTCATACCTGACTCGGAAGCTTTCAAGTTCTGCAATTTTGACTGTGGAATCCCCTTCATTCAGTGTTTCCAGATGATCCCAAATAGCTTTTGCAGTGGACCTATCTGATAATCCCATGATTTGTTGATCTGATAATGCGCTCAAGAGTGCTTCTCTTGCTTTGCAATCATTTTCTTCATCTTTAGCTAAAGTAGTGGGAGCAGTCTGACCAGCTACAACAGCAGTATAACTATTCTTAATAACTTCCCATATGTCTTTACCAATGCAATTCAGATGTGTCTCCATTCTGATTTTCCATATCGCATAGTTGGTTCCATCAAGTTTAGGACTATCCTTTTTGAAATAATTAGTAGACATTGGATCTCCTCAAGTTGTTAAACTTCTGCAAGAAGAGCACTAAGTTCTGATACCAATTGTAGGTCCCGCAGACAACTGAGAGGGGGGGGGTGAATCAGTTGTCTAATAAATTCAAACCAAAAACTTATTAACCAACTTAATGCTTAATACCGTTAAATCAGTTAAGTATGCCGGTAAACAGTGTTAACAAAAAATTGCTATACTAGTAAGAATTAATGCATGAAACATAAGCACAAAGTCATCCACAACACATGACACCAATATTTGTACGTGGAAACCCTGTAAGGGGAAAAACCACGGTGGAAAACCTCACCCACAATCAGATGATACTACTGCGGATAGTAAGTTTACAAAAGGGGTCTACACATGCAGAAAGGCCAACAGCCTAGAGCTCACTGCTCAATCACAAATGGGAGTCACACTGACTACAGTTGGATGGTTAAATCCAATAAGAATGTACTACACAAAATAGCATCTTCATATGCTGGATTCAGTATCGGTGTAATGCTGATATGCTTCTACAAAAACCTAACTTCACCTTCAAATGATGTCTTCATGTATTCCTCTGCTTAATCTCGCATATACCTTCACACAATTCTTTTTCACATTCCACACTTGATCTTACAAATAAGATCTTACATTTATACCATACCCTAAGACCAATTTTAGCAGGTTGGCTCTACAAGATATTACAATAAAAACATTTTACAAATAATACAATATCCGATGCAATAATCGATTGAACATGTCGGCTTAATGCATTTACAACAATAATAAATCATCTCCATAGCGTGCCATGCTGATCTAGAAAAGATAAACCTGTCGGTGAAACCCTAGATAACCCGGACCTATTTGCCAGTAAAAGCAAATATGCAAATAAGAATATACCAATGATTATTACTTCAAAATAAAGTGTCCACATGATGTCTTCAACATTACCAAGTGTCTTCCATGTCATTGCAGGTACCAGTGAACATTATATCCTGCCTGTTAACCATATACCGGTAACTGTTGCATAGTTTATTGTTTGCCGGTGAATGTTGTTGGATCTCCAAAGTAGGTGTATTTAGTAGGTGTTGACATCAATGACAAAACCATACCAAAATACCAACAGATAATTGGTTGATAGAGCTTGACTGATGTTTCGCAATGCATCCCTTCAGTACCAATTCTAAGGTTAGATGTGCAATTATGAATCTGAGGGGATCCACATCCACATGGTGGTAATTAGAAGAGAAAAAGATTCATCTAGATATTGGCACTATTTCTTGGGAGTTGTTTTTGGAACATTTTTGAGCTCATTTTCTAGCTGATCATTGGAGGCAGTGCAAAGCAGATGAGTTCCATGATTTGCAATAGTTAACCATTTATGTTGAGTAGTACGAGTGTCATTTCTATGAACTCAAGAGGTATGCAGGAATCAGAAATGATGAGGCCATGTTAGTACAACACTTTGGTAGAGACCTCAATGCTCAGATCAGTGGAGGCGTGCGGGTTTTCGAACCTAAGACCATGGAGGTTGTAGTTAAGAAAGCCCGTTTAGTAGAGGAGAACCTAGCTATGACACCTGGGGGTCACATTGGTGTGTAGATTGGTAGTGCAACAGTTAGAGGTCAGGTTTCTAGAACAACACAATCTCAGGGATCAGGATCATCCCATGGTCAGTAGTAGCATCAATCTAAGTGCCAAAACTCTTATTTTCAACAGGGTGAGGGTTCATAGTCAGGGAAGAACAGGAACTAGAAGAGAAATAAGTGTGACCATAATGACCAGCCTTCACACAACACATAGTCAACAGTTAGTCGAGGTGGTCATCAGCAATCGAGTGCACCCTTTCATGGTGGTGGTGGTTCTACTCAAAGTACAAGATGATTTTCGTGTGGCTAGCAGGGACACGTTGCTAGGTATTACCCTCAGAAAGGTACGCATGGACCTAGTCGTAGGCCAGCAGGGACCTAACTATAGGCCAGCTGGTTCAAAGCCTATAGTTGGAGATGCAGACAAGAGCCACAGGATACACACAGTGGTTGATAACCGCCAAGCAAAGCATCAGGGTACTATGGTGGATTCATCAGGTGTGTTGCATGATAATAATGTTTCTATCTTATTTGATTTCGGTGCATCTGATTATTTTAGTACACCTTCTCTTGTGAAGCGATTTGGACTAGCGATAGTAGAGCAGGGTGTTAGGTGGCAAGTAGAATAAGCTTTAGGGGTTAAGGTTGCGGTAGAATTCTTGGTTCATGGTTGTGAATTGCAGATTGGTACCCTCCATACCTCTATGGATCTGCGTATCATGCCTTTGGGATCTTAAGACATTGTCTTGGGCATGGATTGGTTTTCAGCCAATCAGACAGCTATAGATTGTCAGAATAAGTCAGTAAAGTGTTTGGAATGTTCTGGTGGTTTGTTAGAAGTGGTTGGCATCTAGAGATTTGTTTCTTTACACATGATTTCAGCTATGCATCTAAAATGATGTATGTGTTAGGGATGTCAGTTGTTTACTATGACTATAAATGACTTGGAGTTGGATGAGAGTCAAGAGGTATCCCTCTATGATCATCCCTTACTAAAGGATTTTGCGGATGTCTTTCCGAATGAGATTCTAGGAATGCCCCCTAAGAGGGACATTGATTTCAAAATTGACTTAGTACCCAAAGCTGAACCAATCTCACGTAAACCATATCGGATGACAACTCAGTAGCTTGAAGAAATTTGTTTGCAATTGGAGGACCTGTTGGTGAAAGGGTTTGTTCATTCTAGTGTCTCTCCTTTGGGAGAACCTATTATATTTGTGAAGAAGAAGGATGGGACTGTTTGCTTATGCATTGATTATCGACAACTAGAAAAAGTTACAATGAAGAATCGATACCCGTTGCCGAGAATTGATGATTTATTTGACCAGATCAAAGGTGCGAAGGTATTTTCCAAAATTGACCTTAAGTCAAGATAAGATAAAGTTTTGCACTCGCTATAGCCATTATGAGTTTACTGTGGTGTCATTCGGGCTGACAAATGCACCATCCATCTTCATGAGCCTTATGAATGGTGCGTTCATGACTTATCTGGATAGATTCATTCTTGTGTTCCTTGATGGCATACTTATTTACTCTAGAACCATGGAGGAGCATGAGGAGCATTTGAGGTAGGTTTTACAATGTTTGAGGGAGAACCAACTGTATGCAAATGTGGCAAAGTGTGAATTCTTTCAGATAGAGATCAAGTATCTTGGACATGTCATTTTTGGTGATGGTATTCTAGTGGATCCCTCAAATATCCAAGCTATTCTCAAGTGGCCTACACCCATGAACATCTATGAGGTTCGTAGTTTCATGGGTTTGGCAAGTTACTATCGGAGATTTGTTCAGGGGTTTTCGAGGATTTCTCATCCTATCACTTCCTTGCAGAGAAAGGGGAAGAAGTTTGTGTGGTCAGAGAGGTGTCAAGAAGCTTTTCAAATTATTTAGGAGAGGTTGACTAGTGCACATGTTTTGGTGGTTCCCAACCCATCTGGTGATTTCATGGTTTGCATAGATGTGTCCTTGGAAGGGTTAGGAGTTGTTTTGATGTGGGATGGGAGAGTGATTGCTTATTATTCTCATAAAATCAAGGACCATGAACTTAGCTATCCCATGCATGATCTTGAGTTGGCAACCATTGTGCATGCTTTGGTTTGTTGGAGACACTTTCTCTTGGGGCATCGGTTCGAGTTGTATATAGATCATCACAGCTTATAGTATATATTTATGCAGCCGAACCTGAATGCTAGGCAGAGGAGGTGGATGGAATTCTTGTGCGAGTATGATTTTGAGGTTAAGTATATTTAGGCGAAGGAGAACATGGTTGTAGATGCCCTTAGTCATCGTCGACGCGATCTTTCTACGATATCTCTTGGAGTGGATTTGAGAGGACAGATTGTTGAAACACTCCCTGCAAATACTTGGTATCGGGATGTTAGTACCGAGGTGGAATCTAGTAGAGCTTTGGAGGGTAGATTCGCAGGTTATTACCTCGATTCTGATGGTCTTTTGTAGCATATAGGACATATTTATGTTCCTTCTACTGAGGGTCTTCATGCTTTGATTCTATTTGAGTCACATGGAGTACCATATTTTGCTCATCCTGGTATTAAGAAGATGTGTGCAGATATTTGACAACTGTACTTTTGGTCGGGTTTGAAGAGGGATATATTTGATTTTGTGGCACGTTGCTTAGAGTGCCAAAGAGTGAAGGCAGAGCATCAACATCCGACAGGTCTTTTGCAACAACGTCTTGATCCCAAGTGGAAAAGGGATATTATTTATATGAAATTCATTGTGGCATTACCTAAGTCCTCACATCATCATGACGCTATCATGGTCATCGTGGACAGGTTGACCAAAGCTGCACATTTCTCACCTGTCTAATCTTCTTATAATGTAGCAGTGGTGGCTAGCATTTTCATGAAGGATATTGTTAGACTTCATGGCATTCCATGAAAGATCATTTCTGATAGAGATCCTATATTTACTTCAACCCTTTGGAAATCTCTTCAACAGGCATTATGGACTCAATTGAACTTTAGTTTAGCCTATCATCCTGACACTGATGGGTAGACAAAGAGAGTTAACTAGGTGTTAGAGGATATGCTTCGAATGTACGTCATGGACCAGCAATCCCATTCGGAGGACTACCTATACTTGGTGGAATTCACTTATAACAATGGATACCACAGTTCCATCAGTATGGCTCCCTTTCAAGCATTATATGGACATCCTTTTCGAACACCCTTGAGTTGGGACTAATTACAGGACAAGGTGCATCTGGGTCCAGATATGCTTCAAGATATGGAGCAGCAGGTGGTGAGGATCAAAGAGCGTTTAGTGACAACACATGATCGACAAAAGAAGTACGTTGACATGCATAGGGTGGATCGTCAGTTCTCTATCGGTGATCGAGTGTTTCTGTGGGTGCATCCACGGAAGAGTCCAATCCGTTATAGAAAGGGCTCTAAGCTTGCACTGCATTTTGTTGGTCCGTTTGAGGTTCTAGAGAGGATCAGTCTAGTCGCCTATCAACTTGCTCTGCCGCCTAGTCTCTTACGCATTCATGATGTTTTCCATGTTTCAATTCTTCGTTCGTATCATCCTGATATTTCTCACATTCTTGATTGGACTTCTCTACAAGTCAAGGACGGGCAGCTAGCTCTTGAGCCCGTGGGCATTCTGGAGCACAGGCATATGGTTCTCAAAGGTAGAGATATTGAGTAGGTCAAGATCTAGTGGGATCCTAATGATGAGTCTTCCACTACTTGGGAGGAGGCTTCTCGTACGCATGATCTCTATCCCTTCCTCTTTGTAGGCTTCCAAGAGTAAGCCTGACACTAGGGGAGGAGGATGTAGTGCTCACTCTCTTTTTGGCTTTCCAAATTTTATGGCTTTGAGTTTCTCATTGGCTTAGACCCTATATGGGTGTTGGTTTATTATGACACTAGATATGATGCACTTTATGTCTCATGGATTTATATATGGATATTTATGTTTTATTTTTATTGGATCATTGGATGAGGACTTACATGATGATGATTATGATGTATTTATATGATGTTAGCTATGTTTAGTTAGTCATATGATTACTGAGTTGGATTATATATGTGTTGATTGTAATTTTATTATTATGCTAATCAATGTTTACTTGATCTGATGTACTTGGGTGAAAGGGAAAAGCGTCGCACTACTCTTTATGAGTAAGCTACATCACTTACATTCCCTTTTCACAGTATGATGCTATATAGATTATATGTGTATGCTCGATAGTGTGTTTATGTAGCTACAGGTATCGAGCATCGACTCCACCTAAATCTTCAAGTCTAAGCATGCTCTATGACCCAATGGATATGTGGAAATTTGGAGTTTTCAGTCAAACCCTTGACATGGCCATCATTCCTATGGGAACGAGATGCTAGTCAAGTATCCTTGTGTTTTGTTGCCTGGTTATGTCAGTTGTTCGACCCGTTGGTCCTTCATGTTTTTTTAGTTTGCAGTTCGTTATTTTAGAGTATAATTTAATGTTTATTTAATATTGTGTTAAGAGGAAAACTAATATTAACACATTAAAGAAATTAATGAATTTAATGTATTAATGTTAGTCAATAAATTAAAAAATTTGTTGCAATGTTAAATTAAATTAATTAAATGAGTTGAAAGGTTTAATCATTTTTATTCTTTTTAAAAAAATGTAAATGTGGATAAATTTAAATTTGGAATTAAATATTCAAATTGGTAATTTAAATGTTCTTAGAAAAATTAATAAAAGAATAAATTAAATAAATTAAAATTGTTAGTGGGGAGAGGGGAGTTATGAAACGACTATTTTGGAGTTAATGGAAAATATGGCATGCAAGCTTTTAATGGAGGAGTTGCTTTTTCAAAAAGGCATCTCTGTTTTTTTTATAAAAAAAAAGGAGGGAGAAGGATTTTTGTTCCCGTGAAAATAAATTCTCAGAAATTCTTGGGTTGAGTGTTGGATCTGGTGTCTATTCTGAAGGAATTGAAGGGGCTCTTGATTCGAGCATTCTGGAGGAATTTATGGACTGCTCTACAACTCCGAGAATACTCCATCGGATGTAGGACTCCAGGTTGGAGATGTTCTTGACTTGGTTTAACTTTTGTAGATTTCATGTTTGATGTTTCAATAAGATTATGTCTTCGAGCATTCCAATGTTATTTTCTCTGTATATGTCTTTTCCCAATTTGTGCCTCAACCGGGTTGGAATTATATTTGTTTGATCAATGAATTGTTCGATTTTAGTGTGTTCTTTATTTGCATGAAATGGATATTAACCTTATCCTCAATGCAACAACTGATCTGTGTAATCGGTTTACTTTCCTCTAATCAATGAATGTTATAATCGGTAGACATCTTCTTTTAAACCGATTGTTGCCTTGTATTATATATATATATATATATTCGGTTGCAACTTTTTCTTTTTTTTCTCATGATGTTTCTTTTTTACAGTCGACATATCTTTCTTCCCTTGCAATGCATATATTTCTTGTTAAATGTTGTTGTTTTGATTTCACTGATGACCGATTATTGGTATCACTTTACATTCTTGTGTACTGATTGATATAATTGGTTGTATCGGATTGTTAACCGAGTTATATGCTGGTATGTCATCTTTTAGTGACCAGCTATTTAAATCAGTATTCCTTCATTGCTTAGGCCGGTTTTGGAACAACCTTGTCTTGGTGTTGATATCCCCAATAGTTTTGCGTTGATTCCTTGTATTTTTCTATTTCGTTTAGATCAATATGCATTGTTTCTATTAATCGAATGTCATATTCAATATGTGACATTTAGAGACTAAATATCATTTTCGGTAAGCATTCTATTATTTCTGCTCACTATGTGTGGTATGCGTATACACCTTCCTTTTTTTTTTGTCAACTGCGTATTCTTTTGGTCATGGGCTATCTTTTCAGCAGCTTTAATGGAGCGTCAACCCCTGTTCTTTCTAAGTTTGTGTTTGCTTTAACTTTTTGACAGCATGTTATATTTTGATCTGTGTTTTGTGCTCTATTCTTTCCATGTTTCTCTTACTCTAAAATCCTTAGTTTATGTCATAGTCATATCGTTTATACATCGATTGTAGTTATCAACTTGCTTTTATGGACTAGAATTGGTATGTCTCCTTGCAATCGATTATTAAATCAGATTGCATATATGTTGTAATGTTGTTTTCTTTAAAATTGGTTACCTATTCTTTATTGCTATGTGCCTTCACTTCTTAAGATTTTGTTTGGTATCAATCACTATGCTAATCGAATACCATTTTTTGGTATGCACCATTTTTCATACCGATAATACAATCGGTATGCTCTATCTGTTAGCCTATATTTATACCTGTTTGCATTCTTTGTTTTCCTGACTCATATTGTGTGTGTGAAAAGTGGACCTGTATCTATATTTGTATCTGTATCTATATACACAACACTTCAATTAAGTTATTAGATTCATGGTTAGTAAATCAATAATCAATGAACAATGAAACCATTACGAAGCGACCTATTGCCTTCTAGTAGATGTGAGTTTTAGTCTTGCTCTCAGATTTCTTTATGCAACACCAATGACTAGATGACACCTAAATGAAGGATTTAATCTATATGAGTATGAAATTGAGCTAAATGGATGTAAGATATGCAAGATTAAGCTAACATGATTTAAGCAATTTATCCATCTATATGATTTTAATCAAACTAACATGATTCAATCAATATGATTAAGCTAATGCAATATTCTCAAAGCACAAAAATATCAATGGACCTAGAGAAAAAACAACTTAATAACAATAATCTCTAGGTTTTTTTAATGAGTGATGAGAGCCCGAATTTATAGAAAATCCAAAGAAAGACCAATGGTCAAGATCGATCAATGATGAGTAGTAGAGATTCTCCAAGGGGAAGCACAATCCAGGTGAATTGATGTGATTGGTTGTTTTTCTCAGCTTTAAAGGAAATTGAGCTAAATTTAAGATAAAATCAGAAAAAACTGATTTATGTCATATTTTATTCAATTTTGATATTTAATTCATTTAATTGCTTTTCTCAGATTTTTCAATTTAATTCCTTTTTTATTTCTTTTCTCAATTTTAATTCTTTTTCAAATTAATTCATTTTTTGATGATTTAATGGCAAATTGATTTATTAATTAAATATACTAGGATATTTAATTAGATAAATAGGATAATTGATTAAAATGATTTACTTGGAATGATTAATTAATTAATATGGAATGTTATTTTCCATGTGACATTGATGATTTAGGAATAATTCAATTAGGTGCTCATGATTGATTTAATTACCTTTGGTTAGGACCTTGGTGATGTAGTCGAGATTAAGGGGCCCAAGGTTTAGGTGACTATTTTTAGGGTATTAAATTTGCCCCTTGATGTGTGAGCAGCGCATTGATTCAAAGAAAAATTTAATGTCAAACAGATTATCGGTTCTAAACTTGATGGATCACAAACCGATGAAGAATGAGATGTTCAGCTTGATTTGAAGTGATGAAGCTAAAAAGATTGATTAAAGTGACACTGATCCCGAACTTGATTGAACTAGGACTGATAAAGAGCGAGATAGTATCTTGAACTTGATGGATCAAGAAATGAGTATTGATCTAGAACTTGATTGAACTAGATTGAGCGAAGAGATGAAACCGATTTTGAAGTTGATTGAACTAGAACTGATTGAGCAAAGAGAATGCCCAACTTGATTTGAAGTGATGAAACTGAACAGATTGACTTGAATTAAGTGTGATTCAGATGAAGACAATATCAACTTGATTTGATGTGATGAAACTGATATGCCCCTAGAGATTGATTCGATTTTGAAGAACAATAAGGTTTTGTTTGATTAATCTTTGATTAAAATATTTTTTGCTTGACTTTCGATGAAGATTTGAAAAAAAACATCTCGACTTTTTAAGATGCAATCGTTGATAATGATGACGTAATGATCATGCCCCCTCGGGAGTTGAATTGAAAGATGGCGAGGTTATAATGATTTTAGGCAATTTTGAAAGGAAAAAATGATTTAGTGATGATAAGATGAGCATGAAGATTTATTAAAGAATTAAGTTGAAATCAGAGGTGATTTGAGCAAAAAAAATGATAAAAAAATGAGCTGAAGAAGAAAGTTCCAAGTGATCAACGTTGTGAGATTTTGACTAGAAAAATGATCTCAGATTTTGATTTCGATCCTAAAAATGGACCCAGGATGGTCGATTTAGTCAAGGGTATAATTTTCACATCCATCGGAGCAAGTTTAAAAATTAGGGTTTTCTATATAAGGGGTGGAAAGAGTCATTTTTATTTCATTTTCACTTCTAAAAGTTCAAAAATTCAAAAACCTTCTTTGGAGCAAAATGGCGATTCCTAAGAATACCCATCGATTCGAGCTGCAAAGATGACATAATCGACCTAGGAACTATCCCTCTGCAGTAAGTGATCGATTCTTGAGCTTGTTAAATTTCCAAATTTGTAAATTTTTGCATAAATTTCTCATTTAAATTTTGTTTGAGCTCGTGTCTTGTCGTTTTATCGTATGGAGAACTAATGTTTGTTGTATGAGTTTGTGTTAAATAGTGTTGACTAGTATAAAGTCATTTATTTTGTCATTTGGTGTGTGCCCTTAACTCATATGAGACATGTTAGCGGGGTTTGTTTAGTCGTTATGTAATGTTCAGTGACTCGTATCAGTGTGTTTACTTGTACTACCTAAAATATTTACTCATACGAGTTGTTGCACCTCTGTGTTTACTCGTTTAAAAAATAGTGAGCATTTTTTAGCATTGAAACTTGAAATTTTTATTTTCGTGATTGATTAGTTGGATTCACAGGCACTTTTGACATCTTTATAACTCAATTTGTATTGTGTATTGATGAGTTGTCATTCAATTATGCAGGTTAGCATTCTGGTCATACAGTTTCAATGTACCTATCCGCCCACCATGAGATAAGTTCGGCAGCTCTCAGATGCTCAGAGGGCTCATATTGATGCATGTGGTTTTGGATACTTGTTGCAGATGCCAGATATTCGTGTGAATAATGGATTGTTGAGTGCATTAGTCGAGAGAATTCATTCAAAGCATAACACATTTCACCTGCCTATCAGGGAGATGACGATCACTCTTGAGGACATATATAGGATTCTAAGGATTCCTTTTTCAGCTGGAAGAGTGGACTATGATTCGTCTCCTCAGGTGAGGATTACAACATTATGCAGGGTATTTCAGGATGACAATCTTATTGTGTGACCCATTTCATGGGATGACATGATGAGCAGATATGGTGGGAGATTTCCTATTGCTGGACTGAGAGGGTGTTTTTTTATGCCTTATAGAGGTCAGCAAGGATTCTTGTGTGGTTGGGGGAGGATATTGGAGATGTTAGTTTCTTAGCCGAGGAGATTAGGTTGGAGATCTTGCTTACTATCACATATGTATCATGAGATGTATAAGATCACATACTGAGATGTGAAGAGAATGGCTGCTAGGGTTCTTTGACTACAGATATGGCCATGGGAGCATATCCCAGTGTGCAGGCCAGTGGTCGACGATCTGTGAGAGCCACATCAGCCCATCATGTGCTGATATTGAGGTTATTTGACGTAGCCCCACTTGGGGAAGACTAGAGTCATGAGCAGAGATTGATGTTTATGACACACCCACTCATTGGGAGATCTCCGATGGTTGTTGAGTGATTTGTTGTTAGCTAGGTGATGAGGCAGTACAAGCAAGTGCAGGCCATTTCAATGGAGTTTACTGCTTACACTCAGTTTGGGGATGAGGAGAGGAAGGGATGGAGGCCGAAGTTATCTTACACCCTAGCGGTATAGGAGTTGATAGCCCTCTAGCCACAATGTTGGGATTATTTAGAGGATATTGTTGATGCGAGGGTGACCCTAGAGTACAAGGATGAGTCATTGAGACATCCATTCCCACGATTTATAGATCCAGGAGAGTGAGCGCCTTGAAGTGATGAGGGTGGAGATGACGTACCAGCTCAGGCATTGGGACTGGCTTAGGCATAGGGACAAAGAGTAGATCCACCTAGATGGACAGGAGGTGATCCTCGTGCAAGCAGTAGTAGGGCACTAGTGATTGGTCAGCAGCGTAGGAGGGGAGAGGGTAGTTCATTAGGTGTAGTTGGAGGAGACGGAGCTGGAGCTCGGGGTGCAGGGGCTAGATGTGGTATTGGTGGTAAGGGGGAGATAGGAGAGAGAGTTTTGCCTCGATAGGTGCGATAGTGGAGGGATGAGCTGGTTGAGGGAGGAGATACCTTGGGGACAGACGCCATCGCATATGATCCGTACACTGAGAGGGAAGGTGAGGAATCTCTAGAAACAGTTGGCAGTCACATAGACCCAGGTTGCAGAGTGTGATCAAGATGTGGTGAGATTACGAGGAGAGTTAGCTGCCTCCCGACGTGAGGTTTTGCATCAATCTAGCCGAGCAACGTATTATGTGGCAACATACAGTGCAACAGTGCTGATAGATAGATAGGTGGCTCCTTACTCACAATATATGGCTAGATCAGAGGGAGCACATGCACCTCCTCCTCTACCAAGCGATGAGGGAGAGAGCCAGAGATAGATTGTTATAGGCTTCGTGTTATGTTGTATACTCCATTTTTGTAGTTTATGCGATTCTTGCCCAGATAGACATTAGTTATGACAATTGATATCATTTGTACCCCTTTGACATTGATATTTTTGATGAGATATATACAACACATGATTTGATCTCATTGTTCTTGTGTTGAGTTATATGAGATATCCTTCTACAAGCATTTTTTTACATGATGTTCTAAATGAATGCATTTCTTTTCAGTGTGTATGTAATGCAAATGAATATGGATGTTTTAGTTTCTTTTCCATATGCAATAAATAATAAAAATGACGAGCTAATGATGTAAATGTATATTTTTTATTTTTCATGCAATAATATGAATGCAAATGAATGTTGAATGAACTTATGGATTTATATATGATGTGATCATGAATGCAGCTAACATCTCATGTAAGATTTTAGATTTTGATGCTAAGAACTCAATCGTGTCGATAAATTCAGTTGACCACTTGGCGAAGGAATGATGATTATTTAGAAGTCAAGCTCTCATTCAAAGAATAAAGAGAGATTGTATTATGCTGAAATCACTTGCAATGCACAAAATTAAGAATGAATGCAACCTAAAACCGAGTCACTGGATTTTAATTTTCTTCTTATCATCATTGAGCAGAAATGTAGGAATAAACATAAGCATCAAAGCACGAAGAGCCAGGATGACTAGAATGTCACGTCCTTTTTAATATTGCAAACGGACATGAGCATCAAGGTATAAAGAGCTAGGATGACCTAAGTGTTGCTTGCATGTAAACACACCAGACAAAGCAGAGTTCCTTCCTTGTTATATGTAATATTTATTATCTTGTTCGCAATGACCCTTGTATCATTCATATCCTAGGACAGATTAAGCATGTATCCAGATTGCATGATAAAGAAATTTTCTCAAAACAGACAAAAAAATAATTCCAACCTCCTTGTAGCATACAAATAAACAAATTCGAGGTATGTGTGGCGAGTTCACCTTGATGTGAAGGCACTTATCACAAACACCCATCTTATGAGATGTTTTCAGGTCATCGAAATCATTCCTACAAGAAGAAAAAAAAGAAAAGTATCATGCCCCTAGTCCTTTTCTCCTCTTAGTCAAGATAGACTTCCTTCAGTTGCTCAGAGGGAATAATAATCGAAAACCAATTTAAAAGACAACATTCAAAAAATTTCAATCATAGCTCAAAAAAATTTCAGTGATTGTTTTCAATGTTCTTGCTTTGTGTGTTTACTCAATGGTAAAACTTTGTAGTGGATAGGAGATAGGTGACTAACGCAGATTGCGCGACTTGGTACTAATAACATAAAGATGACTTGTTTGAACTACTTAGGACATTTAAATTGATTAATTGATTACCCTAAGACTAGGATGTTGATCGGTTTCAATCCATGAGGGTTCCAAGAAGAACTAAGGTGTCACGAAAGTGACTGAAGGATATATACAAGCTAAAGTGAAGATGCAGAAAAGCGGGAAATAAAGAAGGAAATACCAAATTTGCATTGATAGATGGAGCGCTTCAGTACAAGAGGTGCATGTTTACCAGGTTTTCACTTGCTTGACAAAGATTCTTTCTTTATTTATTTTTTACTACCAAGGTGCCTATTTACCAGGTTTTCACCAAGGCTTTTTTCTTTCATATTTTGATTTTTTTGTTGTTTTCTCTTTTCTCTTTTTTTTTTCTTCGAGACTTTTTAGTCGTGTAGATTGCTAGAGAAGACAATGCTAGGTGTATAATTTCATCAAGTGGATGGTGTTGATCGGTTCATGGAGTTGTTCTCCTTCCAATGTTGAGAGTTGATAAGTGCAAGAGTTAGAGGCTGCAGTAATGATGTAGGGATCCAACCAATTGGGTTCAAACTTCCCCTTTTGTTCTCGAAACTGTTTATTTTTAGGATTCTCTCTTAAAACAAGGTCACCAACCTAAAAATCTCTATGTCGAACTTTCTTGTTATAACCTCTAGACATTATCTTTTGATAAGCTCTCAGATGATTGAATGCCACTTGCCAACATTCATCTAGAAATTCAAGTTCTTGCAATCCAGATATTCTGTGATCTTCATCAGTGGCAAGATCTTCATTCATTTGATAGCTTTGTGTTCTATATATTCAATGTCAAATTATGTAAGTCTCTATCTTAATTTGAGCAGATCTATCTTATTATGAAAAGTGAACCTGTATTTGTATCTGTATCTGTATCTTTATACACAACACTTCAATTAAGTCATTAGATGCATGGTTAGTAAATTCAATAATCAATCAACAATGAAATCATTACAAAGTAACCTATTTACTTCTAGTAGATGTGAATTTTAGTCTTGCTCTCAGATTTCTATATGCAACACCAGTGACTAGATGACACCTAAATGAAGGATTTAATCTTTATGAGTATGAAATTGAGCTAAATGGATGTAAGATATGCAAGATTAAGCTAACATGATTTAAGCAATTTATCCATCTATATTATTTTAATCAAACTAACATGATTCAAGAAATATGATTAAGCTAATGTTATATTCTCAATGCACAAAAATCTGAATGGACCTAGAGCAAAAACAACATAATAACAATAATCTCCAAGTTTTTTTTTTATGAGAGATGAGAGTTTGAATTTATAGAAAATCTAGACAGAGACCAACGATCAAGATCGATCAATGATGAGCGGCAGAGATTCTCCAAGAGGAATAACAATCTAGGTGAATTGATGTGAGTGGCTACTTTTCTCATATTTAAAGAAAATTGAACTAAATTTAAGATAAAATCAGAAAAAAAACATTTATTTCATATTTTATTCAATTTTGATATTTAATTCATTTAATTGTTTTTCTAAGATTTTTCAATTTAATTCTTTTTTTATTTCTTTTCTCAAATTTAATTCTTTTTCAAATTAATTCCTTTTTTTATGATTTAATGGCAAATTGATTTATTAATCACATATATTAGGATATTAGTACTACTAAGGAAGTGTATTTTGGAATGATCTGCTGAGGGCCACACGTGCATGTTCTTGTACAGGCTGTTGCTGGGTGCCTGTGGTCTATAACAGGGTGGGGCTAGGTTCTTTCCTGGTGCGTAGGGGTTGGGGAGTGTTTGTTGTGGTGGTTTGGGGATTGTGGGTGGTCGAAGCGGTGTGGGTTTGGAGAGGGTGTTGCAGTGTGTGTTGGGTGTTGGGTGTTGGGTTTCAGTGAGGAGGTATGGTAGAGGCTTCCAAAAGCCTGGTGCTTGCTGGGCCAAAGCCATCTCATAATTTTTTGACAGCCATGCATGCACAAAAGTTGGATTTGTCCTTTGTGGGTGAGAGCTCTAAGCTCAAGAAAGTGAAAGGATGCCCGTCATGGACTCAAGATCGACCTGTTCTAGTTATTTCTCCCTAATCGGTTCAGGAGGACATAGCTTACTAGAGCCAACATGTTCTGATCTGCAAGTTCTTGGGTATTTGTGTCCCTCTCTCAGCGTTTGGATCCGTCGAACCTGGCAGGTTGAAAGGGATTTCAATCTATTGGTGGTTGTGAATGGCTATTTCATGGTTGGTTTTTCTTGCATCTCGGATCGTAATTGTGTTTTTGAGGGAGGGTCATATTTTTACAATCATGTTGTCTTGTTCATTAAGCCCTGCCATGATAGTTTTAATGCAACAGAGGATCTTCCTACACGAGTTCCTATTGGGTTCGTCTTCCATGGTTGTCATTGGAGTTTTGGAGGGAGGATATTCTACTCCAAATTGCTGCTTTGTTTGGGAAGCCGACTGACATTGCTAAGAATACTTTGGATAAAAAGGTATTCTCTTTTGCTCGCATCTGTGTTGAAATTGATTTAAATAACCCTTTGTCAAATTCTTTGGAAATTTGTATTGGCTCTGCCTCGTAGATTCAATCGCTAGATTATGAGTCCCTTCCTTTTCGTTGCCGCTTTTGTCACGATTATTGACACCTTCAGCGCTAGTGTCCTTAGGGCCCCAAAGCAGTAGGTGCTTCTTCCTCTCCTTCTTCAAGGCCTTCAATGGAGAAGGGGGATAAAGGTAAGGCGTCTGTGGTTGAGGGTGGGCCCGATAAGGATGGCTTTATTCCTGTTAAGCAGGAAAATAAAGGGAGGGGTCAGAAGCAGGCCTATAAAGATAGACAGAGTGATCAGGGTTTTAATTGGTTTGAGGTCCTGGATAATCAGGCTTTGTAGGAAGGGATTCCTATTGAGCTCTCTTCTAGAGCCATTGGAATAGATGTTGGGCTGGATTCTGGGCTAGAGAAGGCAGTTGTTGTTCAGAATATTTCTCCAACATTGGAGCAGGGGATTTTTGTGCCTCTCAGAGCCTCTGTAGATGTGCAAGATGATATTGTTTTAGCAGTTTTAGTTAAGGTAGTGTTCTCTTCAAGTAAAGGGCGGGGACCGTCTCCTGCTTTGGGGGTGCTGCAATGCCCTCTCAAGAAAGGGCATTTTGAAAATTCTTCGAAAGCTGGTCATAAGATGGATGTAGACAAGCTTAAATCTATTGGGGACCTGTTGGTGGAGGCCCACTTCTCTCAACCTTCCTCGTGATTAGTCTCTCATGGAATGCAAGGGGGTTGAATAGGACCTCCCGTCAAAAGGCTATTCAAGATTTGATTGTTGTTCATTCTCCTGATATCTTTTGTGTTCAGTAAACTAAGCTTCGAGTGGACCTCATGCTTCAACTTGCCCCTCATATTTGTTTTTCTAGCCAATGTTAGGGTATTGGGTCTAGGGGAACCTCTGAGGGTTTGGCTCTTTTCTGGGATCCTCATAAGGTGGTTCCTCATTGGAGGATTTCAAGCCAATCTACTAATTTTGTGGTGGCTTCGGTTTTGGAATCTGGTGAGACTATTTTGGTTAGTAATGTTTATGCTCCAATTGACATCTGCGGTAAAATCCAACTTTGGGCTCATATCATATATGTTAGGTCTTGTGCACCCTTTCTACCTTGGATCTTAGCTAGAGATTCCAATGTTGTGTTGAGCTTAGAGGAGAAAAGGGGAGGGTTGCCTAGGCTTGGTCCTGGTTCAGATCTGTTTCGGACTAATGTGGACTCTCTGGCTTTGGTCAATGTAAAACCCTCTAATGGAATATTCACTTGGAATAATAGAAGGAGTGGGCCTAAAGTGATCTCCCAATGGCTAGATCGTTTCCTTATCTCTTGCTCTTGGGTTAGAGGCAACTTGGTCATTTTCTCTGAGATTCTTGACTGGTGTGGCTTTGATCATTGGCCTATTCAGCTTTCGACTTCAGCTTTCCCAAATCCTAAGAATCCTCCTTTCAAATTCCATCTAATGTGGCTACGTGATCCATCTTTGGGTGATCTTGTTGCTTAGTGGTGGCGGGATGGCGCCCCTGCATATGGGTTAGCTATGCATTTTCTAGTTAAGAAGCTGGAATATGTTAAGTATCATCTTAAGCGATGGAATAGGTCGTGTTTTGGTAATTTTCGGCCTAGAAAAAGAGAAGTGCAGGATCACCTTGTTGTTATTACTTGCTAGATTCGGGATTTGGGATCCTTAGAGGCTCTTGGGCATGCTGAAGCCCAGGCTCTGAAATTGGTGGAGGAGTGGGAGCTTCGTGAGGAAATTTTCTAGAAACAAAAGGCTAGGATTGATAGGCTTCAAGAGGGTGATAGGAATACAGCTTTTTTCCATCATTTGGTGCAAGCTCATCGGAATAATTGTTTTATTTCTTCTCTAGTTAACTATGAGGGTCTTTCAATCTCTTCGCAACAAGATTTGTCTAGAGAGGCTCGTCAATTCTACTCTAATCTGTTCACTAAGGATTCACTGCTTGCTGAGGCCGATGAGAATAGGGTCCTTGCTTGCATCCCCTCTTTAATTTCTAATGAGTTGAATGCTTCTCTTATTCACCCAGTGACTTTGTCGGAGGTGGAGGAGATGGTTTTTGGGATGAGCAAGGGGAAATCTCCTAGCATTGATGGTTTCCCAGTTGAGTTTTTCTAGGAGTTTTGGGATACCGTGAAGTTGGATTTGTTGGAGGTGGTTCGGGAGTCTCTTCATAGTAAGCAGATGCTTCATGCTCTGAATGCTACTTTTCTGGTTCTCATTCCTAAGAAGGAAGGTGTTAACAGACTTGATCTCTTTAGACCTATTGTGCTCTGTAATGTGGTGTACAAGAATATTACGAAGTTGATTGCAGAAAGGCTTAAATCTTGTTTTCGTGTGATAATTTCTAAGGAGCAAGGTGGCTTTGTGGTAGGTCATCAAATTCTAGATGGGGTGGTGGTTGTATCTGAAGTCATTCATTCCATGACAATCTCTTAGGATAGGTCTATGTCTATCAAGTTGGACATGGAAAAAGCTTATGATAGAGTTAAATGGAGTTTTCTTCAGAATATTCTATTGGCCTTTGGTTTTTCCTCTGACTGGGTGAGCTGGATATTGAGTTGTGTGAGCTCTTCCTCCTTTTCGGTTATTGTGAATGGGGAACCTTCAGATATTTTTTCGGCTACTAGGGGCCTTCGTCAGGGGGACCTTCTCTCTCCTTATTTGTTTATTATTCTGGCAAAGGGGCTGGGTCGGCTTCTTAATTCTCGGGTTTCACAAGGTTTGATTCATGGGTGGCGGTGGGGGAGGGGATTGCCTATGCTTTCTCATCTCCAATTTGTGGACGACACCTCTTTTATGGGATGGGCTCGTATTAGGGAGGTTGAATCCTTCAGGAAAGATTTGGACATCTATCTAGCAGCTTCGGGCCAGAAATTCAATGAGCAAAAGTCTTTTATATCCTTCTTTAATACTCCTCAAGCTATCAAGTGATGGATTGCAGCTATTCTATAGTTTCAAATTGGGTCTCTTCCCTTTGTCTACTTGGGTATTCCTCTTGTTGTTAGTCGTCAACCCAGGTCCTCCTGGCAGCTGCTGCTTGATAAGCTTAAGTGGAAGGTTACTCATTGGACTCATCAGTGGTTGTCTACTACTGCTAGAGTGACTCTTCTCAAATCTGTTATCTAGTCCCTTCCCATCTATAGGTTCTTTGTTCAAGCGTCTCCTATGTATTTTCTTAAGGAATTTGATACTCTTTCACGTCAATTTCTTTGGAGCGGTAATGTGTTGTCTTTGAAGTGGAGCCTTGTTAAGTGGGATTATGTGTGTAGACCTAAGCAGGTGGGTGGTCTTGGTTTACGCTCTGCTATTTTTAATGGGAAAGCTCTTGCTGCCAAGCTTTATTGGCAATGGTGTACCAATCAACATCAGTTATGGGCTTGTATTCTTAACCATAAATATCTTCTAGGTGTTGCCTCTTTTGAGTTTCCTCATTATCCTTTGGAAGGGAGTGGTTCTATGATTTGGCATACTTTAAAAGTGGGAGCACAGTTGATTAAGTGTGCGCTTTTTTGGATCTTTCATTCGGGGTCACAAGCTCTTTCTGGTCAGACTCTTGGGATGGTCACCCTCCTATTCTCTCTTCTTTTCCTCACCTCCAACCCCTTTGTGATGTTTTTCTCTCAAGTGGCTAGGATACTGTGGAGAATTATAAGGTGGCGCAACATGGTGGTTTGGTTGTACGTTTTCACTGGAAGCATCCTTCTAAGTGGCCACCTAGAGGGTCTGAGGGGGATAGGTGAGAGCTTTCCCATCTTTTGGCTTCCCATGCTTGTAATTCTTTGAGGGGACCTGATGTCTTGATTAAGTAAAAGCGGGTAATTGAAAGGTACCTGAACCTTTTACAAGCCAGGAAAACAGAACTGCTAAAAAAAGTGCCCGATCACTTCAAAAAGACAAAATGAACCCACCAGAAGGGAACAGCTTAACACATCATTACATTAAAAATTTGGAACAGATAGCAAAAGGAAAGCACAAAGACAACAAAGAGACAGAACCAAGGATAGCAACTGAAACTAAATACTATTCAGAATTTCCTCAGCATGAACAACCATTTGTTTCATGTTGTTCACTGAGGTCTTCATATCCTCCAGCTCACGACCTTCGATGTCATCCTTATTCTTTGTGTTAGCTCTAGTTCTCCTTTCATGACCCTTCTTGTTCACCTGCTCTTTATCACCATCCTTCTTTGCATTATTCTCGAACCTGTTGATAAAGATGTTCATGTTGTCCACCGAGAATTTAAGGATTTAGAAATTTTGATCAACAATCTGCTTGATGTTGTGCTCCAGCCTATCAATTCTGCTGCCAAAATCTTTCATTTTGTTTTCCATATCGTTTCTATCTCCCATCTCATTGACCTTTTTTTCCGTTGCTAAGATTTTTCCAACCATACATTCAATAGCTTTTACATTATGCAGAACGGCCACTAACTCTTTAACATGCTCCACCAAGGGCTTGTCACCAACTGTAATTCTTGCCATGGTCTGTGTATCAGTTTTCAAAATGTTAATATCCTTCACCATAGTAGCAATGGTCTCACAGAAGACCTTAATAGTATCTTTGTCACCACTGTCACTTTGACCCCCTTTTTCCTCCTTATGCAGACTAGTGGTATTCACAGTCTCCAAATTGTCCTGACTATCGATCCTCTTATTTTCTTCATCCTCCTCCTCAGATTCAACCAGAACATAATTGAAATCAGAATTGCTACCCTTTTTGGTGTTCTTTTTCTGAGCCTTCTTTCTACAGGCTTTCCCTTTCCTCTTTTTAATAGGCTTTTCCTCAAAGGATTCAGTTTCAGAATCCGACATTTTAGATTCCACAATAATCCTCCTCTTCTTGGCCCTAATCGTCCCTTTTTTTCTATTTTCTTCTGACTCTCCCTCGGTCTCTGAATCAAAGTTGAAACGACTATCCTTACTTTTTGTAGTCTCATCTCTGGCATTTTTGCCTTTAATAGGCTTTTCAATGCACTTCCCCTTTAGCATTTTATAAACCAGGACCATAAGCCCCTGGTGGAGGGCATGATCACCTTTAGGGTCCTTCTAGATCTCCTTTATAGTATGATCCATTGAACAGGCAAGGTAATAGGGAAGGCTAACCCTTTCTCCATGATGGAAATGGTTGAGAAGGACGAAGTGATGCCCATATGCCCTGGTAAACCTACCATCTAAGGTAATGTATTCAATAGAAGCAAATAAAACAAACCTCCATGGTCTGCAAATTCTCTTCAAGGAGTGGTAGGAGTTGTCAATTTTGTTCATCTTTCTTCTATCACCATCCGTAATAGGAAACTTGTCTGTTGCTTTATCTGATATCCCTCTGTCCCTGTAAAATTTCATACCCTCGGTAGTCATCCCCATGGCCTCAATGATAACCTCTTTGTCTACGTTCATCATATGTGATCCAATCAGAATTTTTCCATTTTTCCAATTCTTGATTAAATAGCTAGTGATTGTGGGGTCCTTCCCATTTAGTCGTTCCATGAAAACATTGAGACCCCCCTGCTGAAGGATATCCCAGACTTCTTCGTTCTTTCTCCATTCAGAGTAGGAAGCAAGTTCAAATCTTTTCTTGTTACCTCCCATTTTTCTAGCACCTTCCTTGCAATGCCTTCTCTTGTTTTGATAACTTTTCCTCTGGTTTCTGTGGTTATTCTGTAAGAGCACCCATAATCCATGCCAAATAATAATGCTAAGACACCTATTTAATAGCTCATTACCTTCAATCAAGCCCTGCATCAAAAAAGGAAGAAAGGTCATTAGAAATAATGATTAAAAGTACCACGTTGCCTTGTATAGCTTCGGTCTTGATTGAGCAAGGATTTCATTTCACTTGCAATCTCCATTTCACCATAAATAGTAATGATGTCTCCCGATTGGCAAGCCAGGTTGGCTGCCTAATCAGCACAAGAGTTGGCCTCCCTGTAAACATGTGTAAAAACACACATTTCAAACTCTTTGCTGATTTTCCTAGTAGCTTTAATAGCATTACTAATTGACCAAGATGGCGGGAATTTCATATTTAAACAATTGATAATGTTTAAGGAGTCTCCTTCACACCAAACCTTACTGCAATTGGCTTCCTTGGCAAGGATAATCCCATGATAAGCCACCATGGCTTCGGCAACATGATTGGTCTGATTTCCTATAGGAATACATTTTATAATTTTACATATTCCCCATTCATCCCTTAGGACCACTCCATATCCTGCAACCCCCGGGTTTCCCTGAGAGGCCCCATCAAAATTGATTTGCATCCATCCCCTAGGCCAAATGATCCATATCACTCCCTCTCTAGGATTACTCTGGATGCTCTCTTGAGCTTTAATTCTCCATTTTTTATAGATAAATTGATCCTCCTTAGTGTTAGGATTATCAATACCACCTATAATATTCATATTTTCCACTATACTTCTTATTTTTTCAAACACAATGTTAGCCTTAGTATTCTTTTCTCTAAAAATTCTATCATTTCTCTCTTTCCATAAACCCCAGCAAATGTGAGGTAAAGCAATTCTCCATAATAAAGTAGTGGTTCTATTTTTTTAAGGATGATACCATGACTTGAAAATCTCCTGAATCGAGTTGGGGAAGCTCCAACTGACATTGAATTGATCCAGACAACTTCCCCAAACATCAGCTGAGAAGGGGCAATGAAAGAGCATATGATTTATAGTCTCCTCATTCTGCTTACAAAGAGTATAGAAACTTGGCATGCTGATACCTCTTTTTCTGATATTCTCAGTAGTAAGAATTTTTTCTTGAAAGGCTATCCAAAAAAAAATGTTGATCTTGGGGGTAAGACCTTTCACCCAAGCTTTAGCCCAGCAAGGACTTTCCATGTTATTGTACTGTTGATGATATAGAGAGGCCACAGTAAAAGTACCATGAGCTGTGAGTTTCCAAATTAACTGGTCTTCTTCTTCAATCCTCACCATTGAGTTCATGACTTTGTTCAAACTACCCAAAGACTGATCCACTTGAGATAAGTCTTTCCATTGTCCATCTTTCCAATAATCCTCCACCTTGGTTCCAAATCTTTCCTTGCATTGATTCTGATATCTATTCCACTCAAGGTTTTCATTTAAAGGGGGCTCCAGAAGCCAAGGGTCCTCCCAAAACTGAATAAGATTCCCTTTCCCCAACTTCCATTTTGTGCCTTTGATAATTAAGTCTCTAGTCCTAGAGAAATTTTTCCAAATATTGGATCCAATTGGGATAATCTCCGCTTTGAGGAAAGTTTGAAGATTCGAACATTGGCTTTTATATTTGTTGTCCCATAATTTTTTCCACTCTCCTTGATTTCTATATCCTCTCCAAATCTGGTTGGCCATAAGGTAATCATTTATGTCTCTTATTCTTCTAAGGCCCAAACCGCCTTTATTCATAGGCTTACAGACCTTCTCCCAAGCAATTAAGTTCATTATCTTCTTCTCCTCAACCCCTGTCCATAAAAAGGATCTTTGAATTTTTCAATGGCCTCAGCATACTTAGTAGGAATCCTAAACAGACTGATGGCATAGAGAGGGATACTTTGAAGAGTGATTTTTAGCAATTGAACCTTACCTGCTTGACTAAGAAGAGCTCCCTTCCATCCAGACAACTTTTTATGGAATTTATCCACCAAGGCTCCCCAAAAGGTATCTAGAGGATCTTGGCCTAAGGGGAGCCCCAAATAGGAAGCAGGAAAGCTACCAATTGGGCCGCCCAGAATGTTACTAATTTTAATCCTCCTTCTCTCTGGGGTATTGATAAAATAAACAAAGCTTTTAGACTAGTTTATAAGCTAACCAGTAGCCTCTCCATAGTTATCCAAAGCCTTTTTTAGTCTTCTAGTGTCCTTCACAGTGGCTTTTCCCATTATTATAGAATCATCAACAAACTATTGATGAGAACATATTTGATCTGCCGAAGAAGGATTCAAACCACAAAACTCCCTTTTCTCAGCCAACTTTCCAATACATATCCCCAAACATTCCACCATGATGATAAAGATCACTGGAGATAGAGGGTCCCCCTACCCGAGACCTCTTGAAGCTTTAAAGAAAGGAGAGAGGGAACCATTCATTAACACAGAGAAAGAAGCCGAGGAAACAAGTTGCCTGATAAGGCTAACACTCCTAGGATTAAAACCAAAAGTAGAAAGAACATCCATCATAAAATCCCAATCCACTCTATCGTAGGCTTTAGAGAGGTCAAGCTTCAGAAAAAAAACCTTCATTTTTAGAAAAGGCTAGAGAATGGATATTTTCATGAACGGAGATGATAGAATCCAAAATTTGCCTTCCCGGGACAAAACCACTTTGCTGAGGTGAAATAATGGAGGGAAGCAAATTTAGAATTCTAGAGGTAAGGACCTTAGAGATAATCTTATAGAGAGAGTTACATAAACTTATAGGTCTGAAAAGATCCATTGAATCCACCCCCATCTTTTTGGGTATAAGAGCTATAAAAGTACCATTAACTTCTTTCAAAAGTTTTCTAGCACCAAAAAACTCTTTCACAGATCTGGTAACATCATCTCCAATAATATGCCAGTACATTTGGAAGAAGAACATGGGAAAGCCGTCTGAACCTGGGGCCTTGTTGCCCTCAAAGGAATTAACAGCTATCAGAATTTCATCATGGGAAGGAATGGCCATTAAATGATCATTCTAATCATCCCCCAAAATGGTAGGTATACTGTCCAGAAGTTCCCTTTGGACTTGTATATTCAAATTCTGATCCTTAGCAAGTAAATTGGAGAAAAAATCCATAGCAGCCTTGCTCATGGAATCATCATCTTCAACACATCTACCATTCACTTTAATCTGTACAATTATATTTATGGCCTTATATCTTAGGGTGGACATATGGAAGTATTTAGTGTTCCTATCCCCCTCCTTTAACCAGACATTTCTCGATCTTTGTTTCTAGTAGCTTTCCTCTTTAGCTATTATTTCATGATATCTCATAAGAATAGCATCTTCAGTGTTTCTAGACATATAGGTGTAACTTGTTCTGTATCTCATCCTGGATTTCCTTGAGTTCTAAGAGAGTTGTCGCTTTTGAGGTAAAGATGTTCCCAAAGCAATTCTTATTCCACTTCTTAACATTATCTTTAACATTCTTCAGCTTTTTGACCACTTTATACATGGCATTGCCTTCAATACTGACCTGCCACTAGTCCTTAATCTTACTTTCCAGATCCGGGTGTCTAGTCCACATTTTTTCAAATCTATAAGGGAAATGTCTCCTTCTATTCTTTACTTCAGTTGTGAAGGTTATAGGGTAATGATCTGATCCTACCCTTATGTGAGAAGATAAAGAACATTCATGAATATTAAACCAATCTAAGGAAAGAAGAGCTCTATCAAGTCTAACCTGAATCAAATTCTCACCACTTCTTCTATTAGTCCAAGTGTATTTGACTCCTTGCAACTCCAGATCATGAATGGCATTATTGTTTATAAAGTCCATTAGGTCCAATCTGCTATCTAGATTAGCATGACTCCCTCCCTTTTTCTCATTTGCCTTCAAGGGAGTGTTGAAATCTCCCATAATTATCCAACTATCCTCAGCAAACCTTCTTCTCAGCCCAGTAAGATATCTCCACATCTCACTTCTACCAGTCTTAGTGTTAGGAGCATAAACATTACTTAGGACCCATGTAGTGCAATTCTTAATGTGCTTAAATCTTATACAGGCCAAATTGTTGTCCTAAATTAACACCTCTCCTTCTACATTGTTTTTGTTCCAGAATGTAACAATTCTTCCCGAAGCACCTTATGAACTACCTCTGCTGACTCCTCCGTTTTTTAAAATATTCAAACTTTCAACTTTATCTTTAACCATCTTAGTTTCTTGAATCAAAAAAATGTCAGGGTTTTTATCTCTAATCATATTTTTAACTAAATTATGCTTGTGAGGACTATTAAGTCCCCTAATATTCCAGGAGATGATTTTCATGGATTTTTAGAAACACCTGCCTCATAGATGGTTCTTTGGGTACCATCTGCTAAATTCCTGCTTGTTTCCAATGATCTTTTTTTGGCATTTGAGTGTCTTCCTGGAGAAGTGTGTTGCGGTCCCACATCACCAAGCCTCCTTCTGGTGTTTCTAGTCAGCGTACTATTTACTGGGTTATTGTTATTCTTTTTTTTGTGCTTGTTCCTTCTTTTATCCTCTGCTACTTCTTCCTCCTCCTGCTTTGTTTCATTCTTCCCCAATGCCTTTTTTATGTCCTCTTCATCTCCCCATTTTGGATCTTGTTCCTCCAAATAGGCCAACTTTCCCTTTGCTGGGGTGGTTAATGAGATTTTTGATAGCCCTTGGCCGAAAATGGTATCAAGTTGGGCCTCCTGGAACCAGTCTGTTTCTTTATCTTGATCTTGAGATTTTGAAACAAGGTTGAAGTTATCTCCTTCCTCTTTATTATATGTGGGCTTTTTAGCTACTTTCTCTACCTCTGTCTTGTCCTCTTTCTGATCCTCTTGCTAAGTGTTATCTTTTTCTTTGTGTACTGAGTCCTTAACACTCTATTCCAACATCTGAATCTTTAGTTCATTACCCACTTCACTGGTAATTTCTTCCTCCACCCGTCCTATCTAAGACTGCTTCTCCTGATTAAGATCATTGGATTCCCAAGCTTTTAGTGGCTTGTCCACTCTTTTCCAAACCTTAGTTTGGATATGGGGTTTATCCTCTATAGTTGGACATTTTTTAGCCCAGTGTCCGACTTTTTTACAATGAAAATAGGCGAAAGGGATTGTTTCATAAATAATATTTTGCTTCCACTTCCCCAGTTTTGATTCTATCTCTATTTCCTCTGGCATGTTCGTATCAGGTCCAACTCCAACATAGATCCTAGCATAGATCAGCTTTCTTCTAGAAGTCGTGATCTAGTCAATAGCGATAAGTTCCCCAAAGGTATTGGCGATTCCTGCAAAAACATCTTCCTCCCAAAATTCCATTGGGAGCCCAGGGAGCTTGACCCACACTGGAACTTGGACCAAAAAATTCTTTCCATTCACTACATTAGGGTACCACTTCTGGATGTACATGATGTATTTGCCTATTGCCCAAGACCCACTACATAGAATGTTTCTTCTATCCTCATCACAAGAAAAAGAGAAGGATAGACAACCTTTGTTCATTGCTACCACATCAACTTGACCTTTCAGGTTCCACTTTATTTTGACAAATCCATGAACAATTTCTATATTAGGTCTAGATCCAAAGAAATAACCAATCAAATTATTTTCCATTCTAGCGATCTTTTGATCAATGATTTGGTCAGGAACAATGATAGCAAACTTGCCCTGAGACACATTCAAGGAGTTTTTAACAAGAGGTAGTGAGGACTTACCTTTAGGCTTAACCCCAAACAATGAAGACCACTTATGTGTCTATCCATTGGGTCCCCCTTTAGGGTCCGTTGATGAAAGGACCTTTTTCTAAATGATCTTTACCTTCCACCGTGTTCTCTAAAACACAAGTTGTTTACTGTCCTTGGGCTCCTTTTGAGTTGTCATCTTCTATTTTTGAAGTTTGAACCTACCCTTTCCTGCTCTCAACTGCTAACCGCTCTTCACGTGGTGTTGGTCCTCCCCCTGGGTCCCCCAAATTCACAGGGTCATCAGGGTCCTTACCTGTAGCGTCGTAAATTGTACGCACTCGCTAGGGTGGTACAATTTCACACCTAGTTTAGCACCCGCCTTAGTGCATTTTGCATTCTGCATTGCATTTCTCCTTAAGAACTTAATTAATCAAATTAATTAGGTCTAAGGTCCTATTTCATCATTCTCTACATCATAAAGTTGGGCCCTTTCACTAAAGCGCACCCTTCGCATTTTATTCCTCTAATACACCACTTAATCAAAAACCCTAATTAAGTCCTATTTCGAACTTGGGGGCTTGGTTTCGGGGTCAAAACATCTCGAAATCACCTGTAACTTCGGGATTCTCTCTAAAATCATCATATCCGACGGCCCTGAAAATTTGGTGAAAAGTTGTCGGGACCGTGGCGCCCGGTGCACATGGTCCCGGACATTTTTCCCAAAATTTTAGGAGCACGATCCAATCATAAAATAAAGCTTAACCCCAAGAAATTGGTGGGATATTCAATCTCTAGGTCGGCCAAAATACGAATTTGGAGGGAGGAGATTTTTGGTTTCCAGGACCCTCATATGCAGCGAAAGAGCAGATCTTTGAAAACTTCAACAACATTCAACATCCTTCTATCAAGCATTTATCAATTTCATTCATCTATTTAGGGCTTGGAAGACATTGAAGAACAATAGGAGATTACCGACTGAAGATTGGCTTGTACTCCTCCCTTGAGGGCTGGGTATGATTTCATGTTGTTTTCATGTCTTTGCATAAGCTTCAATATATCCTTTATTCATGCTTTAGATCACTTTGCATCTTGATTTAGAGCATTTACATTATCATTTACAAGCAATTAGGGTTTACTTTCTAGGTTGCTCTAGTTTGCTTTCTTGCATTTAAGGACCTTGCACACACACTAGGTCTGCACACACAATACATTTTACAATACAACTTGGCTATTCGTGGAGGTGGAAATCACCGAAGCGGGGGTTTGACTAAAGCAAAACCCTATATAGCCGCCCAAACACCTTTTCAGATATAAGTGCAGGTTTCGGGACTCGGACGACGCCGCAAGTTACAGATCCAAAAGAAGCAGACGGAGACCAAACAACACACCAAATCTCAGAGCAAAAGACTAGGATAGGGGCGTGGGGCGCCCTGGTCCTGCCAGGATAGGGGCGCTGGGCGCCCTGGTCCTTCTGACAACATTTTCAGCATTTTTGACAGCTTTTCCAAAGTGCAAAACAGCAGTTTCCGGAGCAGTTTCAGGGGCAGAATCAGGACAGTGGCGCCCGTGCCCCCGTCCCAAACATTTTCAGTCAGATTTTAACTCCAAGTACGCATTTTCATTCTTGTCTTATCCTTGTGTTTACAGCTTTCCATCATTTAAGTTCAATTCTGTAATCTTGTTATTAGTTCATACTTGCACTTTGGGGTTAGGGACTGAACTTGCATCATTTTATCTATCATTTGCAACAAAGGAATAGAAATCCTAATAGGTAGCCCGTGGCTCTCTCTTCCACAAGAAGAAGTAGCCAATTGTGTGATACCTCTAGGCTCTTTCGTATTCCACAAGTGTGTGGTTGAAAGTGAGATTAGGGCATGTTTGCTTAGTGTCACTTTTTCTCTCACACATTTTGGTGAACCCGACGTGAACTCCAATCTTCTCTAATTCTGATTTATGTTTTCAAATTTGAGTGTTTATGCTATTTCAAATTCAAAATTGTATTTACAAGTCTCAATTTCTTGCAAGATTCAAAAATTTAGAGGAAATTTTTGCTAAAACCCTAATTTTTCAATTCAAAGTTGAACTTGTGGATAGCTTAATTTGGATCAATAATTTTAAATCTGATTTAGGAACTCATTTGAATCATAAATTTCATTTTCTAAATCTACATTCTAAGTGCTTGCATTGGTTAAAATTAAACATTTCCTTCTATTTTGCATGTGTTATCATTTGAAAGAGGAAAATTGTTGTCATGATGCATTCATTTCATAGATGTGATAATGGGTTAGCTTCCCTTGTTTCAATTTTTCCATCTCCTAAAGAACCTTCCCTCATCCATAACAACATTTTAGTGCCTAAAAGAGTTGCTACGAATCCCTTTGAGACTCTTCCATGCTCTAAGGATGAAGACTTTAAGAGTGATCTTGACAACTCTCCTAAAATGTGCCCTTCCTATTTATCTATCCTAGAGGAAGAGAATGATATCATAAACACCTTTCTTAATGTTACTTCACCTTCCCTACATGATGCCTCTCTAAGTGAAAAGGTATTGATGGACATTGACTTATTTTCTCCTAAAGTTGGTCCTTCCAATGGGGGCATGTTAGTGCAACAAGAGGTTATGAACACTTCTTTCAAAGATCTCCTTCCTAAGCATGAATCTTTGGAGAAATATGTTCATGTTCCTCCTAAAAAACACTCCCTTCATGAGGATCCTTTTGTGCAAGAAGATGACATTATCCCTACATTTCCTAGTGATGGCATTTCCTTTTCCAACAAAATTCCCACTAGAGATGATGAATTAATGATAAATGCTTGCCCTTCTCCTAAAGTTTGTCTTACCCATAAGCATCCCTTAGAGAAAGAAGATGAAATAATAAGCACTTTCCTTAATTCTCTCTCCCCTAAAGATCATATTGAACATATTTTGAGGAAAGAGGATGAGTTTAACACATCTATTGATGCTCTCCCTTCTAAGGATGAGGAATTAATAAACAATGTTATCTCCTCTCCCGAAATTGACAATACTTCAAACATTCCTTTCAACAACTTCACTATTTGGGATGAACCATTGGAAGAAGGTGTAGATTATTCTCTACCCCATGAGAGAACCCTAGCCAAAGGGGATGAAATCAAGATTGAAAACTCCCTTGATAGTTTCTCACCTTCCTTGAATCTTAATTATTCTCCCTCTAAAAATAAAGCATCTCCCTCTCCTCAATTTGGTTCTACTCATAAGGAAAACCTAGTTCAAAGCAAGATGGTTAACATTTCTTTCAGAGATCTCCCTCTCAAAAGTGAGACTTTAGAGAGTAATGTTGATCCTTCTCCTAGAGAGTTTATTCCCCATGTAGATCATTTGATGATAAAGGATGATATGACCTTTCCTAGTATTACTCCTCCTACTAGAACATCAGTGCCTACCCCTTGTCTCTCTCCTAAAATTGATTTAATTCGTGATAAGATTTTAATGCAAGAGAAGACTATCAAAAATTCTTCCAACACTTTTGTTCATTCCTCTGAACCATCCTCAATCAATTTGATACGTGTGAATGAAACACCTAACAAACCTCTCTTCACTGTCCAAGGTGCTTGTTCTTCTCTAAATTCTCAACCTTTAAATAAGCCTATCTTAGTGGTTCAAGGTGGTTATGCTAATGATTCTTTTTGCACTCCTAAGAAACCTATTATTACTGTGCAAGGAGGTTATTCTTCTAAGAGCCCTTATGAGTATGCTAAGCAACTGACTAGAGAGAGTTATCATGTGGTTGCCCATACCTATAACACAAGAAACAATAGGCAACCTAATCCTCCTCCAGTTATCCCAACTTCACTTCCTCCTTCTCAACCAATTCTTCCGCAAGCTCCACATATTTCACAAGTTCTTGGTAAGGAATATGATCTCATAGAACAACTTAAAGCTACCCCTGCTAAGATATCCCTTTGGGATTTGATCCAAACTTCTTCCACTCATCATGGAATGTTACAAGATGCCTTGAAAGATTTGAATGTTCCTCCACCAAATACATCTAGTAATATAGCATCTTTAGTTAACTCTATGATGAATCCTAAAGCTCAAATTGTGTTTACCCAAGATGAGTTGCCTACTAGTGAAATTCAACAACAATATGATCCCTTGATGATTGTGGTTATCATAAATGACACGGCTATAAGACGAACACTAGTAGATAATGGCTCTGGCCTTAATGTGTGTAGCATTAATCTATTGCATAAGATGAATGTGGATACATCCCTTATTGAGCTTGACTCTCGTCCCATTCAAGGCTTTGATAATGTGGCTAAGTCTTCATTAGGTATTATCACGTTACCCATCACAGTGGGACCTGTTACTTTGCCTACTCCTATCCATGTTATGTCGGGAAATCTAACATACAACTTGTTATTAGGGAGGCCTTGGATTCACAATATGCAAGTTGTCCCCTCTACATTGCATAGACAAGTTAAATTCATTTATAACAATAAGACATATACCTTGATAGGTGACACTAATCTTCAAGCTTGTTTGCAAACATCTAAGCCTTCCTCTTCTAGTAATGACTCTTTGAACAAGATACCTATGGATGAATCATTACCCTCTAATAATCAAAATTCTTTGGATGAGTCTGAAGCTCCTAAAGAAGATCCTTCTCGACTTGAGTTTACACATGAAAAGGCTTTTGATCCTGAGAACGTTCTCGCAGAAGACGATTGGGGATCCCTTGAATTTAATCCCACCTTTGTAGGTGAATATAGGGTTCCTCCTAGAGATCTTAAAGGTAAAAAGAAGGAAGAAACTAGAGATCAATCAGTCTTACTTGAACCTATGAGCAATAATTTTGTGGCCGCTTCTCAAACTTCTTCTCCTCACACCTTTAATTATGAAGAATTTGATTCTTTGTCTTATGAAAAACCACCTTCTCTTCCTGAAATGGCTGATCGTTATGGTCGTGGTTTTCGCATTTTTGCTAAGCATGGGTATCATGGAAATGGTTGTGGTGCTCATGAACAAGGGATGAAGGTTCCTCTAGAGACTAATTTTCACAATTATGCCTTTGGACTCGGCTATAATCCCTGCAAACGTACCAAAGCATCTAAAAGACCATCTCTCAATGTGAATGCTATATTTAGTAGTGATGATGATCTCACTTCAATTAAATCATCTTCTACTTCTATCAACTCTCATTCCCCTCATAAGGAAATCTTGGCGATGAACAAATCTCTTTATGACTCCCCTCAAATTTCTAAATCCACTTATGAATCTTTATCTCCTATTCATCATAAAGTCCTTTCCTCTAGGGATAAGGCTCTAATAAATTACACTCATCCCTCTTCTAAGATTTCTTGTGACCTTTCTTTTTCAATTTTTATCATTTTATACATGTTTTTGATCTCACTTATAGTTGAGCATTCAGCATGTCATATTCAAATACCTCATTCAATCTATCATGTCTTTAAATAACATTAATGGCTGTTATGTTGCTCATCATTATGTGACATTGGTAGCTCATTTACTGGGGGCTCATTGTCATTCATGATGGTACAATTTCAAGTGCAATCATATTTTTTGAAGCAACATAATAGCCTAATTTTCTTGTTCCTATGGGGACAAGAGTGATTTCATATATATCTTCTTTTGCTTATGTCTAAATCTCTCTCTAGAAGATTGTATAAGTCCTTCTCATTGTCCTTATCCTTGGGAGGCAATGATCTTTCCTTATTTTTATCTAAGGATCCACTTTTTCCTATTTCGTGGATGGTGTGAACTTTATTACTTGATGTTATTCCTTGTATGCATTTGTTGTTGTTTGTTCAAGGATTCTCTCTTACAAGAGGTGTAAGTCCTTGACTACAACCTCTTTTGCACTTGGTAAAAGACATCCATAATGAATTCACTCTCCCAATTGGGTTAAAAAGAGCGTCATCCTTCATTAAGAATCACTTTCACCTCACAAAAGAAGGAAGTATTGCATTCTTATTCTCTTCTTTGTCTTATTCTAGAAGATGTTATATTTGTCTAAGACAATTCCTCTCAGGGATAGGTGTCTTTTGTACAAAGATCTCTTCTCCTCTAAGGATCTCCTTTACACATACTACAAGATATCCCTTTTCAACTATCTTATCCTTGCTTAAAGAGTGTAAAACTCTCTTGCTTGGATCTATGACATTGTTGCATTTTTTTGGGGTATCTTCTTTTGTGATGAAGGTAGGTATCCTTGTTCTACTTTGCTTATGACATAAACATTACACTTTTTGAGCAATGGGTCATTCTCGGAACCAGAGCACAGACTCTTAGAGCGAGATGTCACGCTTTTGTATTATACATATACAGGTTGTAGCATACTCGGGCATAGACTCCTATGAGATGTTTCTAACCTCACTTACACACACATGCACGAGGTTGAGTGGAACTAGCGGCATAAGGCTAGACTTTCTCACTCTCCTCCCTTACATGGATCACCTAGACAAACTCTAGGGGCTAGTTTTCCATGTCCTTTTTCCCATGGATCACCTAGACAAGATCTAGGGGCGAGAATTCCATGTTTTCTCTCTCACTATTCTTCTCATGGATCACCAATGTGTGTATTCATGCTTTTTTCCTTTCTTTTCTTCTCTTTGCATTTTGTTTCCATTTACATCCTTCATCTTGTGTTAGAGAACTCCCAAATCCTCACACTCTTTGTTGTGTTGGAATTGAGATTTGGTCCTCTTTCTTACCAAATGATTCTCCATTAGTTTTTGATCTTATATCAAATCTTCTTGTGAGCATTTGTCATCAATATTTCTTTAACAATTCGAAGTGGTAAACATGATACCCTGTTTCAACTCACTAAAATTAGCAAGCCGAAACAGGGGGGGCATATAGCTACCCTCAAATTTTCATCACCTTCCTTAGTAAGCATTAGGTGATTTTGTGATCTAACGTGTGTTTGTAGGGTGCGGTTCCTAACTCTGTACTGCAGATACCGCTGGGGGCTTCGTTTGACAGACTTATGGATATATCCTTTTTCAAATAATGTTTACTTTCTGTACTTTAGCTTGCATATGCACGTAGTATTCATATGACCGCTAAAGTGGGGGCTAAATGTAGCGTCGTAAATTGTACGCACTCGCCAGGGTGGTACAATTTCACACCTAGTTTAGCACCTGCCTTAGTGCATTTTGCATTCTGCATTGCATTTCTCCTTAAGCACTTAATTAATCAAATTAATTAGGTCTAAGGTCCTATTTCATCATTCTCTACATCATAAAGTTTGGCCCTTTCACTAAAGCGCGCCCTTCGCATTTTATTCCTCTAATACACCACTTAATCAAAAACCCTAATTAAGTCCTATTTCAAACTTGGGGGCTTGGTTTCGGGGTCAAAACATCTCGAAATCACCTGTAACTTCGGGATTCTCTCTAAAATCATCATATCCGATGACCCTGAAAATTTGGTGAAAAGTTGTCGGGACCGTGGCGCCCGGTGCACATGGTCCCGGACATTTTTCCCGAAATTTTAGGAGCACGATCCAATCATAAAATAAAGCTTAACCCCAAGAAATTGGCGGGATATTCAATCTCTAGGTCGGCCAAAATACGAATTTGCGACCTAGGGTTTCATACATAAAAGCTCTCTTTCCTCATTTGAAGGGAGGAGATTTTTGGTTTCCAGGACCCTCATATGCAGCGAAAGAGAAGATCTTTGAAGACTTCAACAACATTCAACATCCTTCTATCAAGCATTTATCAATTTCATTCATCTATTTAGGGCTTGGAAGACATTGAAGAACAATAGGAGATTACCGACTGAAGATTGGCTTGTACTCCTCCCTTGAGGGCTGGGTATGATTTCATGTTGTTTTCATGTCTTTGCATAAGCTTCAATATATCCTTTATTCATGCTTTAGATCACTTTGCATCTTGATTTAGAGCATTTACATTATCATTTACAAGCAATTAGGGTTTACTTTCTAGGTTGCTCTAGTTTGCTTTCTTGCATTTAAGGACCTTGCACACACACTAGGTCTGCACACACAATACATTTTACAATACAACTTGGCTATTCGTGGAGGTGGAAATCACCGAAGCGGGGGTTTGACTAAGGCAAAACCCTATATAGCCACCCGAACACCTTTTCAGATATAAGTGCAGGTTTCGGGACTCGGATGACGCCGCAAGTTACAGATCTGAAAGAAGCAGACGGAGACCAAACAACACACCAAATCTCAGAGCAAAAGACCAGGTCAGGGGCGTGGGGCGCCCTAGTCCTGCCAGGACAGGGGCGCTGGGCGCCCTGGTCCTTTTGACAACATTTTCAGCATTTTTGACAGCTTTTCCAAAGTGCAATACAGCAGTTTCCGGAGCAGTTTCAGGGGCAGAATCAGGACAGTGGTGCCCGCGCCCCCATCCCAAACATTTTCAGTCAGATTTTAACTCCAGGTACGCATTTTCATTCTTGTCTTATCCTTGTGTTTACAGCTTTCCATCATTTAAGTTCAATTCTGTAATCTTGTTATTAGTTCATACTTGCACTTTGGGGTTAGGGATTGAACTTGCATCATTTTATCTATCATTTGCAACAAAGGAATAGAAATCCTAATAGGTAGCCCGTGGCTCTCTCTTCCACAAGAAGAAGTAGCCAATTGTGTGATACCTCTAGGCTCTTTCGTATTCCACAAGTGTGTGGTTGAAAGTGAGATTAGGGCATGTTTGCTTAGTGTCACTTTTTCTCTCACACATTACCATCTAAGCCCCCTCCTTCAGTAGGAATCTCTAATTCGTCTGCCACATGCTGTCCTGATGCCGATCCAGAATTCCCGCTCAAATTTGAATTCTGGAACCGCCCGCCTTGCATGCCCGATTTCTCAAGATGCTCTTTGTGTAGAGGGGACCTGATGTCTTGGCTTGGGATAGTTTGGATTTATCTGGAAAGTACTCTATGGCAGCTGGTTATAAGTAGTTAGGCAAACAGTTGTTTGGGGACATTGAGGGCCCTTGGTGGAAGCATGTCTGGCATAAGTTGTCATGGCCCAAGTGCAACTTCTTTATGTGGTTAGTGGCTCAAAACCGGTGTCTTACTTGGGATAATTTATGTAAGTGTGGGTTCCATGGCCCCTCCATGTGTGTTTTGTGTCATAGTTATGAAGAGAGTGTCTCCCATCTCTTCTTCCATTGTTCCTATACTAGGGAGATTTGGCATTTCTTGTGGGGGGTGTGGAATATGGCCTGCTGGCATGCTTCCTCTTTGGTGGAGTTTGGGGAATGGAGGGGCGGGGCCTCTATTTCTACCCCCTTTCTTCAAGCCACTTGGGCTCTTGGGCCTTCCTTTATTATCTAGAACCTTTGGCTGGAGAGAAATAGGTGGATTTTTTAGGATTCGTTGTTGATGGCCCCTTACCTATGGTGGAAAATTCTACACTCTTTAGGGGAAACTATTGTGACTAAGTGTGATATGACTATTCTGGTGGACCCTTGTGATGTTGGTTGATGTAATCGTCTTCATCTTCCTCCTCTGCAATGGCAGCTCATGCGCAACAGATGTAGGCATCCTACCCCGAAGGTGAATAGAGAGGGAAGATGGACCCCTCCTCCTCTTGGGGTCCTAAAAATAAACTCAGATGGCTCTTCTCATAGTAATCTGGGTCATGATGGCATTGGGGGTGTGGGTCGTGATAGCTATGGAGATGTTCATTTTATCTTCTCTATGTATAAGGGTCTTCATACAAATAATCTTATGGAGGCTCAGGCCATTTTAGTGGTTGTGGAGTGGGGCAGTCAATTAGGATGGTGAAGGATTATATGTGAGTCTGATTCCCAGGTTGTGGTGAACTTACTGAACAAGCGATATTTGGATGATGTGAGCTGGCAGCTGGCTTTGATTGTTGAAAAAATTCTCACTATTTGTGCTTCTTTGGAGTATATTACTTTCACTCATATTCCTCGGGAATGGAATGGTGTTGTTGATTTCTTGGCAAAATAGGCTTTTGATCATATTCATGATTGGAATTTAGCAGATCGGGGTCAACTACCCCAGATTTGTCTCATAATTTGGATCAGTTGGTTGATCTTGATAGGGTCGTTTAAGGCCCTTGCTTTGTAACGTTTCCTTGTTTTAATAAATTTTTACCCCCTTGATGTTAAAAAATATATATTAGGATATTTAATTAAATAAATAGGATAGTTGATTAAAATGATTTACTTGGAATGATTATTTAATTAATATAGAATGATTTATTTACCATGTGACATTGATGATTTTGGAATTAATTAATTAGGTGCTCATGATTGATTTAATTACCTTTGATTAGGACCTTGGTTATGTAGTCAAGATTAAGGGGCCCATGGTTTAGGTGACCATTTTTAGGGTAGTACAAATATAATTGGTTATATCAAATCATTACCCGATTCGTATATGTAATGCCCCTCCCTCGATCAGACTCTACTTAACCCAGTTTGACTCTGGTAGACTTTTTTGTTGTTCATGTGGTTGGATGATACTCACTAATCATGATTCTATTATATGATGTTGGTTATGTATTTTATCTCGATGGATGTTTGGATGTTAGATCATATGTTTATTTACTGACCTCAGACTGATATATCTACTTTATATATGAGATATATATTGTGTTCATTTTCTTGTATGGGTACAAATCTGTATGGGGTGAGAGGGGATGATCTTTTGTCACCCACTTCGGAGGGACACAGAATGTCACGATTCTCCTCCACCAGTGTGCTTGTAATTGTTGGAGAAATATATGTGTGTTTTCTCAGTGATGCAGCTGCAAGTACCAAGCATCGACTCCACCTAAATCTCCAGGTCTGAGCGTGCTCTACAGCCCAATGGAAATGTGGAAAAAATTGGAGTATCAGTCAGACCCTAGTCCTAACCATCATTCCTATGGAGCGAGTTTCCTATCAGGTACCCTTGTGGTCCTAGCTAGTTTTGATTTATCGGTCATGTCCTTTGACTTCGTGCCTTGTTAGTTACAGTTTGTCATCTTGCAGTTTGGTTAGTGTTTAATTAAATATTATTGCAAAAAGATTAATTTTATAAACAAGTAGTACTTGAGTATTTTTTATTAATGATTTAATTAACAAAATGTAAATTATGCAAGATTAAAATTAAATTAATTAAATTAAACATTTAACTTGGTATTTCATTGTGCTCAAAGAAATTAATTTTTAAAAAGTAATTATTTTGATATACTATTGGCACTCATAAAATAATCTATTTTACCTTTTTTTATTTATTTAAATAATATAATTCTAATGGGTATTTAATTATTTTATTTGCATGAAGGGAGTTACAAAAGAAATTAATGAATTTAATTAATGGGGAGTTCTTGCATGCATTGGGGAGTTACTTTTGGGAAATTATTTCATTCTTCTTTTTGGGGGAAAATGGAGGGGGGCTCTTGCCATGAGGAAATGGCTTTCTGTGCATGAGAAATTTTCTGGGTTTTTAGAAATGAAAGGGGATTTTGGAAATAATATTTGAGTTGAACAAAGAAATTGAAATGATAATGGGAACTGAGGAATGGAGGATTGACTAGATTTGTTGGTTTGAAGCTAATTGGTTGAACTTTTCATAGCCGGGAGTTTGCTAGAAGGATAGTGCTTCTACCTCTGTGGGTTTGTCCAGTTAACAAATAGAGGTAGGATTTCTTGATTTCTTTGATTTCTTGCATGTAAAATTTCTCTCTTGTTGAAGGAAATCTTTGGAGTTATAGATTGTAGATTATTGAAATTTGAGGGTTAATGATTATCTGAAAAGTTTTCTACATGTGGCTTGTTTGGGTTATTTCTTGATTGATCTTGTTTAAAAGAAATTTGGGGAGAAGAAGTTGGGGTTATAGATTTTTGAATAACAATCTGGGGTAAAATGGGATTTCTGGAAAAAAATTCTATATGAGATCTCAATTGTAAATTTTTTATTGATCTTGTTTTTAAGAAATAAAAAATATGGGGTTTGATTATGAAATTTTTTGGCAGAATAGTACTACTAGATTCATGGCCTGAGGAGATATAATTTATGCTTTCCTGTGATTGTAAATTTTGTCTCTGTGAGCATTGTCTGGATATTTGGATATATATATATATATATATATATATATATATATATATAAACTTATATTTATATATAATTTGTATTAAAAAAAAAAGTTAATGTTTTTATCGGCCTATGCAGTATTTGTATATCGTTGTTGTGGGGCGGTTGTGGGATCGACCCTCGGTGTGGGGAGACCCATGGAAATGGTTGGCTCTACCCACGTTATGGGGAGTCGATCCCACTATCATGGGCCTCTCCCACGACTATGGGAAGAGGGAGACCCACACCTCCCCTCCCTGCTTTAGATCTTGCATGGTGTACATTCTTGCTTGTGGCCAGTTAAATGTTTCGCAGTGTGTGTATCGGGATTAATGCTTGTGATTTGTAATTTTATGTGATATATATATGTTCTTTAGGTTCTTTCATTTTATCCAACGTTGATGGTTTCATGTTAAGCATAATGGTAAGGATGAAATATGTTATTTTTATTAATTGCATAATGTAATGTTAGTTCAAATTAGCAAAAATTCTAAGAGTAAATAAGTTATTATGGTTCTTCTTAAAACCTTGGATTAATGGACTCAATGATGTTTTGAACTACTTTGTCATATTAGTGTTATTGTGGACTTCTTAGTAATCTGAATTAAATTCTTTTATCCTTGGCATGATCAGACCTTATTTTTGCTATTGGATCTTTCTATCCTTGTGGGGTTATTCAGATGAGTTGTTCTATGTTATTAGTTTCCAGAGGCTACGGGAGGGATTTATGGTTTCTTGTTGTATAATAATGTTTCTCTTTGTTGAATTAAAGTCCAATCCTTGCATGTGTTAAAGCTATATGGTGTTTCCCAGCCTACTTTGGATACTCCTTGTATGTTATCCTATTCTAGCAAGAGAGTCAAGCCTTGCTATGGTATTTTGGTGTTATACCTTCTTGTGATTTTCGGTTTGGCCTTTGGTGATGCTTGAATTCCTAGGTGTAATCTATGGGAAGTGGCTTTCATTGGGGATCGGGACCCAAAGTGGTCACCAGGGTAACTCAATGAGAGTTTTGTAATCAAGTGGAAACCTAATTAATGAATCTTGGGTAGGTAGTTAGTTCACATTAATAAAGATTATTTGTTGCCTCTTTTACCTGCAAACACTTGTTTAGGTTTGGGGTAAGAAGAGAAGGCCTAGAATGGTGTCCACCAATCTTGTCCCTTTGAAAGGTTGGTGTGGTCCACTAGTGTTTGTATGGGGGTCGAGGATCGGGAGAGGTTACCAAGGTAACCCTGTATGGGGGTCGGGACCTAGTGAAGACCTACCAGGGTAACTCATGACAGTCTAGTGATGACACTCTTCCCTATTGCACACCTAGTGGTAACTTATGTCTTTTATCCTCTTGTGGGTTGCTTGGGCCTCTGGAATATGGTGGATTTGTTTATGATTTTCTTGTCATTATAGCCTTGTGAGTCTCTCATGTGTCAGTAGTCTTGTGAGTCATGATGGTACCCTTATTTTCTTCTCTTCATCTTGTGGGTCTGACTGATACCTTCTAGCACGGGGGTTGGACCTTATGGTACCACATGGTTGGGTGAAGTGTTAGTCGCACCCATTGTGTTTTGGTTCGTCCTACCTCTTGATCATGATGGCTCGTGAAGAGATTGGATACCTTCATTATGTACTAGATTTATGTATTTACTCCATTGTTGTACTCTTGGAGATTATATCCTTATGGATACCTTGTAATGTAACCGATGATCTTATGTATATTCGCATGGAAATGCATTATGTATCATGATACATGTAGTGGATAGTGTTTTCTTGTTATGGAAGTCCCATTTGTGTTAGTCGTATGGTTATTGTTATCCTTGAGTAACATCATTGTGGGGCCTTGAGGACTCTTGTTAGATATTATATGTTCATCTTATCTTTATCTTGTAGTATCATGTTAATCGTGGCATCTTTATGGTTATATTTATTTTAAAAATATATATATTCACATTTTTCATTGCTTTAATTGTTTTTGTCCTCTGGGCCTCATAGCGGGGCGTTACAGTATACTTAGTATGCAATATTTATCTACCGATTATTTGAATCGGCATTCATGATTTTGATAGACTGACATTGTACAATATTACTGTGTCAATGACTGTTTTTGGGTTTGAGAATTAAACTTGCACCCTTCGATGGCTAGCTGAGTATTTGAGTGAAGGGATTTTGATTTCTTATTAGTATTGAATGACATAGTGTCAGTTTTATTGTGTAAATTGTAAGGATCAAAGTGGGCAATAGTCATTTTCATTTTGGGTTATTAAAATTATAGTATTAAATAAAATTAAATGATGTGAAGTGAAAGTTAAGGTCTTTTTATGGTATTAAATTTTGATTTGGTTCTCATATGTTTGGCATAATGTGACATTGTATTTGCTTTTGAATCTGGACTATCATAATTTAAAAACATGGGAATGTTGTGATAAATGTACTTTGATTCCAGAGCCTTATGGGATATTTTGAATCCTTTATTGTGTATGATTATTCTTTGTCTCTTGTGGTGATCTGATTTGAGTTCTGAATGTGTTTTAGGACAGATGGTCATTCCTAGTCTGCTTTGGTAGCTTCTTGTTTTGTATCCTTGTTTCTAGCAAGTGAGTCAAGTCTTTCTATGGTAGGGATCATGTCATCTCATTTTTTGGCTATCATATATCTTGTGTAGTATTTTGGATTCCTAGGTGCAAGTCAAGGGGGAGTGGCTCTCATTAGGGGTTGGGACCCAAAGTGGTCGCCAGGGTAACTCAATGAGGGATTTCTAATAAAGTGGAAATTTAAAATAAATAACTTGGATGGGTATCTAGATTACATTAAAAATGTTAAATGTTGCCTCTCTTGTTACAAGTGTGGTTGTCGTTGCACCAAAAGATCGACCTGTCAATGCCCAATACAACCACTAGACTTATAGAATCTACAGGAGGTCGTTAAACCATGTCATGAATCCCCATGAGGGATGCTGACCCACTTCCAACAATCCCCCTCCCAACGTCACTCACTGCAGCCTACGTGATTCGAAACTGTGACCAAGCTCTGATACCACTTGTTACAAGTGTGGTTGCTGTTGCACCAAAAGATCGACCTGTCAATGCCCGATACAACCACTAGACTTATAGAATCTACAGGAGGCTGTTAAACCATGTCGTGAATCCCCATGAGGGACATTGGCCCACTGCCAACATCTCTTACTCTTGAATGCTCGTTTAGGTTTGAGGTAAGTAGAGAAGGCCTAGAATGGCATCAACCAATCTTGTCCCTTCAAAAGATTGGTGTAGTCCACTGGTGTTTGTATGGGGGTCGGGGGTCAGTAGAGGTCACCAAGGTAACCCAAATGGGGGTTGGGACCTAGTGAAGACTCACCAAGGTAAGCCATGAGAACCTAGTGATGGCACTCTTCCTTATTTCATACTTAGTTGTCTCTTATTGTTATTCTTATCCTTTTGGATTTCTTTTGGCCTCTAGAATTGGTTGGATCTCTAATGAATCTTTGTGATAGTAGTCTTGTGAGTCTCATGTGAGTCTTGTGTGTATCCTTATGTGCGTGCTTCCGTATTATGGGTTTGGCTGATATCTCCTAGCATGGGGGGTGGACCTAATGGTACCACATGGTTGGTTGAAGTTCTTTTTGCACCCATTGGGTCTTGTCCATCCTTCCTCATGTTCATGATTGGCTCGAGTGAAGATTGAAGACTTTCATAATGATCTAGATTTATGTATTCATTTTATTATTGTTCTTTTGGAGATTATATCCTTGTGGATACAATGTAATGTATTTGATGATCGTATGTTTTATTCTCATGACAATATATTGTGTATCATGATCTTTTGTAATAAACGGTGGTATAATAGTTAAATGATGATTCTTATGTTTACGTTTATTGGGTTAATTTGGCAATGCTTGAGTAACGACGTTGTGGGGCCTTGAGGACTAATGTTAGCTACCATTCCTTTCATCTTATTCGTTTATCATGTTGTACCATGTAAATCAATGCATATGTATGGTGTATCTTGTTCAAAAAAAAAATTGTTTGCATTTTCATTGGTTTATTTGTTTAAGTCCTTTGGGTGTCATAGGGGGAGCATTACAAAGTTTTTCTTCTCGTAAGTGAATATCACTTTGTGGCTTCTTGCTATTGGAAGTGTATCAATACTTTGCAAGGCATCGTGGACACAAGGAAAATGGAACCTAATTTCTCTCTGTGGGTAGTAAGACTTATGGTGGACTTTTGGGGTCAAATTTTGGATGAGAGACTATCAAACATTTTCAAGTTTGACAATAAAGACTTCTTAAACCATGTCAAAATTGTCTTGGGCGACAAATATCTGAATGCACAGTTCAAATACCAAACTAATGTTGACATTGCATCAATGTTCGTGGCTTAGTCCTTGGATGGAAAATAAAGAAACTATGATGTGGGTAGTAAGCGGTTGCGTAAAAGAAGAATGGTGTGTGGGCCTACAAAGTTTATGAGAATGACAAGAGACAACAAAGGCTTCATTTGTTCAAATGGTTCTTGGCTACATGTTAGAAAATTCAACCCCCCCTATGTGTCCTTACCTCTTGTGGAGTGCAAACTGTACTAAAGAGGTTTGTCGGGCCTCTATGCAAATTGGGATACATGGTGTCAAAGATTTTTTGAAGAATAGGCGTACACAGAGTGTTCGGTTGGAGCTAGAGAAGTGGGGTTCGTATGAGGCAAGGTCAACATAGTTAAAAGTGGCATTATCTTCAAGATGCAAGACGGGTCACCCACGAGGTTCAAAGTTGAAGAAGAAGAAGAAGGTGAGGCGAACATTGTGGATTGGTTTCCCACTAGAAGAAATAGATGATCCAGGTGGCTCTGAGGAGGAGGTTGACTATGCAAAGGTTGTGAGCAAGAAAGGCAAGGAAATAGTTTTAGCTAACTAATATATTTTGTGTATTAAATTTTGTCATGGAGGGTTTGATCTATAAGGGTTTTGTATTGTAATATACTTGATGTAAGGTTGTTTTTTGAAGGTTTGTGAGGGATATTTTTGTGATAGAAGTAGTCTTAGCTTGGTTCATGGGGAGATAGTTTATATTCTATAAGATTCTTACTACAACATAAGATGATGGGTTGTGGATATTATGCATTTTGATGTTTTGAAGACATTGTAATTTCTTGAAAATCTTAATAAAAGTAACATTTACGGATTAAAAAAAGAAGTACAAGTAGAGGAGATCGATTTGGAATACAAGCATTCTGAAGTGCTTCATTTATAACACCTATTGAATTTGATTTGCATATTTTTGTCGTCCCTTGAATTATCATAAATAGAGGAGGTTTAATCCCATCTGTGAGGTAGTGTAAAATGATAATATTAACTTCTTCTCCCTATTTATTGTTGAGGTTGTGACAACTTACAAGGTGTGGTATCTCATCGTGGATAAGAGTACCAATAATTTTCATGGTGAGAATGAAATTCATAGCCTTATTAGTATATTCTTAAAATTGATAATCATTTGACCAATTTTTTCTATTTATCTATATCTCTCCTTCCGAGTGTATCTATCTCTAAATTTTTCATTATTTGGCCATGGTGAAGCCTAGATATAATCTCCCATTCATTTTCTCTTGTTTCTACTTGTCTAGTATCATTTTCTTCAATTTCAAAGTCTTTAATGTTTTCATTATTTTCAGTATCTATTCTTCATTGCACATGCCATTGATTATAATTGAAGTTGTCTCAATTTGTCTCTATTGCATCATTGTTGTGCCCAATGCCCCTTTCGATGTCATGAAAAGGTTTGTATAGTAGTATTTCTGAAAAATATAAGTTTATCCATTTCTTTGAGCCATGTGTTAGAATAGATAGAAACCTTGGAAATACTCTAGAAATACTTTCTTTTTTCCTTGGATTCCATTTGTTATCACCTTTTCTTTTAGGATTGTATATCCATGATTTTGCTGCATCAATCAATGATATTGCTCCCATAGAAAATGGCTTATTTTGATATGCATCAATGAATGAGATGGCAGGTTCTTCATCATTATTTTCATCATCTTGTACTACATGCTTGAAAACTTCAGTTGAGACATTTAAATTAATAAATTTTCTACTACTTTCTACCAAAGGTAGTTCCAATAGCATGTGACTTGTTTCTTGTGCTCCAATGTCCCTTTCTATTATTGTTTTAGTTAATAGCTTCCTATAAGCTTTTGTAGCTAAATCATCTAGATTTTCAATATTTGTTAGTTGTATTACCATTTGTTCATATGTTTTAGAGTTTTTCTTTGATTTGGCTACATGCTTTGCCATATATTTAATTATTGCATGTTTTGAAAGAACGGGTTGCCAATCTATATTCGTCTTCATTGTTAGTGGCAACCTAATTAATTTATCTATAGCTAGATCAAACTTCCATGATGGATTTTTAGTGCAATAAAAAGCAATGTCATAATACTTCTATTCCATAGGGACGATTAGAGTTTGTTCCTAAATTCTTTCTGTTGTTTTTAAGTTCTTGTTTCATATGTTCTTGAGATAACCTAATTTGTGGTGATTCACCTGTAATGAAAATGAGATATTTGTGATGAAATCTACTTGCAGGGGTAGCTATGGGTAATTCTTTTAATTGTTTCTAGAAAATTTAACAAAAATACAAACATTCTAGTTGGATATCATGCAAATCTAGGTTTTATTCATTTCACTCCTCTTTGCCTCTTATTGAAACAATATAACAATTTTGATTTTGGTTTGACTAATTTCGTGGTGTCACTATGTATGGGACTGCTTTTTTTATTCCAGACCAATGAGGATTTAATCTAATATTATATGAGAAGCAATGTAGTGGAAAATAATGTATTATTATTATGTCAAGATTGTGGCCCCTAAATGGAAGATTGCATTTTTCAACTTCCACATCTATTCCACATTTATGATTTTTTTTATCTAATTCTATTAACAATCTTTCATGAAAAAACATTGACAAAATATTTTTGATATTTCTTGTTTTATTGCATTGCCAATTTTTTTATATTTCTTATTGTATTGCCAATTTGGGTTTCTAGAATCTAGCTTCGTTGTTGGTCGATATCAAATGTGAAAGTGAAAGTTTTGATGTGTACAAATCTTATATAATATATTGTATTAATCATGATATAGATATAAAAAGATATTGGCAATTGACACTCATTGGATTAATAAGTTGTCATTGATGGCAACATGGCAACATGGCAACATGGTTACTTGGCAACACGATTCATAAGGAAGCTTACACCGGCATACACCAGCACTAGGAGGCATTCACCGGCAGATACCAGCATCGGCACCAGCACTGGCATCCAACACTTCAGTGAAGCCAACATCAACCTTAGACCCGAAGCAAGTTTTATTTGCAAAATCATTTTGTAATTATTGTATTAAGCTGACATTGTATATCTTTTGTAATACATTGCAAGCTGACACAAGGCTTATTGTTTGTAAATGTATATAGGTCAGTCTGCTAGGTCATTTTGCAGAGAGTGACATAGGAGAATAATAGCATAACTATATGATGTGAAGAATATGTATGTAGATCATTTGTATACGAATGTTATATCATGCAATGATCTATAGATAGTTTGGAAAGCATTCTTGGAGGAGAAGAGATACCGGTAGAAGTGTTCAGGGTTTATGAACCGGTACAGAGAAGAACTATAAATGGAACTCTTTTTGGAATAGTAGATGCATTTTGTGAGTTCATTATTATAGTTTTATTTCAGCAAAAGCTTGTAGTCAGTGAGACTCTCTTTGTGATGAGCAGTGTGCTCTAGGCAGTGTGCCTTCCTGCATGTGCAGGCCCCCATTTTATGTAATATCCTTTCATATGGCCAGGGAACTAATATTGTGGGTCACAAATCCCACCATGTTTTTTTCTCTTTGAGGTTTTCCACATATAAATTATGTGTGTTATGGTGTTCATTTGTGTGGATGGTTTATTTGCTTCAAGTTAAATGTTTCTTCATTTACCAGTTTATATGTGTATGTTATAAAAGGGTAAAATCATATCTTACCGGCAAAACATTGATTCACCCCACCCCCCTCTCAGTTTTCTTAGACCCCAACAATTGGTATCAGAGCCTAGTTCCTCGAAAGAAGTTTAACAACTTGAGGAAGATCCTGAAACCGAAATCATTGAACATGGCTATGGAGAAGCAACTTGAGATGGCTCTTGAGGATTATGATGCTGAAAGGATGAAGATTTTAAAATTGCAAGATGAATTGAATTCTACTAATGAATTCATTCTTGTCTTGCAAGAAAGAGTATCATCAGCTCAAGCCAAGAGAAAGGAAATTTTGCAAAACTCGGATGATGAGGAGAAAAATTCACTTAAGGAACAATGTCAGAAACTAAGTTAAGCAAACATGCTCATGAAGAATGAAATGCAAGACCTGACTATGAGGTTATCAAAAGATATTGAGGACAGAAAGAAGAAGGAAGATAATCTTGTTATATCTCTGAAGAACAAATTTGATGAATGTGGCAGATTGACTCATGAGAATAATCTGTTGAGAACTGATTTGGCACACTCCCAAAACAATGAACAAGAGCTTGAAAGACAAATAACTACTCTGAGAGATGATCTGACTACTGCAAGTGAATATAAAGAAAAATTCAGGATTAGTGTTGCAGAGTTGGATGACTTCTTGAAAAGACAAAGGAAGAATGATGATTCTAGAGGACTTGGATTTGTACAAGGTGAAAGCTTCGGTAATGCAAATGAAGATCAAACAACCGGTATGCAGAACTCATCAGACCAGAGGAAACCAGAAAGGTAATCTAATGCTTATAAATTCAATGGTAGATGCTTTGTTTGTAATAAATTTGGGCATATGGCTAAACAATGTAGAAATAGAGCAAATCAAAACTACAATTATGTTCCCGGTCAATGCACAAATTGCAAGAAATATGGTTATGGATAAGAAGATTGCAGAATCAATGTCAAATGTCATGCATGTGGAAAGTTTGGTCATTTGACTAATCAATGTAGGTGAAGGAACAACACCGGATATGTTAAATCAATTCAAAAGAACAATGTTACATGTTATGCATGCAACAAAATAGGTCATATTGCTAAGTACTACAGAAGCAAGACTCAATCGGTTAGTAATGATAAAGCAAATGAGAAAGGAAAAAAGAAGGTAGATGAAATACAACAAGATCATACAAAGAGATGGGTTAGAAAGTTTGAAGAGCCAAGTGGAGATGGATCTACACCGGCAACTCCACCGGTAGAACAGAGCATTCCTGCACCGAAAGGAAATTCCACTAGTAACTAAGGCATACGCCTTACGGGTTGAAAAATCTATCGCAAATCTTGCATATTCCCTAGTGGAGATCTGAAAGAGATCTGGAGAGTTGTCTTAGTCATTGATGAAGGATTACCTAGCATAAGACTGTGAAATTGACACTCGGTAGGGTACATCGCGAAGCATTTATGACAGTGAAGGATTAAGGTTTGCTTGCTAATAAAAGGAGAAAGTGAACTCATTTTCACTCACCCAGCATTGAAGCAATTCAGAGCGAAGCAAAGGTGAATTTTAGGTGATTAAGAGCAAGCAAAGGCATTCTGAAAAGATTTCCAGCAATCATCAGAGAAGCAATCAAATCTTCACATCGGTGATCATTTTTCTGGTATTTCTTCAAAATGGCATCCAAATCATCTTCTCCTACTTTCATTGCAAATCCCACCATTGTTGAAGTTAAGGATAGGCTGAGACCGATTTTTAAGGAATTTCCCTAGATACCTAAGAAAGAAAACTCTACGGGTGCATTTTCTATGGTTCCCGATGGTGTGATGTATGTTGAAGATGTAAGAGCATATATTCACTGCACCTTGGAGGATTTAGGTAGAGAAGAGATTAAGGGCATGTATCAATCTGTGATACTGGAAGACTCTAGAACAATCAAGCCAAAATATATGATCATTGAGGATCTAGGGTTAACCAGTATTCTATACATACTAGAATTCAAAGATGAGGTGATCAGATATGTTCTGACCAGGGTTCACAATGAGTTCATATGGCTAGATCGGCCATACATGATCACAAAGAAATCAATTCAAGCAGTCACCGGCTTACCCAAAGTTAGACAAGAACCTGGAAAGAATATTTCCACCACTGTGGTTGAGAAGCTCACTTGCGCAACCCATGATGGAAGATCTATGAGAGTCAGCACCATCAAGGACTTAGATGTGAAATTTGTCAGTATGATAATTGGCTATAAGGTAACTCAATCTAGTCGATTGAACTATGTTGGTAGTTTCTGCATCCATTTTTCTTATCAGATGTTAAAGAATAATGAGAAGTATGATTTATGTGAATGGCTGAGAAGTGAGTTAATGATAAATCTTGTAAAGATTAAGAGTGTTAAGAAAGGAACTTTTAGGTTCAAAAATCTCATTGTTTGTTTAATGCTTTACTTCATGAATGAGCTACCCGGTCTAGGGAAGAAGCATTGGGCTCATGACATACCAATAGGTATGCAAATAAAGGAAGCAATCACCAATCTTGGTACTGGCAAGGATGAAAAACTTTGGGACTATTTCAAAACATTCCAGGAAAATATGAGACAGAGGGAAAGAATATCAAAGCACATTGTGGAGAAGTACTCCGCTGATATCTATTTTATGATGAAAACTGATAACTCTTATGGAGGTAGTAGAACCTAGGATCATATGGATCACTAAGCTTGGATATAAAGTGGATGATAGCATTTTTGAACTCTGTGCAAAAATGTTGTTTGAAGCTCCATTGGATGATAAAATATAACACTTTGGTACTACTAAAGAAAAGGCTCTTGAAGTCAAAATTGGCTTTGACAAGAAAATAAGAGAGAAGAAAATAGACAAGATGTCTGCATATATATAGGATGTAATTCATAAGATAGACACTCAACTAGGTTCTGGATCCAAACCAACAAAGGAACCGGAAATGGTTAGCGCTCCTAAGGCAAAGAGGCCTGAAAATTTCATTTCTTTTGTCACTTCTGAATCTGATCCAGAGGACAATGAACCTCTAGCATTCAGAAGAGTACAAAGAAAGAAATTTGACTAGCCTTCGGTAGAGGAGAATAAGGTGGAGCCAAGGAGGAATCTTGTGAGAAAAGTAGCAAAACCTACTGCACCCCCACCTCCGGCAAGGAAACCCATTCAGAAGAGGAAACCAATCACATCCACTCCAGCAACCCACAACAAGAAGAAGAAGAATTATGATGATACTAAATCTGGTAAGGCTACAATAACCTATGCTAAATTGATTGATGAAATGACCAAGGATGTAATTTTGAAAAATGTATCCATTTATTATGAAAATTTTGAGGATAATGAGAAGAATGAGATTGAAGAGACAATTTTGTTACATATAGATATATATAAGAAAGTCATAGTAGAAATTTCGAAGGAAATTCCTCTATCACTATACAATAAATTAGATGCTAGAAGACTTGATGCAATCAAGAGGTATAGAGAAATTAAGGAAGTAGAACTTTTGGATATGTGTGGTTCAATAAACAATGAGGAAATGAAAAGATGCATAGACGTTGCAAACAAATCAATTTTTAGTAACAAATCCTGACAAATAAGCCTAATGATGGGCAGGATAAATGAGGTAGTAAATGAGACCAAAGATGGTTGGACCAAATTCTTCCAAAAGAATCTTGATTTTCTCACCTCCCAAGAAGAATTTGTAAAAGAAACAACTTCCACCATTCTAGACAAATCTAAAGGGAAAGGTATCTTAGATAGTTCAGCTCCAATTTTAATAAACCGGCAGTAACTATAAGTATACAGACACCACCGGCAGTAAAGGAGAGTGTATAGTCAATACCAACAGAAACAGCCTTTAAACAAGACACTGTACATGTTACTAACAATATTGTGGATAATACTCCACCGATAGTAATAGATATTGCACCAAGTGGTGAAGCCACCAGTGCTAAGAAGGATAAGGCAAAGGAAACTGAGACTATACCGGCAGTTAATATTGATTCCTCGGCAAAGGTTTTGACAATTGGTACTTCTCAAGTTGAGAAGAAATCAATCACTAAGATGAGTCCCACTGAGTTAATGATGATGGCTACTCATAAACTAATAAAGGAGGGATCAGTAGATAAAGGAATAATAGATCACTCAATCACAATTTTGCACAGATTAATTCCTGATTGTCAGATTGAAAATGAAGCAAGCCCTTCTGGCAAGCTTAAGGCATTAACTGAGCATATATCTAACAACTTTCAATCTTTGCAGCAAATTTCAGATCGACAGGCACTTGAGAGATTTAATGTGGCTAAGAAAGCCACTTTTAATCAAATTATTGAAACAAAGAAAAAGAAAATTGAAGGAAACTTGATTCTTATTGAGAATTGTTTGAAATGGTGTACAAATATCTACAGGGTCTGTTGTAACATAGAAACTCTTACAACAAATGTAGATAGCAGATTAAAGGAATTACATGGTAAGGTTGCCAATATTGCAAATTCTTTTGATGGATTAACCTCAATAACAACATCTGTTGATGGACAAATGTTGTCCTTGGAGAATCAATTTTTTTCTTTTGAAAAGAAAAGAGATAAGATCATTCAGAGAGCAAGGAGTCCTAGAGGATTGGTGAGTCCTAGATTGGATTCACTCGGTGTTCATAAGAGGGAATGTATGGATATGATTGCTAAGCTCACACCGGCAGAACTCAAAGAGAAGGAAACATTTGCACACTTACTGAGTGGACTTGTATCCATATCTGATACCTTCAGAACTGGCTGGGATACATATTTACAGTTGCTAGACAAGGATTACCTGGAGATTTTGAAATTGGTCAAGCTCTGGTAATGTAATATGTACTCATTAATTCTTTCAAATTCTATCTCCGGTCTTTGGCATTGATGTCAAAGGGGGAGTGTATATAATGTGAAAAATATCAGACAGAAAATATGGGAAGGATATTGGTGCAGGAGCACCCTTATAAGGTCTTCCTCCATTTGACTTTGTTGGGATTTTTCTTCTTTAAGAAGCCATGTAAATGTAATAAGAGCCAAGAGCTCATTGGTCTTGTTTAGGTCCTAGTTTAGGTCCTAGGTTCACAAGTCTAGGTTGAGTTTTATTTTGGAGTAGAGGGTATGTGTGCCCATTGATGAGTTTGGGGTCCTTTTAGCATGGTTGTGTCTATAGGATAGCCCAATGTAGGCCTAAAAGTCAAGAAAAGCAACATTGCAAAAGTTGCTCAAAAGTTGCAAACAGTTGCATGACAACTTTTCAAAGTTGTCATGCAACTTTTCCACCTAATAGGTCATAACCTTAGCTTGGTGTGGAGAACCCTAATCTTGGCACACAAACCAAGGAAAAGACATTATATATTGTTGCAAACCCTAAAATGAGGGGTTGGATGTCAGATTGTACGACCAAAGGACAAAGACCTTGACTGTGTTTGTGTTTTTGGTTGCCAGTTGGCATAAATGGAGCATTGAAAGATTGACAATGGATTGTTTTGCAGACTAAACTGTGTTGAGAGTCTTGTATTGTGTTTGTACTTTCATTTGGAGCATTTAGGTTAGGTTTATTGTGCAAGTTTTGGTGTGTTTGTAAATACTTTGCAAATTTCTTCTTTACTGTCCAGTTTTGGACTATTTTGTGTAAATGGGTTGACAACTCCTATCCCCATTGTGGAAACACCATGAAACCATGGGGAATAGGAGTGCAGACCCTATACAGTACCTCAAAGGAAGTAGGGCCCTTGAAGATGCAGGAGAGCCTTTCAAAGACCCACTCCTAGGCGAGACTGGACTATGCCCAGCTAGGAAGGGTTGAGGTTGCAGAGGTTCGTTAGAGCAAGGAAAGACAAGGAAGGAGGAACCCTTTAGAGGAGTTGTAGAGGGGTGTGTGGAGCATCATTGGTGAGAAGGAGGAGCTTCCATCAATCTAGACAAGGTGGTGAAGATAGAAAACCATCACTGTGACCCTGGAAAGCCTAAAAACCCTCATAGAAACCCTCAAAAACTCCTAAATTCACCTAGGACAGTGTACGGACACTTGGAGGCCCAAAACTAGGAAAATCTTTGAGCATCTTCCAAATGAATGGCAGTCCCTTTGGGAAGTTTCACAAGTTTGGGCATCGTTTGCAAGAGGGAGCCCTAAAAGTCCGGAATGGAGGCCTAATTGGGCACATTCCTTGTAGCCCTATTTTGTAGGAAAGAAGCAAAATAGTGAGATCAGTAACAAATAGGAAGGTCAAAACCTCTTGGGGGCACATGAATGGATTGAGAACTATGTCAAAGACCGGTCCTATCCTTGCTAGGACCTGAGAAGGTGTAGGAAGAGTTAAACCCTTATTAGCCTATGTGAGGGTTTTTGAAGCTTGTGAGTAGGTGAGACCTTAGGAGAAGTATCACATGTTTTTGGTGGGTGGATTTGGCAAGGTCAGGGGATTCCACAAGCAAGGGAAGTCCTAGAGACCCTAGGGTGTGGTTGGAACACCTGGTGATCCAAGGAGAGGATCAAAGAGCATAGACTAGGCTAGTTTATCTCATACCCATTCCCATTAGATTGGTATCAAAGCCTAGTTAAAGATTTTTGTGGACCGTGCATGTCTCTATATTCTAGTGGATCAGTAGGGGAGAACATAATGGTCACTAATGTAGAGCTGGCTAGGGTGGTAGAAGAACAAAAGGAGAAAAATAGACTCCTTGAAGATGCTATGAGTGAGATAAGGAACAAACTACAAGAAGTGGTTGATCAGAGAGCACAAGAACTCTGGGGTGCGGACACTAGTCACAGAGGCAAGAAATTTATTGATCTAGATGACATCATACCTGAACCAGACCCCCTAATCAATGAAGAACCTTTTGTAAAGGCCATCAAGGCTTTGAATACAAAAGCTTTTGAAGGATTGCCACATTTAAGTGGAAGGATGGACATTGACACCATCATGGAATGGATTGAGGGTATGGAGAACCACTTTGAGTGTGAAGGTGTGATAGAAGCTCAAAAGGTTAAGGTTGCCAAATCAAGACTAATGGAGGCAGCCTTGATATGATGGAAGTACTTGCAAGAGGAGAGAATTAGCATGGGAAAGCTACCTATTGCAAATTGGAAGGCCATGGTGAGTAAGATCAAGGAGAACTGCTTGCCAGAGGATTATGAAGTCCAACTTCATAAGAAGAGATAGGGATTGAAGCAGAAAGACCTTGATGTGGCCTCCTACACAGAGGAGTTTCAAAAGCTTTGTCTTAGATCCAAAGTCCAAGAAGAGGAATCTATCAAGGTGACTAGGTATCTAAGTGGCCTAAAGTGGAAAATCCAAGAGGAGATAAGCCTATGGACTCCTACCACTGTCCAAAAGTGTCATCAACTTGCTGCTAAGGTGGAAGGGAGGAACAAAAGGAAGGGAGACTCCAACAATAGGGGTAGAGGTAGAGGTAGAGATCAAATGAATCATTGAGGTGGTTACCAAAGCAAGTCAAGTGAGCAAAGGAATCAAGGAGAGTCCAAGTTGATTGGGCATAACAATGAAACCACTCTTAGAGGAGGCCATTCTCAAGGAAGAGGTGCACAAGGGGGCCCAAATAGGAGCAGAGGTACCGGTAGGGGTAATTGCTACTTTGCAACCATGAAATGCTACAATTGTGGTCAATTGGGACACCCGACCTATAGATACCCTGACAAGCCTACCTCATCAAACAGTGGAAAGAGGGTCGCTTATGCCCATGAAGACACATCAAGCAGCAAAACACCTGAGGTGGACCAAATTGAATCAGAGATTGGATAAAATCTGATGTTCAATAGAGTCTTGATAAGACAGTCGGTTAAGGATGAACCTAAGCATAGGAGAGCATTGTTTAGGGTGAGATGCAAAATCCTTGGTAAGGTTTGCAAGGTGATAGTTGATTCAGGGTCAATTGATAACATCATATCAGATGAGGCAGCCAAGAAGTTGAAACTCACAAAGATACCCCACACTAGCCCTTACAAGGTGACATGGTTGAATCAAGGACAGAGTGTGCTTGTCAATGAACAGACTTGGGTAGAGTTCTCTATTGGAGGATACAAGGATAAGATCCTTTATGATGTGTTACTTATGGATGCTTGTCATCTGCGGCTAGGTAGACCCTGGCAATTTGATAGGAAGATGATCTATGATGGAGAGGAGAACTCCATTTCCTTCAAGAAGGACAACAGAACCTATAAGATACAGTCTCTGACAGAGAATGATGAGGGAACCTCAAGAACACCTAGTGTCTTAATACTGGTAAAGAGTTCTTACACCTGCTACATGAAGAGGAGATAGTGGGATGTGCCATCTTTGTGAAGCCAAAGGAGGAGGAAGATAAGTTGCAGACAAAGGTACCTAAGGAGGTAAAACAAATGTTGCAAGAGTACAAAGACATAGTGAGTGATGGAGCACCTGCAACACTTCCACCAGGAAGGTCTATAAGTCATCAAATAGACTTTGTTCCCGGTGCATCCCTGCCGAATAAAGTAGCATATAAGCTCACACCTAATCAAAACAAGGAGGTGGCAAGGCAAGTGCTGGAGTTGTTGGATCAAGGACTGATCAAGAAGAGCATCAACCCATGTGCAGTCCTAGTAGTACTAGCAATAAAGAAGGGAGGCAAGTGGAGACTTTGCATTGATTCAAGGGCAATCAATAGGATCACCATAAGGTACATATTTCCTATTCCTAGAATAGAGGATTTGATGGATTGTTTAGGAGGTGCCATATATTTTACTAAGTTGGACCTTAAAAGTGGTTATCATCATATTAGGATTAAGGAGGGTGATGAGTGGAAGACTGCTTTTAAGACCACAGAAGGGTTGTATGAATGGCTTGTGATGCCATTTGCACTTACCAATGCCCCAAGCACCTTCATGAGGTTGATTAATGAGGTGTTGAAGGACTTCATAGGCAGATTTATGGTGGTGTACCTAGATGACATACTCATCTATAGCAAAACCAAAGAGGAGCACCTAGAACATTTGAGGTTAGTCCTAGAGAGGTTGCATGAAGAGAAGTTGGCAATCAACTTAGAGAAGTGTGACTTTCTGAAGCAAGAGTTAGTCTACTTGGGGTTTTTGGTGTCTAAGGGAACCTTGAAGATGGATCCAAGCAAAGTGGAGGCAATCTTGAATTGGCCTGCCCCTAAAACAGGGACTGAAGTTAGGAGTTTCCATGGTTTAGCCCAATTCTATAGAAAGTTTGTGAGGAACTTCAATGGCATATGTGCACTAGTACTTGACACCATAAAAGGAGGCCTTAAAACTAAGTTCAAATGGACTGAACAAGCTGATGAAACATTCCAATTATTGAAGCAAGAAATAGCCACAAAACCCATCCTACTCTTACCTACTTTTGACAAGCTATTCACATTGGAATATGATGCAAGTGGAATTGCAGTAGGGGGTGTATTGAGTCAAGAGGGAAGACCTATGGCATTTTTCAGTGAGAAGCTTAATGAGGCAAAGAAGAGGTATTCAGCATATGATCTAGAGTTGTATGCACTAGTTCAATCTCTCAAGAAGTGGAGGCATTACCTACTCCCAAAAGAATTTGTGGTGTTCACAGATAACCAGGCTTTGAGTTACATCAACACTCAAGAGAAGCTTAGCAATAGACATTTGAAGTGGATGGAGTACCTCCAATCCTTTACCTTTACCATCAAGCATAAAAAGGGGCAGCTTAACAAGGTGGTAGATGCTTTAAGCCGGAAGTTATTGACTGTCCAAGAGTTACAATTGCAGAGCATAAGGATAAAAGGTTTCAAGGATCTCTATGAAGAAGATGGGGACTTCTCATCAGCCTACAAGGTCTACAAGGAGTTTGAGAATCATTTTCATGGAGAGTATGCAGATTACACTCTTCAAAATGGTCTCTTGTTCAAAGGCAATCAGTTATGTGTGCCTAGAGGATCCATGAGAGAAAATCTCATATAAGAGAAACACAATGGAAGTCTAAGTGGACACTTTGGAATCAATAAAACTTTGGATCTAGTACAGAGGTACTACCATTGGCCTAGGTTGCCAAGGGATGTGAGAAGGTATGTGGAGCAATGTGGGCAAAAGGAGAATCATGCAATGCAGGCCTCTATCAGCCATTACCTGTCCCAAATAGGCCTTGGGAGTGTGTGAGCATGGACTTTGTGGTAGGACTCCCCAAGACAAAGACAGGTATGGATAGCATCTATGTGGTGGTAGACAAATTTTCTAAGATGAGCCATTTTATTCTATGTAGAACTACTCATGATGCTAGTTATATTGCACATCTCTTCTTTAAGGAGATTGTAAGGATTCATGGACTCCCATTAAGTATTATTTCAGATAGGGATAACAAGTTCATGGGCCTTTTTTGGCAAACCTTATGGAGAAGACTAGGGACTAATTTATCATTTAGCTCAGCTTACCATCCACAAACTGATGGTCAAACTGAAGTCATTAATAGGGTGTTAGGCAACTTGTTGAGGTGTCTAACCAAGGAGTATGGGCAGACTTGGGATCTAGTTATTCCACAAGTTGAGTATGCCTACAATGACAGTGTAAATAGGACCATTGGAAGGAGTCCTTTTGAGGTTGTCTGTGGTAGACATCCAAGAGGGGTGTGTGAACTAAGAGAACTTGGTTCCATGGAGATGAAGAGTGGGCAAGCAGAGGACTTCACTCAAACCATCAAGGAAGTCCAAGAACAGGTCAAGAGAGCCATCCTAGAGTCTACTCAAAAATTGAAAGCTAAATTGGATGAAAAAAGGAGAGAGGTTCAGTTCAAAGTGGGCGACTATGTCATGGTCCATCTAAGTAAAGATAGAATGCAAAGCAACAAGCCTACTAAGCTACAAATGAAGAGGGTAGGACCTTGTAGAATTCTATCTAAATATGGTGAGAATTCCTACAAGGTGAATCTTCCTTCAGATTTGGTTATATCACCAGTCTTCAATGTTGTTGATCTGATATTATATAAAGGTGAAATAGCAAGGCAAACTGAGAATCAAGCCAAGGTGTTGCAGGACTTGGATGTGAATGCCTTACCTCAAGTGAAGCAGCCAATAGCAGAGGAGATCTTGGAGTCAAGGGTGAAGAAGTCTACTAGACACCAGGTCTACATGGAACACTTGGTGAAGTGGGCAGGTCAACGTGATTCTGAAGCCAATTGGGTTGAAGAGGGCAGGTTCAAGAAACTTGGTATTGACCTAGCTCTCATCTCTCCCCTAGTTCCTTAATTCTGTGCAGAGGGGGAGTATGGTGCATGAGCACCCTTATAAGGTCTTCCTCCATTTGATTTTGTTGGGGTTTTGCTTCTTTAAGAAGCCATGTAAATGTAATAAGAGCCAAGAGCTCATTGGTCTTGTTTAGGTCCTAGGTTCACAAGTCTAGGTTGAGTTTTATTTTGGAGTAGAGGGTATGTGTTCCCATTGATGAGTTTGGGGTCCTTTTAGCATGGTTGTGTCTATAGGATAGCCCAATGTAGGCCTAAATGTTAAGAAAAGCAACATTGCAAAAGTTGCTCAGAAGTTGCAAAAAGTTGCATGACAACTTTTCAAAGTTGTCATGCAACTTTTCCACCTAATAGGTCATAACCTTAGCTTGGTGTGGAGAACCCTACCCTTGGCACACAAACTGAGGCAAAGACATTATATATTGTTGAAAACCCTAAAATGAGGGGTTGGATATCAGATTGTATGACCAAAGGACAAAGACCTTGACTGTGATTGTGTTTTTGGTTGCTAGTCGGCATAAATGGAGCATTGAAAGATTGACAATGGATTGTTTTGCAAACTAAACTATGTTGAGAGTCTTGAATTGTGTGTATACTTTCATTTTGAGCATTTAGGTTAGGTTTATTGTGCAATTTTTGGTGTGTTTGTAAATACTTTGCAAATTTCTTCTTTACTGTCCAGTTTTGGACTGTTTTGTGTAAATGGGTTGACAACTCCTATCCCCATTGTGGAAACACCATGAAACCATGGGGAATAGGAGTGAAGACCCTGTACAATACCTCAGAGGAAGCAAGTCCCTTGAAGATGCAGGAAAGCCTTTCAAAGACCCACTCCTAGGCGAGACTGGATTGTGCCCGGCTAGGAAGGGTTGAGGTTGCAGAGGTCCGTGAGAGAAAGGAAGGACAAGGAAGGAGGCACCCTTTGGAGGAGTTGTAAAGGGGTGTGTGGAGAATCATTGGTGAGAAGGAGGAACTTCCACCAATCCAGACAAGGTGGTGAAGATAGCAAACCATCACTGTGACCCTGGCAGGCCTAAAAACCCTCATAGAAACCCTCAAAAACCCCTAAATTCACCTAGGGCAGTGTACGGACACTTGGAGGCCCAAAACTAGGAAAATATTTGAGCCTTTGCCAAATGAATGGCAGTCCCTTTGGGAAGTTTCACAAGTTTGGGCATCATTTTCAAGAGGGAGCCCTAAAAGTCCAGAATGGAGGCCTAATTGGGCACATTCCTTGTAGCCCTATTTTGTAGGAAAGAAGCAAAATAGTGAGATTGGTAACAAATAGGAAGGTCAAAACCTCTTGGGGGCACATTAATGGATTGAGAACTATGTCAAAGACCGGTCCTATCCTTGCTAGGACCTAAGAAGATGTAGGAAGAGTTAAACCCTTATTAGCCTATGTGAGGGTTTTTCAAGCTTGTGAGTAGGTGAGACCTTGGGAGAAGTATCACATGTTGTTGGTGGGTGGATTGGGCAAGGTCAGGGGATTCCACAACCAATGGAAGTCCTAGAGACCCTAGGGTGTGGTTGGAACACTTGGTGATCCAAGGAGAGGATCAAAGAGCATAGACTAGGCTAGTCTATCCCATACCCATTCCCATCAGATATCAGGAAGGAGTGTATTTCTCAGGGGGAGCATACTTCAGGTTGAACCGGTAGGGAATCCATTTTTCACATCAGTGTTGCCATCAATGCCAAAGGGAGAGATTTTTGGCAATTGACACTCATTGGATTCATATGTTGTCATTGATGGCAACATGGCAACATGGTTACTTGGAAACAAGATTCATAAGGAATCTTACACCAGCATACACCGAAACTAGGAGGCATTCACTTACAGATATCGGCATTGGAGAATCCAGGGTTACACTGGCACCGACACCGAAACTGACACCAACACTGACACCGACACTGACACCGACATCCAGCACTTCAGTGAAGCCAACATCAGCCTTGGACCCAAAGGAAGTTTTATTTGTAAAATCATTTTGTAATTATCGTATTAAGCAGACATTGTATATCTTTTGTAACACATTGCAAGCTAACACTAGGCTTATTGTTTGTAAGGGTATATAGGTTAGTCTTCTAGGTCATTTTGCAGAGAGTGACATAGGAGAATAATAGCAGAACTGTATGATGCGAAGAATGTGTATGTAGATCATTTGTATACGAATTTTATATCATACAATGATCTGTAGATAGTTTGGAAAGCATTCTTGGAGGAGAAGAGATATCGGTAGAAGTGTTCAGGGTTTATGAACCGGTACAGAGCAGAACTATAACCGGAACTCTTTTTGGCATAGTAGATGCATTTTGTGAGTTTATTATTATAGTTTTATTTCAGCAAAAGCTTGTATTCAGTGAGACTCTCTTTGTGATGAGTAGTGTGCTCTAGGCAATGTGTCTTCTTGCATGTGCAGGCCCCCATTTTATGTAATATCCTTTCATATGGCCAGTGAACTAATATTGTGGATCACAAATCCCACCATGGTTTTTCCTCTTTGAGGTTTTCCATGTATAAATTATGTGTTATGGTGTTCATTTATGTGGATGGTTTATTTGCTTCAAGTTATATGTTTCTTCATTTACCAGTTTATATGTGTATGTTATAAAAGGGTAAAATCATATCTTACAGGCAGAACACTGATTCACCCCCCCTTCCTCTCAGTGTTCTTGGAGGCCAACAAAAGATTTAGTTTTATCACTAATTAATTTTAATATTGATAATTTAATCAATTTTATTATACGTATGCATGTGTCTATTAATAATGATACTTTTTATTGTATCAAAATTATATAACCTACCACAACTTAAAATTGAATAATCCAGCTTCTTTGATGATGAGCATTAAATAAAAAATTGAAAAAAAATATCTCTTTATATTTTGTTAAAAACAATTATTTAATAGATTGTAGTGTATAAAATTGTTATTGATTTTAAAAGAAATTAAAAATGGTATTCTTCATCATGATCAATTATATAAAAAGATTTGATTTTACATTGATAATATAATTAAATCTTTCATATATATATTTGTAAATGACTTTTACTTGATATTATTTTGACTAAAATTTGACTATGTTTGTAAGTGACTTGGTTATTAATATTTGTTATAAATCTTTCTTAACGTCATTTTCTAAGTATCGTTTGTTTCTACATGCATGGCTATCTAGAAGGTCTACCATTCTTTTTAAAATGGAATATCTCTCTTACCTAATTTTTTTAAAATATAGGTAAGCTAGTTATTATATCGATAATTAAAATAAAATTTTAACTTAGCCCGCATGGGTAGGTGAGTTGGCTTGGGCGGTGGGTTTGCTCCCCATCGGTCTCGAGTTCAACTCCCTCCCAGATTTAAGAGGGAGGACTGGTTGCAGAATCTGGATTCTCCCCCTAGGGGACTAGTTTCACCTCAATTCACCCCTTCCTGACCCCAACTTGGCAATAAAGTAAGCCCAAGGTAAGGCGGGTTGGGTTGATGGACTGGGTCGCAAGGATACCCATAGCGTATCAAAAATAAAAATAATTTTTTTTAACTTAATGAAAAATGTAGACACCTAAAAAATGTCTCATTAATCGCACATTAATTATTCATCTTATTAATTAAAGTAATTATTTAATTATTTAATTAATTTAATCGTATTCTTCTAAACTGAATCAATCATCACCTATCACATTACTAATTATACAATTTTCACTTCTTAATCAATCCATCATTTAACCCTATTCCAAATATTAATTATTTAATTAATTATGTTTTATTTCCTTAATTAATTAAATTTTATTATTTAATTAATTTCATTTTTAATGGTCTTTGGACATGTAGTGTTGTGGTTAAAGCACTTTGTTGGTGAAGCGCCCACCAAGGTTCAAATCCGTGATGGGCCACTGTACTCACAAGGCCTTGTGCCTTCGCTGGGTCGTTGTGCTCGCGGATTTGAACAAGTGAAGTGTGGGGATGAGCTCCCACGTTTGTGGCCTCACTAATTCATAGCTCCAGGTCAAAAGCATTCATGTGGAGCCGGAGGGCATGTCGTGCCAACGTCACCAGTCACATTAAAAAGTTTACCAGGCATAGTTTTAAAAAAATAAAAAAATCATTTTTAATGATTAAATAATTTCATTTAAACTATTTAATTAATTCATTCATTCTCCCAAATTCATATGTAACCAAATTCTAACTAATTCCATTTCTCCCAAATTCAAATTTAACCAAATTCTAATTTCATCCCATTTCAATAAATTTCATGTGCATTTCAACATTCAAAAATCATGAAATTGAATTTCAACTCAAAGTCTTACACCACATGTTGAAAATCATGACTGGTTGATCAAATCAATTAACTAATTAGTTAACTAAGCTAACTCTCCAATCTCCCCTTTTCACTCCCAATCACCTTTTCTGACTAATCAATCTAATCAGTCTTCTCCTCAATTAATTGAGTTATGTCCAATCAATTGAGTTATCTCTCCAATCAATCCACTTAACAGATCAATCAAAATGAGTTGACTAATCAATCAAATCAGTCTAACTATCAATCAACACTCCAGTTCAATATTTCACCCTATCTATCTCAAAAATCTATAAATTCAACCTCTTTTCTTCATTTCAATCGAATCATGAACTTCAAAATCTTTGTGCCACTTGCAGGTTTATCAATGCGATATTTGAGAGCCACCATACCATAGAGATGAGAAGAACAATGAAAGATACAATGTAATTGAGGGGGTTTTCCAATTATTAATTGTTTAATTTCTTCATTTATGTATTAATTTCATTGCTTTATGTTTAGAACTAGCTTAATTGGTTAAGGGATTTCGTGATTGTTTCTTATTTCCTAATTAGCTATGGTTTCTAATATGATTTTAAGCATGAAAACATTGGTGAACCTGGCGTGAACAACAACTTTTCTAACCTTCTGGTGTGACTTTTTGTGTTTTGTAGGATCTATATAGATGCACAAGAAAACGCTACACATTTGATTACACAGTAATCTACAATTGCTCACAACGCTATGCAACTGTCTACACAGAAATTCACAATTGCAAATACTTTGATTCGCAATCGCCTTGATCTATCATTTTTCTAATTTCTTTTGTCATTTTGTTTTCCAATATGATTTCACAGTTAACCCATCATTCTTTTTTAATTCTAGAAAATGTTGTTTCTCTACATAAAATGCATCTAATATGATGGCAGAGAAGGTAAGATTCAAAATTTAGATGCAAGGAAGAGATCAGAAGATAGAAGATAATAGAGAGCTCATCGATGAATTCTCAGAGAAAAAAAAAGACTCCAAAACCTAGAAGAATTGGCTACTCTATCTGAATACTATCATCTTGTACATAAATACCTGGAGAAATTTGACATATTCGACGAGAACGAGGTCATGGGAAATACCATTATGGATGAAGCCTCTATCTTTTAAATTCTTAGTCTGTCTTTTAAATTGCCTTATAATGGATTCACATTCACTCTGATAGCGCACCATATCCAAGATGACAGTAATTCACATCTAAGCAAATAGAAATTCACAATTGAGCAGACAGAAATTTGCAATCGCCTAGATGGTGAATCGAATTGGTTGAATGATGTCGGAAATTTTTTGTTCTGTCTTTTCTCAGTTCCTTTCTAATCTTCTGGTATTTTTCATGTTCTATTTTTAATAGACAGTGAAGCAGATTTTTGTAACCCAAGGAAGAATTTAGGCTTGTAAGCCACAATATACAATAATGCTTTAATGGATTTTGCAGGTACCGGTAGACCTAGATTAGCACACATTTCCTTTGGTGTTATCTAAAATAAAAAAGATAAATCTTCTTTATTGCAAATCATTGAGGTTAAAACAAACATTCATCATTGCTAGGTGGGATTAAAAAGTGTTGGCATTGCCTGAAGATTGCATTGGAGAAGTATAGTGTTGTCATTGATGTCAATTGCAACTGGTAATAATGCAGGACAACAACTAGTAGTAAAGCAGTGAAGGCAACTGGTATTTTTATTGAAGCAGAGTGATCAACCGGTAACCCTAACTAGTTGATATGCAGAACCATAACTGATGGAGCTTGGAGAATCGGTTATGATGATCTATGACCGAATGATGATCGGAGATGAAGAGGCCACGTAAGCATGTTGCATGTGATGAGTTTTGAAGTGGATTTGGTGGGTAAGAGATAACTGTTTATCTTGGGAATGATCAAATTCGTAGTATGAAGTGATAACTGCATGATGAGTTACAGGATTCAAAGTGAGGTGATCTAGGAACAGTTGTAGATGCCTAGAAGAATGTAATATTGATTGTATGTAATCCAACGGTCAATATTGAACCGATATATTTGTAATCTCTATGAGCTTTGTCGGTTTTGTGTTGTGTTACTAACCTAATGTATTTTCTTATAAGTTCGATGATTTGATTCAATGAGGTGTTGGCAAATTTAGCTAGGTGTGATAGTGATTGTTGTCAAACCAAAAGGTGTGTCTACAAAATGTTGTGAAGGTAGATAGGAGCAGAAAAGGATCTGATTAAGCAAGGTAGTGCTATTACCAGATCAACAAAGAACCTATTGTTCTCTAACCATTACAACAATTAAATCCCCTAACCGAGTAAGTTTTAACAGGCTTGTTGTTGAAATCCTCTAACCAGTTGATTCATTAGCTTGGATTTGAAATCCTCCATCGAGGTTACCTTTAACAGGGTATTATCTTTAACAGGGTATTGTAGTCAATCCCTTAACCAAGTGGTCCTTAACTGGATCTGTTCCTAACATGACATTATTGTAAAAGCTTCTAACAAGGCTTGGCTCTTAATAGGGTGAACTTCAAAAGAGTTCATAATACTTGTGGGTATTCATCCCCACTGTGGTTTTTCCCATTTGGGTTTCCACGTGAAAAATCATTGTTTCAAGTGGTGAATGATTTTGTGGATGTGTTTTTGATATAGTTGATTTGAATCTCTGGTAAATATACATAGATATGTTTAGATGACCGGAAATAATCTGAAGTGTGCTATTACTGATATTAGTCAAGTGGTTTAATGTTTTGGTTAAAAGGTATTTGAGTTTCAAATCTGTTACATTGTATCATTGATGTTTGGGTCAACTAGTAAAGTTTGACAGTGTAGTTGTAGTTTTGATACAGTGACTAAATCGGTTAGTTTAGCAAGTTGTTTATGAGCTGGAATTAAGTTTGGTGAAATTTTAGATTATTTTCTATCTACTAATTCACCCCCACTCTCAGTAGTTGACCAGATCCTTATAGTTTCATAATATTATCAAAAAGAACATCATGCATGTTGGAGAAACATCTCCAAATAACTTTTAGACAACATTGCAATGGACAATTAAAAAGAACGATCTTGTCTTCTATGTCTCCAAGGTGATAGGCATATGCTCTCCCCTTAATTGGGTGACCAAAAAGTTAGACTTGCTATTTATGTTATTTTTCTTTTATTGCAATTAGGCTAAAACCTTTAGTAGAACTGTCCTCCCAAGAACCCCATAAGGTCGGTGAGAGGGGAACAACCTAAGTGGGGAACGGCTAAAGCCATGTAATCCAACCCACTATAATCAAATGTGGATGTGATGAAAATCATGTCCAACTATAGTTTTGCATTAATAGCCTTCCCCCAGTATCCTTGAGATGAGAAAAGCCTTTGTTCTAAAGGTCAGGAAGCCTCCTCAAGGAGTTTATCTTTGATGCACTGAACCAAACCCTTTCTATGAACCTTAAGCATAGAAGCCAAAACGAGTCAGTAACCAAACATTTATAATATCACAATCAAAGGGTGGGGAAGAATATGCCCCTAAGACACTCACCATACATCTCCCAATAAAATGATCCAATAGAGAAGAAATTACCTTTGGTTCAACTTCTGGCAAAAGGCAAAAAATTGGGTTGTACCTTAGGACGTGACAGGGTTGTTTGAGTTGAAGGAGTATCAAGATGTGGGTTGTGGTATTATGAATGACCTTTGACACTAGAAGAATCTGGCTGATTTATTTTTGCTTGGCCAAAAATCTATCGAAAACAATTAGGGTTTGAAAAGATCCTAGAAACAATGGGGATTTGAAAAGATCCTATAAATGACATACATTCTTTTGTTTGGATTATATCAAATTGCTTACTATTTTTTATTCATATTTTTCAAGATCAACTATCACACAGTCAAACACCAGTCAATGCACAACCAAAATCTCAATTGAACACAATCAAGTTTTGTCAACAATAGCCCCACAAGTTAAACAAAATTGTCATTTTCAGAAGGATGGAGAAAAACACGTTATATCTTGTGATCTTAGGTCTCATTGCATAGTCTTTCCATTTTTCATAGTACATACATAGTCACCATTTCATGTCCTTGTATTACACAAGTCCTCGCACAAGTCATCACTTTATACTTTCAAATAAGTTTGTCCAAAGTTGCATTCAAAATAGTCTTTGCATTCACCATTTACATCCTTCTTAAGATCCAGTTTAAGCCTTGTACATTCCAATAGCTTGCATTAGATTCCACCTCTATCTTTTTAGTCTTAAATCAATCCTTGCATAGTCTTCACTCGCGTCCATCAGAGTCCATCATCCATAAGGAGTCTTAATCATATCATTTGCATGGGTTTACTAGGTAATGGAGAATTCCCTTTTGAACAATCCAACCTTGGACCAGATGATGATCAATTAGAAATATATGATAGTTTGGATAACCTTTCTTAGGAGGTGAGAATTTATCTTCCTTGGTACGAATAAGTCAAATTTTTTATAGACAATGAAATCTGAAAATCAGTCTGAATTGAGAGGCAAGCCGCACAAGAAATTGCTCGACAACGAGAACAAGAAATTGTTCGACAACTACTTGAAAGGCTTACCTTAGAAGAACAAATTCTTGTTGGCATTTTGACATTTAGTTGTCATTGATGTCAACCGACATGATGGATACTCACATAAGGGTGAGCATAAAGAGTGAAGATGTGCTACCGATTTACTGTGTGTTAGCAGTTAACAGGAGAAAAAACCTCGATTGGCAAAGGGATGTACCGGTATGTGTTTGTCGGACCGACTGTGTGTTGGTGGGCCATGTCTTGATCATTGTGATGCCATGTGGGGAAGAGGGGGCAAACATGCTAGGTTGGTGAAGCCTCATCGACAAGGTCGATGAAACAGATAATTGCCATTAATGAAGGATCCACAAATCATAGGATTGTATCTGACCATTCTGGCTCGAGGAAGAAACAATGATAGAGGAAGATCAAGGAGTAGTTGGTGCCTGCATCAATGCAAAGGTAATCCGATTCAGGAAGACCTCAAAAAGGAAACAGCTAAAGCATTTTATGTGTCAATGGATTTCAAGGGTGGAGATCTTATTCGAGATTGCTATTTCTAGCAAATATGCATTGGACAATGGAAACCATGTACAAATGCATCCTTAAAGGACAATTAATCGATCGAAGACACGTTGGATTGGATCTCATGAAGATTGTATTGAGAAGAGGAAACTCTAACCGCTTCGGAGTTTGAATTGCTTTTTGGCGAGAAATCATTGTATAAGAAATGAGAGCTCAAGACAGAATGTGTTGATGCTGTGAAAAAGGTGAAGAGTAGAGAGAGTGAGCAAGGAGAAGGATTACCAGCCAGAGGAAGAGTTCTAAGAAAGTTATAGTGTGTGTGAGCAATCATGAGAGGATTCTACCAGCAGAACTATAGTCTTGTAGTTGAGCCTAACTGACAAGGTGTGGCAGAGAAGGCAGCATCCACGTGTGACATAGTGTGTTGAGAGACTTTGTGAGAGAGGGAGAGAAAGGTAAATGAGGCTGAGAATCAAAGACAGAAATCTCACAACTGACAGTGTGAGATTCACTAGAGGAGAAAAGACTGTAAACTGGTAGAGAGTTATTTGATCAAAGAGTTGCAGAATTCATTTGCAAAAAGAAGCCTTAATTGTATTCAAATAGTATTTCAATATACATCACCAAGTTGAAGCTTGGTGTAGGGGTTGGTGCTCCTTGGGTCAGTGCCCTAAAAGTACAGGGGTTGGTGCTCCTTGGGTTGGTGCCCTAAATATTTGTAAGTCAGTGTTTTACCTGTGAGGCTGGATTGGAGCAGTAGTCTCCAACAGCTTTTCTCACCGAGTTTTTTCCCATATTGGGTTTTCCTCATAAATCTGGTGTTGTGAGTTATTTTTGTGTGAATGATCTCTTTGGCCTTCCTTCTTGTATTACCAGCATGATTGTTTAGTAGTTAAGAGAATAACTGATATTCTAAAGTTGGATTAGAAAAAGAAAAAGATCAAGAACCACTGATTCACCCCCCTCTAAGTGGTATTCCATGTTCAACAATTGGTATCAGAGCCTAGGTTCCCAGTTATCTTTAAACCTTGGGTAGTTTCAGGCCTTTGAACACAATGGAAAGAAGTGAGTCTGCTTCTTCAAAATCCCCCATGTTTGATGGATCCAACTATGCCTTCTAGAGCAGAAGAATGGAGACCTATATTTCCTCTCTTGGTTTTGATGTGTGGATGTCAGTCAAGAATGGGTATGTGGTTCCTAATGCTACTCCCACTGATCCGGATGCAGAAAAGGAGTGTGAGAATAATGCAAAGGCAAAACATGCTATCTTCAATGGACTGTCTGATAATGAATTTGTCAAAGTCATGCACTGTGTTTCAGCAAAGGAGACATGGGAAAAATTGCAGAGGTTGTTTGAAGGAGATGCAAAAGTCAAAGAAGCCAAGCTGCAAACACTAAGGGGCCAAATTGAAAGCATAAAAATGAAGGATGATGAAAAGATTGCAGACTATCTTCATAGATTTGATGAAACTGTGAACACTATTAGAGGACTCGGAGAAGAGATTGCAAATGAGATTCTTGTCAAGAATATACTTAGATCTCTCACTCCCAAATATGATACTAAGGTGTCAGCCATAGAAGAAGCCAAGGATCTAAAGACTTTTACAATGGATGAGCTATTTGGCTCTCTAACAGCCTATGAGATGAGAACAATCAGTGATAATTCCTCAAGGAAAGAAGCAGCATTCAACATCACTAAAAAGGGCAAAGAAGTTGTCACTCATAAAGAATCCAGTGAAGACTCTGATGCAGAAGTAGAAAAATTTGTCAAGAAGCTCAAAAGGGGATACAGTCGGTACAAAGGAAAGCTACCACTTAAATCCTTCAACTGTGGGAAGGTAGGACACTTTGCTGCAAATTGTCCTCACAAAGAAATAGGTGGAGATGAGTCAAGAGAGTTCAGAAGATCTGTTAGCAAAGACAGAGAAAGGAATGACTATTGGCAGGGAAGGAGAGGCTACCAGAACCAGAACAGTCTATATATCATTGAGGATGACAAAACAGATGACGAAAATGCATCAGAAGATGATTACCATGAGAACGACAGAAAAGTCAATCTCTTCATCGCACTTGACAAACTAGCTAATGAAGATGAGGAAGAAGAGGATATTGAAGTTGAAGTGGATTTAGAGAGCGAACTTATCAGTGTGCTTGAAGAATTGAATAAAACAAGAAGAGAACTCAAGAGGGTTAAGCTTGTTGTAGTAGATGAACAAGATCTCTTGAAGCAATCTTGGGATGAGTTTGGTCAAGTCATATCTGACTTGAAACTACAACTGGAAGAAACTAAAAGGATTTGTGAAGCTACAGCCTCTCATCTGACAAAGAAAGAAAAGGAGCATCAAGAGATGGAAGTAGAAATAGTAAATCTAAGAAAGGAGCTTGAAGAAAATAAGGAAGAAATAAAACTAAGGAGCAAATATGAAGGCAGCACTAAGGCCTTAGATAAGATGTTGAGAAAACAAAAGCAATCCAAAGACACGGGTGGCTTAGGCTTTGAAGAAGGTCAAAGTTCAACCCACAAAGATAAATTTAGCAAAGAAATAATGTTCACATCCTCAATTAAAGGTGAAGAAAAGAAGACATTCATTGTAGACAAGGATACTGGAAAAAAGACATATGCAGATGTTGTTGGAAATCACCACTCAAATCAATATAAAGTAATGAACTAGAAGCCACACTTCTTGTACCAGCATGCAGACCCAAGGAGAAAGGCAATAATTGACCATGAAGGATTCACCAAACTCAACGAAATGAAGGGAAGACCCCGACTAAGGCAACCCCATTCAGGACCAAGACAACCTAACTGGTATGTTTCAAACTTTCATGGTTACTATTACCAGTGTAACAAATTTGGGCACAGAATAGCTGACTGTAGATTAATCAATAAGCCCTTTATGTGTTAAGAAAGTAGAAATCCATTTAATGCGTTCCGCGATATGAATATTGTCTGTTATCAGTGCAATGGATATGGTCATAAGAGTTTTGATTGTAGGAAGAATAAACTAGTACCCTACAATAATTTAAAGGATGTCCCCTTAAATGAAAATATAAAATGCTATAACTGTCAAGAATTTGGACACATAGCAAAGTTATGCAAAAACAGGAAGATCAAGCAGATGAAGGCAAATCTGGATCAAGAGCTGGTAACTGAACCTGAGCTCAATATAGCAGCCGACAAGAAGAAGGAAATCAAACCAATTTGGGTTGAGAAAGAAAAGGAAAAGGCAAAATCAAGTCTCATAGTACAGACTGCCTTGCATGCTGAAAGGAAAAATCTATGGGTGGTAGATAGTGGTTGTTCAAACCATATGATTGGTGACAAAAATAAATTACTTAAACTTGAAGACTGGAATGGTGGATCAGTAAGGTTTGGAGACAATTCCTCCATCAAAATAAAGGGAAAAGGAATGCTAAACATTGATGGAAAACTGAAGGCACATGATGTATACTATGTGGAAGGGATAAAGCATAATCTGCTAAGTGTGAGTCGGATGTGTGACTAAGGTTACAAATTCACCTTTGACTCAACTAGTAGTCAAATAAAGAAAGACAATACCAGTAAAGTTGTGGTAGAAGGAAAGACAATAGATGGAAATGTTTATAATCTGAAGGAATGTTATGAGTCCCAATGTATGTTGGGACAAGTACATGAAAGTTACCTTTGCAACAGAAGATTAGGCCACAAATTTTTATAGCTTAGTTGCAATAAGAAAAAAGAGGTGTGTGAGGAATATTCCACCCATCATCAAGTCAATAAACATATTTTCTGATGAATGTGTAAAAGGTAAGAAAACTAAAGTGAGTTTCAGGACAAAGGAGCACAACACCTCAAGACCACTTGAAATTGTGCATACAGATTTGTGTGGTCCAACTCGAACAAGAGCACTTGCTAGTGAAATATAATTTATGCTCTTCATTAATGACTACTCAAGAATGACATGGGTCGCCTTTGTTGAACACAGAATACCACTGAGAGGGGGGTGAATCAGTGGTTTCTAACCTTTTAAATTTCTGATCTAACCTCAAAATATCAGTTATTCACTTAACTATAAGATAGTCATACCGATAATGCAATAAAGAAGGACAAAGAGATTATTCACACACAAGTAACTCACAAAACCATATTTACGAGGAAAACCCAATATGGGAAAAACCTCGGTGAAAAAATCTGTTGGAGACTACTGCTCCAATCCAGCCTCACAGGTAAAACATTGACTTGCAAAGATTTTGGGCACCAAACCAAGGAGCACCAACCCCTACACCAAGCTTGAACTTGGTGATGTATATTGAAATACTATTTGAATAATATTAAGGCTTCTTGTTGCAAATGAATTCTGCAACTCTTTGAACAAATAACTCTCTGTCGGTTGACAGTATTTTCTCCTCCAATGAATCTTACACTATCGGTTGTCAGATTACTATCTCTATTTCTCGACCTTTGTTATCTTTCTCTCCTACTCATACATAGTCTCTCAACACACTATGTCATACTAGAATGTTGCCTGCTCTACCACACCTTGCCAGTTAGGCTCAACTGCAAGACTATAGTTATGTCGATAGAATCCTCTCACCGGTATGCTAGCTCACACCCCCTGCAAATTTCTTAGAATTCTTTCTAAGGCTCACAATCCTTCTTCTTGCTCACTCTCTCTACTCTTCTCCTTATTCCCGGCATCAAAAATCTTTATCTTGAGCTCTCATTTCATATTCAGTGATTTCCTGCCAGAACGCAATTCAAAAACTTGGGTGATAAGGGTTTCCTCTTTCCGACATGATCTTCATGAGATCCAATCCCCCCTATCTTGGATCGATCACCTGTCCTTCAAGGATGCACTTGCACATGGTTTCCATTGTCCAATGCACATTTTCTAGAAAATTTCAATCTCCAATCAGATCTCTTGTCATGAAATCAGTCGACACATAACGTGCTTCAGTACTTTCCTTTTCAAGGAATTCCTGAATCAAAATTCCTTTGCATAGATTCAGGCGCCAACTACTCCTTGATCTTCCTCTATCATTCCTTCTTCCTCGATCCATAATCAGTCAAATACAATCCCATGATTTGTCGCTCCTTCATTAATGGTGATTATTTGTTTCATCGACCCTGTCGATGAGGCTTCACCAACCACAACATGCATGCCACCTCTGATCCTCATGGCATCACAATGATCAAGACATGGCCCACCAACACATAGTCAGTCTGACAAACACATACCGGTACAACCCTTTGCCAGTAGAGCTTTCTTCTTCTGTTAACCGGTAGAGCACCCTATACCGGTAGCACATCATCACCTCCGGTGGTGTGAGACAACTTTAACATTGTGCCTCTTCATCATAAACAAGCAACCATCCTTCAGACCAGTTTTTACTTTATTGGTAGGCCTTTATTCTTTATGCTCACCCTTATGTGAATGTCCATCATGTTGGTTGACATCAATGACAACTTAGTGCCAAAAAGCCAACAATCTCCCCCTTTAGCATTTGTGTCAACATCTAGCAAGACACTCCATACCGGTACATTTATCCCCCTTTGACACAATGACAAAGGGTATTGGGCACTCCCCCTTTGATTCATACCAAACTCCCCCTGAGCCACATAAAATCTACCTAGGCAAATGACACAACTCCCAACTTGTGTTGGAGGTACTCAAAATCACTTACCGGTAATGGTTTGGTGAAAATGCCTACTACTTGTTCACCAATAAGAACATAATCCATCCTTAACTCCTATCCTTCAACCTTCTCTCTGAGAAAGTGATACTTGATAGCAATGTGCTTTGTTCTGGAATGCATGACTGGATTCTTTGCTATGTTGATTGCACTCAAATTGTCACACCAGATGAAAATAGGATCAGTGATGTCCACCTATATATCTTTGAGAGTTTGCTTCATCCAAAGCACCTGAGAGCAACATGTAGCAGCAGAAATATGCTTAGCTTCAACAATAGATAGAGAGACTGAGTCATGCTTCTTGCTATGCCAAGAGACCAACTGGTCACCTAGAAATAATGCACCAGCACTTGTGCTCTTTCTATCATCAATGCATCCTGCCCAATCAGCATCACTGTATGCTTCCAAGATAAAATCTCCTTGTTTAGGATACCACAAACCATAGCTGAGTGTTCCTTATAGTACCTAAACATTCTACTAACAGCATTCATATGTGACTGCTTTGGTGCAGCTTGGAATCTGGCTACAATGCACACTTCCTTAACTATATCTGGTCTTGAAGCAGTTAGATACAATAGACTGTCTATCATGGATTTGTATAGAGTCCGATCCTCCACTGATGATTCATCATTCTTGCTCAATTTGTTGTCGATCACCATGGGGGTATTTACTGGTTCGCAATCTTCTAGTTGGAATTTCTTTAGCATTTCCTTTGCATACTTGACTTGTGAGATAAAGATTCCTTTATCTTGTTGTAATATCTGCAAACCAAGGAAGTATGTCAATTCAACAAGCATTGACATCTCAAATTCTGACTGCATTTGATCAGCAAATTCTTTATAGAGAGTTTCCTTGTTGCCTCCAAAGATAATGTCATCTACATACACAACCACAATGATCATGTGATTCCCATCTTTCTTTATGTACAAATTGCTATCTGCACTCCCCTTTTTGAATCCCTGCTCCTTTAGGTACTGATCTAATCTTGAATACCATGTTCTAGGAACTTGCTTTAAACCATACAAGGCCTTCTTCAGCTTGCACACAAATGTCTCATCATCATGCAGCATAAACCCTTTTGGTTGCTCCATGTACACTTCTTCCAAATTTCCATTGAGAAAGGTAGATTTTACATCCATTTGGTACACTTTATAACCTTTGTAGGCAGAGAAGGCTAGAAACATTCTAATTGCTTCTAATCTAGCTATCAGTGCAAATGTTTCTTCAAAGTCAATTCCCTCTACCTGAGAGTATCCTTTGCACACTACTCTAGCTATATGCCTAACAATATTACCTTCTTCATTCATTTTATTCATGTATACCTATTTTGTGCCAATGATGTTCTTGTCTTTCGGTCTAGGAACTAATTCCCAAGTCTTGTTCTTTTCAATTTGTTGCAATTCTTCTTCCATGGCATCCATCCACTCTTGTCTTTTGCTGGCCTCATTGAATGTTTTGGGTTCAACTTCAGTCATGAAGCATAGGTTGACTTGTTCATCATTCTGGGTGAGTCTTATCTAGTCTCCACACCATCACTCTTATTTCCCATAATGTTCTCTTCCAAATGGTTCAGCTGTACATACCAGTTGGGGACTTTCTTAGATACTACCTCTGGTTCAGTGTCTGACTGAACTTCATCATTTTCATCATCAGAGTCATCATACCGGTTAATCTGTGGTTGGCATCCTTTGTGCATGTCTTCATCAACTTTTACATGCACACTCTCAACAACTCTTATTAATCTTTTATTGTAGCATTTGTAGGCCTTGTTGTTAGATGAGTAACCAAGGAAGATCCCTTCATCACTTTTGGAGTCAAAACTTCCTAGACCGTCCATATCTTTCTTGATAAAGCACTTGCTTCCAAATACTTTGAAGTATTTGACTGATGGATTTCGGTCATACCATAGCTCATAAGGTGTCATTTTGTTGTTTGTTCTTAATTGAACCCAATTCAAAGTATATGTAGCATTGTGAACAACTTCTTTCCAATATGTGTCCAACAAACTGGCCTCATTTAACATGGTTCTGACCATCTCCTTGACTGTCTTGTTCTTTCTTTCTACCACACCATTTTGTTGTGGTATTCTAGGAGCAGACTATTGCCTTCTAATTGCATGTTTTTTCACAATAATCTTCAAATTGGTTTGATGTGAACTCTCCACCCCTGTCTGATCTTAGGCATTTTAATCTGTACCCACTTTCCTTTTCCACCATCTTCTGAAAGATCTTGAATCTTTCAAATTCTTGTGATTTATCTTGCAAAAAGGTGACCCATGTCATTCTTGAGTATTCATCAATGAAGAGCATAAAGTATCTTTCACCAGCAAGTGCTTTTGTTTGAGTTGGACCACACAGATCTGTATGCACAATTTCAAGTGGTCTTGAGGTGTTGTGCTCCTTTGTCCTGAAACTGACTTTAGTTTGCTTACCTTTTACACATTCATCACAAAATGTGTTTACCAGCTTGATGATGGGTGGAATATTCCTCACACACCCCTTTTTACTTACTGCAACTAAGTTATCAAAAATTATATGGCCTAATCTTTTGTGCCACAGCCAACTTTCATCTACTTGTCCTAACATACATTGGGACTCATAGTAGTCCTTCAGATTATAAACATTTCCATCTGTTCTTTGCCACAACTTTGTCGGTACTTTCTTTCTTTATTTGGCAACCGGTTGAGTCAAAGGTGAATTTGTAACCTTTGTCACACATCTGACTCACACTTAGCAGATTATGCTTTAGGCCTTCCACATAGTATACATCATGTGCTTTTAGTTTTCCATCAATGCTTAGTGTTCCTTTTCCCTTTATTTTGATGGAGGAATTGTCTCTCAAACCTTACTGATCCACCATTCATGTCTTCAATTTTGATGAATTTCTTTTTGTCACCAGTCATATGGTTTGAACAACCACTATCTACCACCCACAGATTTTTCCTTTCAGCATGCAAGGCAGTCTATACTATGAGACTTAATTTTGCCTTTTCCTTTTCTTTCTCAACCCAAACTAGTTTGATTTCCTTCTTCTTGTTAGCTGCTAAATTGAGCTTAGGTTTAGTTACCAACTCTTGATCCGGATTTGCCTTCATCTACTTGATCTTCCTCCTTTTGCATAACTTTTCTATGCATCCAAATTCTAGATAGTTATAGCATTTTACATTTTCATTTAAGGGGACATCCTTAAAATTATTGTAGGGTACTGGTTTATTCTTCCTACAATCAAAACTCTTATGACCATATCCATTGCACTGATAGTAGACAACATTCATATTCTGGAGTGCATTAAAAGGATTTCTACTTTCATAATTCATAGAAGGCTTATTGTTTAACCTATAGTCAGCTATTTTGTGCCCAAATTTGTTACACTGGTAATAGTAACCATGAAATTTTGAAACATACCAGTTAGGTTGTCTTGGTCCTGAAAGGAACTGCCTCATTGGGGGTCTTCCCTTCATGTTGTTGAGTTTGGTGAATCCTTCATGGTCAATTCTTGCATTTCTCCTTGGGTTTTCATGTTGTTGCAAGAAGTGTGGCCTCCAATTCATTGTTGCACACCGATTTAAATGGCAATTTGCAATAGTGTCTGCATATGTCTTTTTGTTGGTATCCTTGCCTACAGTGAGTGTCTTATTTCCTTCACCTTTAATTGAAGAGGTGAACATTATTACTTTTCTGAATTTATCTTTGTGGGTTGAACTTTGACCTTCTTCAAAGCCTAAGCCACCGGTGTCTTTGGATTCCTTTTGTTTGCTCAACATCTTATCTAAGGCCTTAGTGTTGCCTTCATACTTTCTCCTTATTTTTATTTCTTCCTTAATTTATTCAAGTTCCTTTCTAAGTTTTACTATTTCTCCTTCCAACTCGTGATGCTCCTTTTCTTTCTTTGTCAGATCAGAGGTTGTAGCTTCACAAATCCTCTTAGTTTCTTCTAGCTACAGTTTTAAGTCAGATATGACTTGACCGGACTCATCCAAAAACTGCTTCAAGAGATCTTGTTCATCTATTACAACAAGCTTGACCCTCTTGATTTCTCTTCTTCTTTTACTCAATTCTTCAAGTGCACTGATAAGTTCACTCTCCAAATCCACTTCAGCTTCAATATCCTCTTCTTCCTCATCTTCATCTGCTGGTCTGTCAAGTGCCATGAAGAGATTGACTTTTCTGTCATTCTCATAGTAATCATCTTCTGATGCAATATCTTCATCTGTTGTGTCATCCTCAATGGTATATAAGTTGTTCTAGTTCTGGTAGCCTCTCCTTCCTTGTTGATGGTCATTCTTTTCTCTATCTTTGCCAATAGATCTTCTGAACTCTCTTGACTCATCTCCACCGGTTTCTTTGTGAGGACAATTTGCAGCGAAGTGTCCTACCTTCCCATAGTTAAAGCATTTAATTGGTAGCTTTCCTTTGTACCGATCGGATCCTCGTTTGAGCTTCCTGATAAATTTCGCTACTTCTTCATCAGAGTCTTCACCGGATTCTTTATGAGTAGTAGCTTCTTTGCCCTTTTTGGTGATGTTGAATGTTGCTTCTTTCCTTGAGGAAGTATCACCGGTTGATCTCATCTCATAGGCTATCAAAGATCCAAATAACTCATCTATTGTAAAAGTCTTCAGATCCTTGGATTCTTCTATGGCTGACACCTTAGTGTCATATTTGGGGGTCAGAAATCTGAGTATCTTCTTGACAAGAATTTCATCTGCAAACTCTTCGCCAAGTGCTCTAATAGTATTCATAGTTTCATCAAATTTGTGAAGATAGTCTTCAATCTTTTCATCATCTTTCATTTTGATACTTTCAAGTTGGCCCCTTAGTGTTTGTAGCTTGGCTTCTTTGACTTTTGCATCTCCCTCAAACAACCTCTACAATTTGTCCCATGTCTCTTTTGCTGAAATACAGTGCATGACTTTGACAAATTCATTATCGAACAGTCCACTCAAGATAGAATTTTTTGCCTTTGCATTATTCTAATACTCCTTCTTTGCATCCGGATCAGAGGGAGGAGCATTAGGAACAACATACCCATTCTTGACCGACATCCACATATCAAAACCAAGAGAGGAAATATAGGTCTCCATTCTTCTTCTCCAGAAGGCATAGTTCGATCCATCAAACATGGGGGCTTTTGAGGAAGCAAACTCACTTCTTGCTATTGTGTTCAAAGTCCAGAATCTACCCAAGGTTTAAAGATAACTGGGAACCTAGGCTCTGATACCAATTGTTGAATACAGAATACCACTAAGAGGGGGGTGAATTAGTGGTTTCTAACCTTTTAAATTTTTGATCTAACCTCAGAATATCAGTTATTCACTTAACTATAAGACAGTCATATTGGTAATGCAAGAAATAAGGACAAAGAGATATTCACACACAAGTAACTCACAACACCATATTTACGAGGAAAACCCAATATGGGAAAAACCTCAGTGAGAAAAGTTGCTGGAGACTACTGCTCCAATCCAGCCTCACAGGTAAAACTAGACTAGTGTGCAAAGGATACTCTTAGGTAGATGGAATTGACTTTGAAGAAACATTTGCACAGGTAGCTAGATTAGAAGCAATTAGAATGTTTCTAGCCTTCTCTACCTACAAAGGCTATAAAGTGTACCAAATGGATGTAAAATTTGCCTTCCTCAATGGAAATTTGGAAGAAGTGTACATGGAGCAACCAAAAGGATTTCTATTGCATGATGATGAGACATTTGTGTGCAGGTTGAAGAAGGCCTTGTATGGTCTAAAGCAAGCTCCTCGAGCTTGGTATTCAAATTTAGATTAGTATCTAAAGGAGCAGGGATTCAAAAAGGGGAGTGCAAATAGCAATTTATACATAAAGAAATATGGGAACCACATGATCATTGTGGTTGTGTATGTAGATGGCATTATCTTTGGAGGCAACAAGGACACTCTCTGCAAAGAATTTGTTGATCAAATGCTGTCAGAATCCGAGATGCCAATGCTTGGTGAATTGACATACTTCCTTGGTTTGCAGATATTACAACAAGATAAAGGAATATTTATCACACAAGTCAAGTATGCAAAGGAGATGTTGAAGAAATTCCAACGGGAAGATTCTAAACCAGTAAGTACCCCCATGGTGACCGGCAGCAAATTGAGCAGGAATGATGAATCACCGGTGGTGGATCAGACTCTGTACAAATCCATGATAGGTAGTATATTGTATCTAACTTCTTCAAGACCGGATATAGTTTAGGCAGTATGCATGGTAGCCAGATTCCAAGCTACACCAAACCAGACACATATGAATGTTGTTAGCAGAATTTTTAGGTACCTACAAGGGATTCTCAGCTATGGTTTGTGGTATCCTAAACAAGGAGATTTTATCTTAGAAGCATATTGATGCAGAGGCCTAACCAAAACTCCTAATGACAAGCCCAAACAAGGTTAGGCTAGTGACCCCCTAACTATACACAAGGGTCCTGCAAGGAAGGACTCTACACCTTGGATGAAACTACACACACATTCACTAAGCTTAGGCCTACTCAAGATGAGTAAAAGGATTCAACTCCTCAAACATGCTTTACCGGTGACCTCTACTCCTTGGGATTTTGAATTTGGCCAACATATGTCATCTAAGGACTCTTTCAACCAGTGGTTTTGGTTTAGGGCATCAATTCCTTATTCCTCCTTTGTAAACCTACCCCCTCGGCTTGTAGCCATATTTGGTGATAGAATGGATCTTATCTTTAAAATGTTCCACACAACCATACAAACAAGTTACCATTTTAGACACCCTTTTGGAATTTTTATTGATCCCCAAAATGGTTTGGCCAGATATGCAAATACAAGGTATGTTCTCTTCACAGGCTAAGACACCTAATAGGGGCAATTAGCCCTATTTTCTAGAGAAACTACCTTTACCGGTACACCAAATGAAAAAAAAAATTATGGGCATGTGGGGATAGTGAGAAACCTCTAATTCCAAGGTTGCACGTCTGGAATCCACCGCTTTGACAATTTATGATGACTATCCTAAATTGTGTCCTAGGTAGTCACATAGAGATGCTTACCTAATCTTATTCCTTTCTCCACACAACAAAGTTTCCCCTGTAGGAAACCATGAAAACACTAAATTACAGTGTATTATCCTACATCCCTTTAAAGGAAGAGTCTTCTAAGGGACTTGAGTGCAAGATAAGGCCATTTTTGTTCAAAACCCTCTCCAAACCCTCAATTTTTGGGTTATAGTCAGAAAAATGGAGAGTTCTCTCTACTCCAGAATAGTTAAGACCTCAGACCTCCACCAAAAGAAATTTATTTCATCTCTCTATCTACTCCATGGATGGGTGGATTCAAATCAGTCCGTACAGGCACGTGCAACTCCTGCAAACTCGGGATTTCTGGGAAAACTATAGTATTTTGTGTATTATTACTTCTCAAAACTCCAACTTCAATAACTGCAACCTTGGGAATCATTCCCATAAGGATTATACAACTCTCCAATGGTTTCCCTCCAAATTTGGAGTAGGTTGGAGCCGTTGAAAGGCTTCCCCCAACCGATTTACAAAAAGTTGCACTTTTGCACTCAAAAGTTGCATTTTTGCAATTTTGCGCAAAAAGTTGTCATACTCTCTAAGGTTGGGATCCACATACATGGACCAACCAAACACACATAAAACATGTCTAAAACCTATCAAACACAAATCTAGACCACCTATTACCCATTTTTACCACATTGTCCCAATTGGCTTCTCAAATTGCCTAATTGGTGACATGGACTTACATGGTGGGGTTTATTGCATACATGAAACACAAGACACACTAAGACACCCTAATTATCCTAGTCTTCATCCTTAGGGTCATGAATAGCTTGTTGATGAGGTTTGATGAGGGACGCTTAGCTATGGTTTGTGGTATCCTAAACAAGGAGATTTTATCTTAGAAGCATACATTGATGTTGATTGGGCAGGTTGCATTAATGCTCGAAAGAGCACAAGTGGTGGTGCATTCTTTCTAGGTGATTGGTTGGTCTCATGGCATAGCAAGAAGAAGGACTCAGTCTCTCTATCTATTGTTGAAGCTGAATACATTGTTGCTACTACATACTACTCTCAGGTGCTTTGGATGAAGCAGACTCTCAAAGATATATAGGTGGATATCATTGATCCTATTCTCATCCGGTGTGACAATTCGAGTGAAAACAACATAGCAAAGAATCCAGTCATGCATTCCAGAATGAAACACATTGCTATCAAGTATCACTTTCTCAGAGAGAAGGTTAAAGGACAGGAGGTAAGGATGGATTATGTTCCTATTGATGAATAAGTAGCAGACATTTTCACCAAACCATTACCGGTAAGCACTTTTGAGTACCTCCAACACAAGTTGGGAGTTGTGTCATCTGCCTAGGTTGGCTTTATGTGGCTCAAGGGGGGCTCAAAATGGTCACAGGGGGAGCTTGGTATAGTTCAAAGGGGTAGTGCACAGTATCCTTTGTCATTGTGTCAAAGGGGGAGAAAATTACTGGTATGAAGTGAATCGTGAGAAGTTGACATCAATGCCAATGGGAGAGATTGTTGGCATTTTGGCATTAAGTTGTCATTCATGTCAACCGACATGATGGATACTCACATAAGGGTGAGCATAAAGAGTGAAGATGTGTTATCAATTTAGTGTGCATTATCGGTTCATACGAGAAGAAACCTCAACTGGCAAAGGGATATATTGGTATGTGTTTGTTAGACCAACTATGTGTTGGCGGGTGATGTCTTGATTGTTGTGATGCCATGTGGAGCAAAGGAGGCAAACATGTTGGGTTGGTGAAGCCTCATCAATAGGGTCGATGAAATAGATAATCGCCATTAATGAAGGAGTTACAAATCACGAGATTGTAGCTGACCATTGTGGCTTGGGGAAGAAACAATAATAGAGGAAGATCAGGGAGTAGTTGGCACCTGGATCAATGCAAAGGAAATCCAATTCAGGAAGACCTCAAAAAGGAAACAGCTGAAGTGTTTTATGTGTCAATGGATTTCAAGGTTGGAGATCTTATTCAAGATTGCTATTTCTAGCAAATATGCATTGGACAATGGAAACCATGTACAAATGCATCCTTAAAGGACAAGTGATCGATCCAAGACAGGCTAGATCGGATCGCATGAAGATTGTATCGAGAAGAGGAAACCCTAACCGCTTCGGAGTTTGAATTGCTTTCTGATAGGAAATCACTGTATAAGAAATGAGAATTCAAGATAGAATGTGTTGATCCTGCGAAAATGGTGAAGAGTAGAGAGAGTGAGCAAGGAGAAGGATTACCAGCTAGAGGAAGAGTTCTAAGAAAGTTGTAGTGTGTGTGAGCAAGCATACCGTTGAGAGGATTCTACCAACAGAACTATAGTCTTGCAGTTGAGCCTAACTGGCAAGGTGTGGCAGAGCAAGCAACATCCATGTGTGACACAGTGTGTTGAGAGACTATGTGAGAGAGGGAGAGAAAGGTAACTAAGGTTGAGAATCACAGACAGAAATCTCACAACCGACAATGTGAGATTCAGTGGAGGAGAAAAGATTGTAAATCAACAGAGAGTTATTTGATCAAAGAGTTCCAAAATTCATTTGCAACAAGAAGCTTTAATTGTATTCAAATAGGATTTCAATATAAATCACCAAGTTGAAGCTTGGTGCAGGGGTTGGTGCTCCTTGGGTCAATGCCCTAAAAGTACAGGGGTTGGTGCTTATTGGGTTTGTTCCCTAAATCTTTGTAAGTCAGTGTTTTACCTGTGAGGCTGGATTGGAGCAATAGTCTCCAACAGCTTTTCTCACCGAGGTTTTTCCCATATTGGGTTTTCCTTGTAAATCTGGTGTTGTGAATTATTTTTGTGTGAATGATCTCTTTGGCCTTCCTTCTTGTATTATCGGCATGACTGTTTAGTAGTTAAGTGAATAACTAATATTTTGAAGTTAGATTAGAAAAAGAAAAATTCTTAGGAACCACTGATTCACCCCCCTCTCGATGGTATTCCGTGTTCAACAATTCCTCCCCAATAGAGTGTCAAAGACTAGCATCATTCGCTTAGATTGCATCATAACTCCTCCAGAGTCTTGCATTTCCTAGGTTTCTTGGAAGTCATTCATGCTGGTTACCAGATCACAAAGAGCTCAAATGGATTAAAACAGTGACCCATTGGTCAATCCTACCTGGAACATGGATTTGTCAACATATCAAAACTCACAGGCTAAAATCCCTGCAACACTATCGATAAATGCAAACAGAATGCCTTCAATAAATGAAATCCAACATAATTTGACACAAGAAGAATTGGAGGTAGCACAACAAGATCCAAACCTCCTCATGGTTTTAAATGCACTTATCAACAATGATAGAGATCGATTCCTTTCTCTTCTAATTGAAAATGGGGCCAAGTTGCCTCCAAGTATTGATGTCTCGACAATATTACCACCACGAGTGACATTGACACAAAATGTAACTCAAACACAAAATGTCACACAAATGCAAGTAGTGTCTTCTAGTTCAAGCCAAGGTACTACTCAATATACACAAGGTGAAACAACTCAAGTCACAATGGCTTCAACTCAAAAAAATTCAATTAGGAGCCATGTCTTCAAATACCAATATCACATCTCAAACAACATCAAATGTTTTGAATACCTCAACGCAAGCTCCAACAATGGTTTCTCTTCCTACAAGTACTATTGGTATTATGGATGTGTTGTATTAGTTTTGTCATTGATGTCAACACTTATCCTTCTGAAGATCTATATTGTTGATTTGGCACTATGGCTATATTGGTTTAGTGTTGAACCGGCACATTGTGTTCACTAGCAAGTTCAGTGACTTATGCACAGTCACCGATATATTGTTCACTGGCAGGTTATATGGTTCACCGTTACTGATGATGACTTGTTATCATCTGGAGATCACGTGATTATGTTCAAGACATGGTTTGGATACTCGGTTTTGATGTTTTGGTTATTGGTCTAATCAAGTTGACATATTTGTTGTTACTGGCATATTGGTCTAGGTTACGGACCGGTATGCGTTATCTATTCCAAATCAGCATGGCACGTTATGGAGATGATTTATTGATTGGATATTGTTGTAAATGTATTGAGCCGACATGATGCATCGCATCAAGAGTTATTTGTAATTTATTTTAATGTAATATTCTTAGTGAGTCAACCTACACATTTGGTCTTAGGTTTTGTATATATGTAAGATCTCATTTGTGAGATGGGATATGGTATGTAAGGTTATGGTATGGTATTGTAACATGGTATGTGTGAATATTGAAGATCATATGAGTAGACCATAAGATGGTTCAAGGAAGGTTTGAAGGTGATTATCAGAGCTTAACCGATACTGAATCCAGCATTGGAGATGCTAATTTGAGTAGTACATTATTCTAGGATTTAACCATCCTATTGTAGTCATTGCAACTCCCATTGGAGCAGTGTGCTCTAGGCGGTTGGCCTTTCTGCATGTGCAGACCCCATTTGTATACACATACTATATGCAGTAGTATCATCTAATTGTGGGTAAGGTTTCCCACTGTGGTTTTTCCCCTTACAGGGTTTCCACGTCAAAATCTTTGTGTTATGTGTTGTGGATGTTGTTTCTCTTTCTGTTTCATGCATTAAGTTTCACTGGTATTCATATTAACTATTAATCTGTTAACCAGCATTAAGTTTAGTTTACCGGTATTAAGTATAAAGTTTGATTAAGTTATAATTGGGTTGAAATTCATTGAAAACTTATTCACCCCCCACCCCCCTCTCAGTTGCCTTCTGGTTCCTAAAAATTGGTATTAGAGCTAAGTCCTCTTTTTGTAGAAGCCTAACAGCTTGAGGAGATCATATGGCAACAAACATTTTCAGGAAGGACGGTCCTAAACTTGATGGAACTAACTATGGTATATGGAAGATTAGAATGGAGACACATTTGAATTGCATTGGAAGAGACATATGGGAAGTTACAAAGAATGGCTATGTTGGTCCTACACTGAATCAACCTAATCCAACAACATTGGGTAAAGATCAAGAAAATGATTGCAAAGCAAGATAAGCACTTTTGAGCGAATTATCAGATCAGCAAATCATGGGATTATCAGACTAATCTACTGCTAAAGCTATTTGGGATAAATTAGAGACATTGAACGAAGGAGATACCACTGTCAAAATTGCAAAACTGGAATGTTACCAGGTCAGGTATGAAATTTTGAAAATGGAAGAAGATGAAAGAATTTCTGCTTTTATGGAAAGAGTTAATGTAATTGTTTTAGGAATACAATGTTGTGGAGGATCCTTAAGTGGAGATGAAATTGTTTCTAAAGTTTTAAGAGCTTTTCCACCGCCATACAAAATGAAAGTAACTACAATTAATGAGTTGAGAACAATTCCTAATACATCAGTATCTAGAGATACCTTGGATGGAAAACTTTCAATATTTGAACTTAAGGAATTTGGTCCTCTTGCTACAATTAAGACACATTTAGCCTTCAAAGAATCATCATCTATAGCATCATCATCATCATCATCTAACAAATCTGATTGGAAAGCACTATATGCAAGAGAACTTGAAGATATCAGAAGGGAAAATGAAGAACTAGAAGAACTTGAAGCACTATTTGCATAGAAAATGCCTAAAGGTCCAGTTGGAAGTAAGTATGAAGGTAAAGCACCATTTAAATATTTTAATTGCAATAAAGTTGGTCATATAGCATCTAGATGTCCTGATAGACATGCAAGATTGAGAGAAGAATCTAAAAGAACATATAAGCCTAACCCTGAATATCAGAGATACAGATTTAAGAAGAACAGAGATAAATCTTGTTACTATGTTGATGGAGTTATTGATGATTCTGATGAAGAACTGCCATACAATGGATGGGCTTTTGTTGCAATAAAAGAAGATCCACTAGCACAAACTGTTCCACTGGTAGAGCAGGCCCTGGCAGCTAAAATTGAAGAAAATGATGAATGGATCATAGATTCTGGATGTTCACATCATATGACTGGTTATAATTTAAGTAAATTCTTATCTTTCTACGAATATAGTGGAGGTCTAGTAAGATTTGGCGATGATAAAGCTTGTTTAATCAAAGGAAAATGCATTATATCTTTGGATGGTAAGCACAATACTGACAATGTTTATTATGTTGAAGGTTTGAAGCCTAATCTTTGAGTGTTAGTCAATTAGTTGAAAAGGGATTTCAGTTACAATTCAAGAATGTTAAATGCAAAATCATGAACAGGCTAGATTAGAGATTGCAACCGGTAATCAGACTAAAGGTAATATCTTTCATTTGAACAACAGTGATAAGATATGCTTGATTGCACATATTGATGAAAGTTGGTTATGGCATAAGAGACTTTTTCATGTGAATTTTGATTGCATTGTAAAGATCGGTTCAACTAAGGCAATAAGGGATTTACCTAAGATTATGAAACCTCATAATCCGGTATGTAAGGAATGTTAAATGGGAAAGCAAGTTAGAACAACTTTTAAGAGTATTTATGAGAAATCCAATAATGTTCTTCATTTAATTCATACTGACTTGTGTGGTCTAGCAAGAACAAGAAGTCTACAGGGAGATAGATACTTCATGCTAATTATTGATAATTATTCTAGAATGTGTTAGGTTACTTTTCTTAGGGAGAAATCAGAAGCTTTTGGAAAATTCAAGTTATACAACGCAATGGTTGAGAATGAAACCGGTAAGAAAATCAAATGTTTGAGATCTGATCAAGGAGGTGAATTTACATCTAAAGAATTTAATACATTATGTGAAGTGAATGGAATCAAAAGACAACTATCAGCACCCTGGACACCTCAGCAAAATGGAATTGTGGAAAGGAAGAACAAAACTATTCTAGAAGCAGCTAGAAGCATGATATTTGAAGCAAATCTACCTCATGTGTATTGAAGAGAAGAAGTGAATACAGCTTTTCACACTTTCAACAAAGTTCACATCAAAGGTGAAACCGATAAGACCCCTTATGAACTATGGTTTGGTAATACTCCTACTCTTAAATACTTTAGAATTTTTGGAAGCAAATGCTATATTAGGAGAGATGAGTATATTGGTAAATTTGATCCTAGAAGTGATGAAGGAATATTTCTTGGTTATTCATCTAAGAGCAAGGCATATAGATGTTTTAATAGAAGATTGCAGAAGATTATTGAGAGTGCCAATGTGAAGATAGATGAACACTTTAGAGGAAATTCAAGGTCTCTAGATTTTGAACTGACAGTTGAGATGATCATAAATGAACCTATACATAGTGCATCGGTACAGAATGTGGACCCAGTCACACCAGCATAATCAGAGAATTCCACAGTGACTGAAGAACAACACCATGTGAATAAACCTAGGTATGTAAGACTAAATCACTCAGAAAATCAGATAAATGGGAATAAGTATCAAGGTGTTATGACAAGAGGAAGACTAATAAATGAAGAGGTATGCTTAATTTCTCAAATTGAACCAGCATCTGTTATAGAAGCATGTCAAGATGAACATTGGATTAAAACAATGGAAGATGAACTAGAACAAATTGAAAAGAACAATACATGGACATTAGTTCCCCGACCTGAAGACAAAAATGTAATTGGAACTAAAAGGGTATTCAGAAATAAACTTAATGAAGATGGTAAGGTAATCAGGAACAAAGCAAGATTAGTGTGTAAAGGATATTCACAGAAAGAGGGAATTGATTATAATGAAACCTTTGCACAGGTAGCTAGAATTGAGGTAGTTAGATTATTTCTTGCATTTGCAGCTCATAAGAACTATAAAGTATATCAGATGGATGTAAAATGTACATTTCTGAATGGTGATCTTGAAGAGGAAGTTTACATAGAAAAGCCTGATGGATTTTCATTGACAAATGTTAAAGATATGGTTTGTAGATTAAGGAAAGCTTTGTATGGATTGAAGCAAGCTCCTAGAGCTTGGTATGCTAGATTGGACAAATATCTTTTGAAGCTTGGTTACACTAAAGGTAATGCTGACAGCAACTTATATTCCAAAGTGGCTACTGATGACATCTTGGTTATTGAATTTTTTGTGATGATATCATTTTTGGGGGAGAAGATGGATTGTGTAAGTACTTTGCCAACAAGATGCAAGAAGAATTTGAAAAGTCTATGATTGGGGAGATAAAATTGTTTTTAGGATTGCAGATTTAACAAACTATTAAAGGTATATTCATATGTCAAACAAAATACTTGAAGGAACTACTAAAAAAATTTGGTATGGAAAACTAAAAACTGGTAAGTACTCCTATGACTACAACTGATAAATTGACACTGAAGGATGATTCAACTCTTGTTAATCTGACAAGATACAAATCTATGATTGGAGGCTTAATGTATTTGACACAAACAAGACCTGATATAATGAATGCAGTATGTATTGTTTCAAGATTTCAGAGTAATCCTAAAGAAAATCATGAATCAGTAGTAAAAAAGATTTTCCAATATCTACAAGGCACAACAAATCTTGGTTTATGGTATCCTAAAGATGAAAATTTTGATTTATGTGCATACACTGATGCAAATTGGGCAGGAGATGTAGATGACAAAAAGAGTACCACTGGCGGTGCATTCTTTTTTGGTAGCAAATTGATTTCATGGATAAGCAAGAAGTAGAGTTGTACATCATTATCAACAGCAAAATCAGAATATGTTGTAGCAGCAACTAATTGTACTCAAGTATTATGGATTAAGAAAATGTTGAAGGACATAAAGGTAAAATGCAAAGAACCTATAATCATTTATTGTGATAATTAAGCAGCAATTGATATATCAAAGAATCTGGTATTTCATTCTAAGACTAAGCATGTTTCTAACAAATATAACTTTCTGAAAGAGAATGTTGAAGCAAAAGAAGTAAGATTGGTTTATGTGAATACTAAAGAGACGATTGCAGATATCTTTACTAAGCCTTTGTCTAAGGAAACTTTTGAATATCTCAGAGAGCAGCTTGGGGTAATACCCTCACCGGTAGAGACTTAGACAGTTGAAGATTGGCATCAAACCAGCAGAAACTAACACAGAAAACAATTCTGGCTTTGATGGAGGTGAGCTAATTCTCAGGGGGAGTAGTTGGTTGAATTAGTTGGTTGTGTGTTTTGGTATTTTTAATTGCTTTGGCATTTGATGTCAAAGGGGGAGAGATATATATGGACAAACTTTGTATTTGGGAGACATTATTCATTCGGGGAGAGTTATTTACTCTTTGTATTTTGGTTTTGACTTCTGGTATTGATCTCTTCTGGAGATTGATGGTTTTTGGTTTTTGGCATTCTGTTTTGGCACTTAGATATTTTTCCATCTAGTGTTGCCTTTAATGCCAAAGGGGGAGATTGTTGGTATTATGGATGTGTTGCATTAGTTTTGTCATTGATGTCAACACTTATCCTTCTGGAGATCTACATTGTTGATTTGGCACTATGGTTATATTGGTTTACTATTGAACAGGCACATTATGCTCACTAGCAAGTTCAGTGGCTTATGCACAGTCACCGGTATATTGTTCACCGGCAGGTTATATGGTTCATCGGCACTGATGATGACTTGTTATCATTTGGAGATCACGTGATTATTTCAAAGACATGGTTTGGATACTTGGTTTTTATATTTTGGTTATTGGTCTAATCGAGTTGACATATTTGTTGTTACCGATAGATTGGTCTAGGTTATGGACCGGTATGCGTTATCTATTATAGATCAGCACCGCACATTATGGAGATGATTTATTGATTGGATATTGTTGTAAATATATTGAGCTGACATGATGCATCGCATCAACACTTATTTGTAATTGATTTTATTGTAATATTCTTAGTGAGTCGACCTACACATTTGGTCTTAGGTTTTGTATATATGTAAGATCTCATTTGTGAGATGAGATATGGTATGTAAGGTTATGGTATGGTATTGTAACATGGTATGTGCAAATATTAAGATCATATGAGCAGACCATAGAGAAAGTTCAAGGAAGGTTTGAAGGTGATTATCAGAGCTTAACCGGTACTGAATCCAGCATTGGAGATACTATTTTGAGTAGTACATTATTCTAGGATTTAACCATCCTACTGTAGTGATTGCGACTCCAATTTGAGCAATGTGCTTTAGGTAGTTTGTCTTTCTGCATGTGCAGACCCCATTTGTATACACATACTATCTGCAGTAGTATCATCTGATTGTGGGTAAGGTTTCCCATCGTGGTTTTTCTCCTTATAGGGTTTCCACATCAAAATCTTTGTGTTGTGTTATGGATGTTGTTTCTCTTTTTGTTTCATGCATTAAGTTTCACCGGTATTGATATTAACTATTAATCTGTTAACCGACATTAAGTTTGGTTTACCAGTATTAAGTATCAAGTTTGATTAAGTTAGAATTGGGTTGAAATTCATTGACAACTGATTCACCCCCTCCCCCTCAATTGTCTTCCGGTTCCTAACAAGTACTTTTCAACCAACAATATCAATCTCCATTGGATCTACATATAGTGGTCATAAATTGAATCAGGTCTCAGTAGGGATGTATAGCTCAAGCCAACTAAATCCTAGTACTCAGTTTGCATAATTCACACCATCTAGTGGAAATCATGGCACGCAATTGCATAGTCAATCAACATTCCAACAGACTCGAGCATACTCAAACACTATTCCTTTTATTGGAAATACTTATAGGGTCAATGCACCTTTGACCCAAACAAAAATCTTGGCACAACAAGTGCAGAATCTACAAAGGCAAATGACAAACATGCAAACAGTGAATGATAAGAAGAGCTATACCATGGAAGATCTCCATCCTTATCCTTTTCATAGGACTCTATATATGCCACCTTTTTCGTCACATTTTGAAACTCCAAAGTTTGACAAGTATAGGGGAAAAGGTGACCTTCGAGATCATGTCCGAGAATTCTTCATAGCATGTATCGAAGTATCCCATGAAGACACATACTTGATACATCTATTTCCCTAAAGTCTTGGAGGGATGGCCTTATAATGGTTTTCACATTTGCCACCTAAGATTGCCTCATGGGGTGAGTTGGTTGAGAAAATCATCATAAAATTTTCACACAACATAAACAATCTAGTTACTTTAATGGATTTATGTGCAACCAAACACAGGGAAGGTGAAACATTTGCATCATTCTTGTAGTGATGGAGATCATTATACCGCAGATGCCTTAGCCATATTCCAAAAGTTGAGCAAGTAGACATATTGAAAATCTCATTCCTCGGATTATATATCCACTACAGATGCAATGTTTGAATACCTTCAAAGAAATCATAGAAAAAGGTATAAAGTGTGAAAAGGGCTTGGTGGAGCAAGGAATATTGAAGCACCATAAAGATAATAGACCAATCAATAACTTAAACACTGAAAAGACAAATTTTTGGTCCAAAAATAAGAATGTCACAAGAGACGGAGCTGTAGATGCATGTGTTGTTAACAGAGCTGAACCAATGGTATTGCTTCAAGGACCAGTTGATTATTTTGCCTCCAACAGAAATCCACCCCAAGGCAACAATGCAAATGCCAATGTAGTCCAATCTAGTAATGAAAGACCTCCAAGGATCAGTATGCCTCGAAGGAATTACACACCCCTAGGAGAGCCTATTGAGTCAACTCTTAAGAAGTTGATACAAACTAATGCTATCACTCTACCAGAAGTCCAACCATATGAGCCAGGTCCATTCAAACTCGCTTGGTGGAATGATAATGACTATTGTGAGTACCATTGTACTAAAGGGCACAAAACAACAAGCTATTAAAAACTTAAAAATCCTATACAAGATCTTATTAATCAAGGGGATATCACTGTGGATGCTAAGGGGTCAACCGACATAGATCATACCATATTCAAGGACCCTTTTGTTAAACATGATAAAGTAAAAGCTTCTAGTTCAGGTGCACATAATAATACTACAAATTATACCAATGTGGCATATGATTATATAATTAATACAATCAGTGGAGAAGATGAGATGGTGGCCACGACTATAGTTAATCCAAGAAACTGAGATTGTGCAGTTATCACCCACAAATCTAAGGTCACTTTACAAGAGGTACCACCTAATCCTTCTCCACCAACTAGCAACTATAATGTGGTTGATCAATTGAGGAGAACCCCAGCCCAAATTTCATTATTCGAGTTACTTCGCATCTCACCATCTCACAAAGAAATTCTAAATAAGGCACTACAAGACTTTGTTGTGGCCCAAGACATAGATCAAAATGCATTCCAATCCATGGTTGGAAATATAATAGCTTCCAAGATAGCATTCACAGAGAAGGATATACCAACAGACAGGCCCATGCACAATGATCCTTTGCAATTAGAAGTGTTTGTTCACAAAAAGTTAGAAGAGTGTTAATAGATGGAGGATTTGGACTAAAAATATGCACTCTTAACTTTATCAAAGCCTTATGTTACTCACATTATCATATTGATATCACTTTAGCGAATAAATATTAAAGCTTTTGATGATGAAGAATGCCCATTCAAGGGTCTAGTGACCTTATTTGTACAAGTAGACCTGTCACCACAAATATCACCTTTCAAGTTCTGGATTGAGAATTAGAATACAATATTCTACTAGGGCACCCATGGATATATTCCATGCAGGAAGTACCCTCGACATTCCACCAATGTGTTAATTTCCCTTATAATAGTGTTGAGGTAACAATACAAGGTGATCTTAACCCCTTTCAACATTGTAACTAACTCAGAGAAAGCACAGATAATCAAGTCCCAATCAATCAAGAGGATCCACTCACCATGCATATAGAATCCTTGAATATCTCAGATACACCAACATCATCATCTCATACACCTACAACACCACCGCTCCAAATCAAAGATGAAGGATCTGGTGAATATTCATGTTCTGGAATAGTATCAACAAGCCAATTGTTCCCTAGATACTTTGGGAGAACTTTACCAAACTGCACAAGTAAAAATAAAGGGAAAGAAATAGTCCAATTTTTCAAATAATTCTTCCTTCATAAGATTGGGAGAGCTAAATGAAGAATCCTTAGAGGAAGATGTCAACAAATGGCTCTATAAAGAAGAAGATGAATATCCAAATGCCAGAGTTCCCTTAGAACAATATGGCAATGGCTTTAAGATGTTACAGTGATGTGATTATGACAGAACAACAGGCTTGGGGACACATGCTCAAGGTATCATAGAACCCATATTACCATCAGGAAATCCAAAGAATTGGGGTTTAGAATATACCAACTTGACAAGAAGAAGGAGAACATCTTGACCAAATACTCCAATCATCCAAAAATTGCCAACAACAACACAACTCACAAATAAAGATGAGGATCCAGAGTCACCAAGTCAAAACAATACATCAACATGGCCTTTGCACCAACATCACATATCAATGCAATGGAAGAAACAAGAATTGCACTAGCACCTCATCTCAATATAGTGATGGAAACAGGAATTGCATCGGCAGAGGAATTAAGTAATGCCTCTACATCATCAGTATCAACTAGTGCATCAAGGGAAACAAGGATAGCGTCAGCTAGAGACGGTATTTCTATATTACCCCTATCTCTCATTCAAGCAAAAAATTAGGCCTCTATCACAGAAGAAGGGTTTACAAGTCATGGAACTCTCCCATTCATCATCAACACTACTGAAACTTCTCTTTCTCCAATCGAAGAAGTTGATGAAGATGAATTAGAACAAAAACATATATTGAAAGAATTACTAATTCACATGACAATGAATTCTTATCTAACCACAATTGTAGCACATATTTATCTTTTAGAGCTTATGACAACCAACCACCTATGGATGATGACATTTAATATGAGGACATACCAGTCGATCCAAAGTCAGCCAAGTATGTATCTGACAACAGAATTTGCATGATATGAGCAGTATATTTCTTCCTAACGAAGAGATAGATATTTGTCTTATGTATCCTCACTTGATAGACTAGGCGCAAGAGGAAAAACCACACTTAGATTGGTTCCAAAATCATGAGGCTGTAGCTGAATTTTTTGGTGCTAGGGATGGATTTCCCTATAATGATCACAAAGTTGGTTTCACCATGGATCTGGATAGAACTGCCTACATTGGGGAAGCAATCTCCTCTACTAATCCAGAAGATGTGGATAAAATTGTAAATGCCACTAAAAACATATTGGATTATCTTCCTATAGAGAAAGAACAATCAACATTGCTAGTAGAAGAAACTGAAGAAATCAACATTGGAAATACATCTGGCCAAATCTTTAAATCCTATAGAAAAGGAGAAATTCATTCAATTCTTCATGAAGCGATCGATAAATTTTGCATGGTCATATGTCGATATGCCAGGCTTGGATCCCGAGTTGGTCTTGCATCATTTACCATTGCTACTAGGAGAAAAACCATACAAGCAGAAACTAAGGAAGATGCACCCTCAAATAGCCCTATTAGTCAAAGTAGAGTTGCAGAAATTGTTAGATGAAGAAAGACTATGCAGAATGGATTTTAAATTTAGTATCAGTGACTAAACCCATTGGGGGCATAAGAATTTGTACTAACTTCAAGGATCTAAACAAAGCCTGTCCAAGGGATAATTTTCCACTTCCTAACATAGATATGATCGTGGATCTAACAGCTGGAAATGAAATATTATCACTCATGGATGGTTTTCCTAGTTATAATCAAATCAGGATTGCACCAGAAGACCAACATAAAACAACTTTCACTTGTCCTTGGGGAACATACTGTTGGAATGTAATATCATTCAACCTCAAGAACATTGGCGCTACTTATCAGAGGGCAATGACCACCCTGTTTCATGACATGACACATAACATCAAGGAAGATTATGTAGATGACTTGTTGGCCAAATCAAAAACCAGGGATGATCATCCTGATGTCTTGGCCAAAATATTTGACAGGCTTGAGAAATACAATGTCTGACTCGATCCAAAAAAGTGTGTATTCAGAGTAACATCTTGTAAACTCTTAGGGTTTATTGTATCAAACAAAGGCATTGAAATATATCATGAAAAGGTGAAAGCTATATTGAAAATGCCATCACCCTCTACACTTAATCAATTGAGAATTTTGCAAGGGAGACTACAATCTATAAGGTGCTTCATTGCACAATTGGTAGACAAGTGCCAACCATTTCAACACCTTCTAAAGAAAGGTGCAACTTTCAAATGGATAAAAGAATGTCAAGAGGCATTTCAAGCATTAAAAGAATATCTTTTTGTCAACACCAGTCTTGGTTCCGCCAATACATGGGAAACCATTACTATTATACATATTTGCAATGAATTCCTTGTTAGGTGCACTCCTAGCACAACATGATGATCAGAGTAAAGAAATATCCATCTACTAAATCAATAGAACACTCATAGGATATGAACTCAACTATACACCTATCGAACGAGCATGTCTAGAAGTGATCTTCGCCTCCTAGAAGCTTAAACACTACATGTTGAGCCATAAAGTCCATCTCATTACACATTTTGATCCTCTTAAATACTTGTTGAACAGAGCAAAATTATCTGGAAGACCAGCCAAATGGGTTATGATCCTAAGTGAGTTTTACATAGAATATGTCGATAGAAAGGCCATCAAAGGGTAGATCATAGCAGATCAACTAGCAAAAGCACCTATAAAAGACAGTCATCCATTGGTGGTAGACTTTCCTGATGAGTCATTATTTTCACTTTCAGAATCCCCAAGATGCAAATTGTATTTTGACGGATCATACACCAATTATGGAAAAGGAGTAGGAGTCCTTTTCATTACTCCTCAAGGAGACTCCATTCCAAAATCATTCAAAATTAGTTTTCCATGTACCAACAATATAGTTGAATATGGCTTCCTAGTCATAGGACTTTGTACTACATTACAATGGAAGATAATGGAGTTACAAGTCTATGGAGACTCACAACTTATCATAAATAAGGTAAATGATGACTCTAATACAAAAGATGAAAAGATGACACCTTACAAACAATTGGTGGAGGAATACAAGCAAAATTTCACCAATTTAACATTTGAGAAAATCCTCAAGATACACAATACAACAGTTGATGCTATGGCAAAAGTAGGATATCTCTTGGATACGCCGAACAATGGAATGTACTTTGAGTTCACAGTTAAACAACTCATGGTACCCACCTATGAAATTGCCTCTTTTGATTATGTTTGTATGATAGTAGACCAAAATATATTTGGTACAAAGACATATATGCCTACTTACATGATCAATATGTGTCTCATGATCTCTCATGCAATCAAAGAAAGACACTTATACGTCAGGAATCAAGGCATGCAATCATTGTTGACACTCTATAAAGGAAAGGTTTAGATGTTACTTTGCTTAGTTATCTCAGTTATGAGGAAGCAAAAACAACTCTAAAGGAAGTTCATGATAGGATCTACTATGCTTACTCTTTTGGTCCTGCACTAGGCAAAAAACTTCTAAGAACATGATACTATTGGCCAACAATGGACAAGGACACTTACAAGTATATCCAAAAATGCAGACAATGTTAGATACATGGTGATCTGATTCATGCACCTTCTCAAGACCTTCAACTAATTACATCACCATGGCCATTCTCACAGTGGGCTGGATCTTGTGGGGAAGATAAACCCTACCTCCTCCAGCAAACACAAGTTCATACTCGCAGCTACTGAAAACTTTACAAAATGGGTTGAGGCAATCCTTATGACTTACACAACATGCAAATAGATAGCTAAATTCATCTTTAACTATATCATCTATAGATATGGAGTCCCCATGTGCATTGTTACAGATAATGGGCAACCTTTCAAGAACCAAGAAGTGAGTAAACTTTGCGACCAGTTTCACATCCAACAACATTTTGCAACTGTTTACTATCCCCAAAGCAATGGTCAAGCTAAGGCAACAAACAAAACGATATTAAAAATCTTAAAGAAAGTGGTCAATGAAGCAGGACAAGACTGGCATCTTCAATTGAGTCTAGCACTCTAGTCTTATCGAACAGGTGTATGAATAGCTACTAGTGCTATACCATACTCTTTGGTATATGGTTCAGAAGCCATTTTTCCTATTGAGGTAGAATTTCCATCACAAAAGAGTCTCTCTGAAACACATCATATCAGAAGAAGACTACAAAGTCACTCATTTTCAAGAACTAGAACTATTGGACCAAAAATGGAAAAGTGCTTTGAATCATTTACAAGGTTACCAAAACAGAATGAGATGGAGCTACAACAAAAGAGTAAGACCACATTTCTTTGAAGTGGTGGATATAGTCCTTAAGGAGAATCAAAGGAACCTAGCAGAACGTGAAAAATCAAGAAAGTTTGAGTCTAACTAGTTAGGTCCTTTTGTAATAACAAGAGTCATTGGAAATGGCTCCTATAACTTAACAACAATGGAGGGAGATCCACTCCCTGATCCTGTGAACAAAATGCACCTTAAAAGATATTACATCTAAGGGTTGGGTTAATTTAGTCTTTACTTTCTGCACTTGCATATCATATTTCTTTAAAGATTTTGATATAGTTTCTTAATTGCATCGCATTCACAATCTTCAAAGCATAAAGTCTACTTGTGCATATAACCGCATCAATAAAACAAAGCGATTTATTTGAGTCATTTACCTATCTGCACTGAAAGGAGCGAAGATTGTCTCATTTCCTAGATACTAGTACATGAATTTTTTTAGGAGGTCTTAAGCCATTCATCTTCAACGTCACCTTGTGATTGAGCATTATCCATGGTTGGGTTGCAGTTTCACTATTGAATCTTGTTACCCAAAATCTATCAATTTATCTATTTCGCACATTAATCAAATACTCTAAGTCATTAAAAATACCTAGTTGGTCATGTGGCTAGTGAAAAATCCAGAATTCTACTTTAGCATCGTTGTAATCATCATGCCCAAGTAGGTTTCATGACTTAAACATCAAGGAAAGAAAATAAAAGAAAAAGTTCTATGCCAAGATCCATATCAAAAATATCAAGGCAAAAGAGCAAGGATATATAACTGAAATATCATGCATACAAGTGCAATAAAAGCTTGACTATGGGAACATGTGAGTAACTCCATTAGGGCTATGGACTCTTGTTGGCAATGGAGAAATATTCAAGAGATTACAATGTATAACCTCATCGGGGCTATAGACATCTGACTAGCAATGAGGCTCTATCCAGGATGCTTTTGAAGTCAAAATAACTCATGTAGCTAGTCACATAGGATTCCATGGGTTTTTAATGATTATAAGAGTCGAAATAAATTCAATGGCACACACATGGGCAAAAGAAGATCAAAGTCTCAAGAGTTAGTGAGGAAGTTTTTCGTGTCTCTATTTATAAACCTTGGTTACATAGTGTGTTAAATTGGATGGTCCTATATCTTTTGAGAGTGGATTGAACTCCTATCTCTGAAATGTTTTGTACCTTTAATTCAATTAGTGCATTTAAAAATAAAAGATGCATACAATTATCCTTATTCAAATAGGATTTGCATCTTCATCTTGCATCCTTCATATAGCATAACTACATTTTAAAATCTCCTTTGTCCACAAATGCATTATGTCGATCGTCATATCATAACATGTTTTTCATACTAGGGGCATGGCTAAAAAAATCCTAAAAATCAGATAATGTTCTGAAAAAATCAAAAAAATCAAATAGAGTCCTAAAAAATCGTAAAAATCAAATAAAGTCAAGAAAAAATCCTAAAAAGCATAAAAAGTCCTAAAAGGAAAATAAAGAAAAAAATCCAAAAAGCAGAAAATATCAAAAACATTCAAATACAATCCTGAAAAAACGCTAAACATCAAAACTCTTTAAAACAAACTAAAAATCAAAAAACATCAAAAACTTGCAATAAAATCTCGCAAGAATCAAACACCCTAGTAGATATCCAGCAAACACTTCGCATGAAGTTCGCAAAGGATAAAACTATCTTGTCAAATCTGCAACCAAATTGATCAAACTGTCTTATCAATCAAATCAACTATCCATATCAAGTGATCATGGTCTTGTCTTAAACAGATATGTATACACTTGAAACCAGACAAGTCAGTCTTAAATGGGGTCCACACTTTTTGAGATCAGACATTACCAACCATCACATCAAACAATCAAAGTAAAGGCACAGATCAGTATGACAATTGAATTTTGTCCTAGTTGGTCTTTATCTTTTATTAATTCGCGATAGGTCGTGTTTCTATCCTACTCAAGGATGTCCAAAAGTGACTAGAGGAGCTATGATGGGCATGATCCTTTTCTTTGTTTGTTGTTTGCGGTGTGAACCAATGAATTTCTGGGGTAATGGTGTTATGGGTGTTTGTGATAAGTGTGTTTAATGTCTGAACACCACACATACCTTGACTCCTAGCATTATTCCCAGAATGGAGGGTTCACTCCTTGTCTGCTACGTGTTTGTTCTTTGCAATGAGATATCTTTACATCTTGGTTCCTTATACCTTGATGTACACGGCTTCATTGTTACATAATAAGGCTCAGTGATGAATATATATTGCATTATGAATAAAGGCACAAAATTTTGTGTATCAATTATCACCCTTATCATGTTGATTGTATCAATCAAGATCATTCTTTTATCACGTATCTTTTTGTGGATCGTCCTAATCATTCTTTCAAATCATTCCATCATTTAACATTGTCTCTCTCATCATGTCTTAATAAATTCATCTTACTAACAGTTTTTCTTTGTTACTTGAGTCCAATGACAAACCAAAGAAATTCAGGCATATTTTAAAGAAAAAAGATTCATTCATTCATTTAGTTCATATGCATTATTCATTTAGGTGATTGCATTCAAATCATTTAGATTCGTGACCACTACACTCATTACCTTTACATATCAATTTCATTAGCAACATTATAACAAAGATTCAGTAATCCATAGTTCAATTAATTTGCATTAGATCATTTTAGTTCATCATCATGTAAATTCATTGCATTCTATCATCTACACATAGAACTACATCATATAATCACATATAATCATGCATCACACATAGAGCATAAGTAAAATCATACAAAATGCATTGCCAAATCGCATAGAACTACATCATATAATCACATATAATCATGCATCACACATAGAGCATAAGTAAAATAATACAGAATGCATTTCCAAATCATATAGACTGCATCATAAAGCATAAATAGAACCATGCATCACAAATAGGACACAAATAATATAATAGCCGCCAAAACTGCATGTCATATATATCTCAAAAATGATAACGTGTCAGAATACAATCATACAAAATAACCAATGGCTCAAATAACATCATCAATAAGTGTCAACTGACACTATAGGTGGATCCTATCCACTAGACCCTTCCCCAAGATGTCCCAATGATGCCCGAGGTGGACCCATTACGCCCACACTACTAGTACCTCAAGAAGTAGATCTGCTAGATCTCTTGTCAGACATATAAGCGCTATAACTTGATACTCTCCAACCCTTAGGGACAACTCTCTCATACTATTGATGCCAATACATATGCTCCTAAGATAAATGAATGAGGCGATCATCATGTGTCAGCATACTAGTATTTGATGCCCTATACTGATCATAGGCATCATGTGTCGACTAAGCTCTCCTCACTGCATCATCTCGCTCTCTATAGAGGCGATCCCTCTTGGCAATAACACAGTCTCTCTTAGCAACAATATGATCCCTCTCTATGGCTAATGTTGCATAACCCCTCTGATAAGCATCGCGATCACTCCTACGCCTATGTCGATCTGTGGCTAGCACATCCTCCAAACTCTTGTTTCATGCTCTCAAAACCTATGGATCATCATCATCTCCACCTTGATCCTGATTACCATCCCCTCTGCAGCAAGAGAATTATCTAGCTCGGTCATATCAATGCCATGTGCATCATCATCACCATCATCTAACCCACTGTTGGATGATCTTGAAGTAGAATCATCACTCCCCTCCTCATCTCCACTGCTAGACTCGGTGTCTCCACCAATGTCTACCACCTCTCCCTCCTCCTCATTTCCCTCATCCTCCTCCTTCTCATCTCTCTCCTCCTCCTCATCTATCATAGCGATAGCCACAACCCATCCTCCTCCATATTGTCCTCCTCCTCTCCCTCTCCCTCCCCACAGCCTCTGGTGTTGATTCTACTAAGGTGATATCAGAATTGTCAGATCTATCAAAGGCATAGACCTGCGTTGTACCCACTAAGCATCATACTGAGGAGTGGAACCTGGATCTGGTACTCCAGCTTCCCAACCCCACTAAAACCCATGAAGAGAATCAAACTCACCAGCAGCAACATGAGGCTAAATAGAAGCCCCCAATCACCAACCTCCTGACTGACCCAAGCAAAGTATGATGTCACGTCTAGTATGCCATGTACCTCTCCAAACTACCAAAGTACACGACCTGGAAGATGAATCTTGTTATGATCCACGTAGCTACCAATCAAGTACCTCTACTTCCTACAATATGGGAAATGTTGGGCATCATCTGCCCAACTAGGGCAACCAAGATACGATCTCCAAGTGAAATATTGTAAGGTATCCAGTTGATGCTGCTAGTATAGGGTGTTCCCTGAACCCCCATGTCTAATCCCTGGTGTTACATGATCACTCTACCCCAACGAACTGGGAATCCATGAGTCCTCCTATCTGGAATCAAAGGACCTGCTACTATATTGCATAATACGATGGTCAAATCATCATAATCCATCACCTCCCAAAGGATCTCATAAAGACCCCTAATCTGAAGCTCCTCCTAAGTACACTCATGAAGCTCACACATCCCCGCTATACCTACTTGATGAAAATATATAGCTCTAGCACCATGAATAGGAATGTGCAAGATATGCCAGACATCCTCTAAAGTGATGGAAGCCTCTCCAATGGGTAAGTGAAATGAACAAGTCTTTGAATGTCAATGCTCAACCAAAGTTATGATCATGGCCCTATTGGTTGTAACCTCAGGAAAGTGTAATACATGGTACAATCCCACATGCCTAATCAAAGCAACGTCCTTAGCACTCAACTCAGATATGAGATAGAGATCATCAGGTCTCATCTGTCGACATACCAATACAGGGAATTTCTCCTACAAGTGAAAAACAAGAAAAACTCAGACAAAATATTCGCATGACAAAATGCAATATATACATGTTAAAAATTTAACATTATCAATGAATGCGAATTTTTTACATCAAATGTGAATCATTTAGATCAAATGCAAATCATTTACAACGATTGCGAATTATTTATCTCAATTGTGCATCAGTGAACTCAAATGTGAATCAGTTGTATCGATTGCGCATCACTTATATCAATTGTGAACAACATAATTGAATGCATAACATTAAGATCAAATGTGAATTAATAAGAGTGAATGCGCACAAATTGAAGGGAGAATGCGAATTAGTTAAAAAATTATCTTTGACAAAATTTGGAAAATTGAACAAAAACAGGCAAAAATGAGCAAAATTTTAGAAATACGTACCATGCCTCTAGTGTCGGGTGGTCTCTAGTATGATCGAACTCGATCCGACAAATGCAATCGTGCTCTATGACTAGCCATTATGCTTGAAAGGCGCAAGAAAGCTCAAATGTCAAGAAGAACTCAATGAACTCAAAAGAATACAAATGAGCAAAGGAAAATCAAAATTTCCTATTGACTCTGACGACTATGGTCCCCCTAAACTTCAACGCACTTGTAGGGTAGACAAACAGACTTGAAATCGTATGAAACTTGACACGATTGCTCACTAGCATTGTATCGGTAAAATGTTCTCAATTCCATAATTTTTCAACCATTTTTTCCGAGGGGGCATATTTACACCCTAAAATGTCACCAGGGCATATTGGGGTAAAAAAAAATTGTTTTCTTTGAAACATAATTGTTTCGACACTGTATCAAAGAGGGGCGAATGTAGACACCTAAAAATGTCTCATTAAGCGCACACTAATTATTCATCTTATTAATTAAAGTAATTATTTAATTATTTTAATTTTATTTTTCTAAACTGACTCAATCATCACCTATCACCTATCACATTACTAATTATTCAATTTCAACTTCTTAATCAATTCATCATTTAACCCTATTTCAAATATTAATTAAATATTAATTATTTAATTAATTACGTTCTATTCCCTTAATTAAATAATCTTTATTATTTAATTAATTTCATTTCTAGTGATTAAATAATTTCATTTAAATTATTTAATTAATTCATTCATTCTCCCATATTCACATTTAACCAAATTCTAATTTCATCCATTTCAGTAAATTTCATGTGCATTTCAACATTCAAAAATCAGAATTCAAATCCAAATAAACATGAAATTGAATTTCAACTCAAAATCCTACACTGCATGTTGAAAATCATGACTGAATGATCAAATCAGATAACTAATTAGTTAACTCAGTTAACTCTCCAATCTCCCCTTTTCACTCCCAATCACCTTTTCTGACTAATCAATCTAATTAGTCTTCTCCTCAATCAGTTGAGTTATCTATCCAATCAATTGAGTTATCTCTTCAATCAATCCACTTAACAGATCAATCAAAATAAGTTGATTGATCAATCAAATTAGTCTAACTATCAATCGGCACTCCAGTTCAATATCTCACCCAATCTATCTCAAAAATCTATAAATTCAACCTCTTTCCTTCATTTCAACTAAATCATGAACTTCAAAATCTTTGTGCCACTTGCCGGTTTATCAGTGCGATATATGAAAGCCACTATACCATAGAGATGAGAAGAACAATGGAAACTACGATGCAATTGAGGGGGTTTTCTAACTATTTAATTGTTTAATTTCTTCATTTATGTATTCATTTAATTGCTTTATGTTTAGAATTAGCTTAATTAGTTAAGGGATTTTGTGATTGTTCCTTATTTCCTAATTAGCTATAGTTTCCGATATAATTTTACGCATGAAAATAAAAAATTAATAGAAAAAAGAAAAATTAGAATAAATTAAAAAACAAGATAGAATATCCTAATAAAAAAAGATACAATTAAAAGATATTCTTATCATGTAGTAAATAAAGATAGATTTTTATTTCAAAATATAGGTATTCTATAATAATTAAAAATTAAAATAAAATATCTTAATAAAAGAAATAATATAAAAAATATTGGAGAACATAATAATAAAAGATATTTTTTATTGGAATATTTGGTGGGAAAGAAATAAGAGAATCTTTAGAAAGGAACGTAATGATATTAATGAGGTTCTCATTAAGATTGAATCTTCAATCTCAGAAGTAGTTAAGGCTCATGTTTCAAAACATAAGAAATTGAATTCAGCTTTCACCGCATGGGATAGTGCTCTATTGTTTGAATGGAAAGATATATCCCTCTCATTCAAAGGTAATTTAATGCTCAATATATGCAAACCCATTAACAATAAAAAAGATAAGATGGAAAGCTCTAGACTTGGGTTTCTGCAAGCTAAATTTTGATGGTGCATCAAAGGGAAACCCATGGATTTCAGGAGTAGGGTATATTATTAGAGATCATCAGTGATCAATTATTAAAGGTGGCATGGCAATGATAATTGATGGAACTAACAATGTGGCGAAAACCCAAGCCCTTCTTTATGGTGTCAAGTTGGCAATAAATCTTAATTTGAAAAATTTAAATATAGAAGGGGACTCTATGAATACATTACTAGCCTTGACAAACTCAGTAGATGCAAATTGGAAGATTGGTTATATACTACAGGAGATCTAATCCCTATTGGTACAAGTTGATGAGTATTCAATTTCTTATTGCTATAGGGAAGCAAATTGTGCTGCATATTTTTTGGTGAATCAAGGCTGCATTTTATCTCAAGGAGAAAGGATTTATTCACAAAATGATTTATCTCATGTTCCAGGACTAGAGTCGTTAATTAAAATGGAGGTAGAATTCTCCCAAGGGTGATGATACTTTAAGTGATTGTCCGAACTAATGGTTGCTTATTTTTTGTGGAGACTTAATAGCTTTTTGGTGTCCATTTATTTTATTGTACCTCATTGCTGACTCATCTCTGCTCTCACACTTGGATGTTGCAGATTTACTCTCAGTCATTTTTTCACATGTGTTACAACCCCTTAGAAAGAGTCATTTTTTCTTATATATATCCTTGTAATCATTATTCTTTGTGTTGAGGCTTGGCTCCTTTCTCTAATACATGCTTTCTCGCACTAATAGTTCTTTGCTTTGAGGCTTGGCGACTACCTTTATGAGGTTTGCTTCATTACATGGTGGCATATTATATTTTTCCATCGAAGGTACTTCTCACACGAGCTTCTTTGCCTAATATGTGTTATTTCCAACTTTCCCTTGCTTGTGCTTACGTATCTCATTCTCAGATACAAATTTGGACACTTGGTGTCCCCCGTACTTTTCTTTGGGTTTGACTCATCAGAGCCTCATTAAGTTTGCCAAATTTATTCGGCTTCCATATCCTTCGCATGTGTTGCCTCAAGATAAATTTTCCTGCCATTAGGTACGTTGTCAATATGTTGAGTTCTCTTCTTGTTCTCTTGGTTCTCCTTTTCGTCCCATCATGGAACTTAGGATTATTTTATAGGGAAATTTCATAGTTCTTTGGTTGCAGGGAATAATCAACCCTTCTTAATGTTCATGGCTTTTGTTGTTCCCTGTGATAAGATTGCAAATGCATTGTGCAATTGGCAAATTATAACATATTTCTGGGTGATCAGTGGTTGGGGGGATTTCTCAAAAAAATTATGGTGCTTGAAGACTCTGTTCCCAGGTTGATCTTGCTTTCCTTCAATAAATGGCCTTAAGTATGACTCTCCTATGTCATTCTATTCTTGGATTCATCAGTATGTTGCTTATATTGGAGAGCCCTTGGTCTCCCTTGCACTCTCTAAATTTGGTGCGTTGTGGGAGCTTTTTAGTCATGCTCTGGTGACCCACATGGGTTTCCCACTTCATTTCCTCTGCTAGCAGACGTTGCCTCTTCAAATGAATCTACTATGGCTATGTAATGCTCCTCATTGATGTCGGTTTTTTGTATCAAAATATGGCTCACTTTTTGTAAATTATGCTCCGGATTGGTTGATTTTGTTGCCTTGCTAATTTGTTTTGATTCGCATGTTGAAAATGGGTTGCGGCTCAGTATTCTTCTTGAAGGTTTGTTCACTTGGACTCTTTCTTCCTACCACAATTTTTTTTGCGTTTGGATGCGCTCTTAGTATCCTAGATGCCTCAACACTAACCCTGCAAGTCGCCTTCATTATTTTTAGTTGGCTTGAAGTTTTCATGGTTTTCGAATTTGATATTTCCCTATGCTCTCATATCTAAAGCTATTGTTGTTATGTCCTCGAATATCAAGTGTGTAATTTTGGATTGTTGTGGGTCTAGTTTGTCATGTGTTGGATGGGTTTATGGCAGAGAGGAAATTGTAATAGTTTCTTTTACTTTATTCCCTTATGTGGGATGGGGTATCTTTTTCCTGAGGGTATCTTCTTTCCCCTCATTAGTTTAACTTTCACCTCTATATATTGTACAAATTCTATTTTATTATTATTAATATATTATAGGCTTCAGCCCTTTTCCTGTAAAAAAATTACTAAAAGATATTAATTTTTTAATCATTAAGATTTTTTTTAAATTAATATAAATGTAAGCATATGGTCTTATATCCTTGAGCCATTTATTTCAAAAAGCAAGTCTTCCACTTATTTGTTGTAGGCAATACTATTTCATTCACTAAAGCCCAATTAATCAATTAGTTTGCACCAATCAAAAGTGATTATTATTTTTGCTTTCAAAATAAACTTGGTTTTTGTAAAGTTGAGATTTATATTTTTAAATTTAAGATATTATAAAAAATTATTTATCTCCAATTGGTTTTTAAAAATTGGTGTTATAGGAGCAAATTTTTAGGAATGGTAGATTTTTTAAGCTTTTTTAGATTTTTTTTTTTATCTTTTTTTTAAATGTCTATTTTAAATAGTTTTTTTCATTTTTTATTATTATTAGTACTTGTCTTAGACAATGCTATTGCATTGTCAATCAATTAGTTTGCACCAATCAAAAGGTTGTTATTTTTTCTTTCAAAATAAACTTGGTTTTTGTAAAGTTGAGATTTATATTTTTTAATTTAAAATATTGTAGAAATTATTTATGTACACTATGATTGATTTTAAAAATTTGGAGTTATAGGAGCAAAATTTTAGGAATGATAGATTTTTTAGGTTCTTTTGGATTTCTTTGTATTTTAGAAAAATAAATGTCTATTTTAAATAGTTTTTTTAATTATTAGTACTTGTCGTAGGCAATACTATTGCATTCACTGAAGCGCTTTAATCAATTAGTTTGCACCAATCAAAAGCGATTATTATTTTTGCTTTAAAAAGAAACTTGGATTTTGTAAAGTTGAGATTTATATTTTTAAATTTAAGATATTATAAAAATTATTTATCTACATTATGATTGGTTTAAAACATTTAGTGTTATAGGAGCAAATTATTTTATTTTTTTGACAAAAAGGGGTAAAAATTTATTCAAACAAAAAAAAGATACAAAGCAGAGGCCTCAGGCCCACCAAGAAAAGAACACAACCGAACAACCAAAAGACAACTACAACAAAGCCACTACATAAACTTTGATAAACTTATAAAGCACTGAGAGGGGGGGGTGAATCAGTCATAGCAAAAACAATAACACTTTAATTGCAGACCAATAAAAACTCTTAATCAATTTACCAATTACTTTGCATATAATCCAAAGTGTTATAAAAGCATTCACCACAATCAAAACATTCACCATAACACAAACATTTATACGTGGAAAACCCAACTGGGAAAAACCACGGTGAGATAGAACTCACAAGTTAACTATCTGTAGAATAGGTGACTGACTAGTTAGGGTCTATAAAAATGCTCTGTTGGGAGCAGATCCTGTTAAAGATCCCAAGCACCTGTTAGGAGCTATACCTAGTTAAAGGTAACCTCAGTGGATGATTTAGATCCAAGTTAATGAATCACCTTGTTAGAGGATTTCTACAATGAAGCTTGTTAGAGCTTACTCGGTTAGGGGATTTAACTATTGTAGTGGTTAGAAAACAATAGGTGGTATGATCTAAGAATAGCACATTCTGCTTGTTTAGATCCTTTTCTGCTCACACATTACTGCATCACCGAAATACTTTGCAACTCTTTCGACAAATCGCATCCACTTCAACTCATAACATCACTTCTATCTTGCATGTCAAATATCTCATTACAATGTCTTTTTATAGACATTAGATTTCATCTCGGCTCTAGAACCTTGACACAATTTCTTAGGTTCAGTGAATCTAAACAATCTTCCTTAACACGACACAAATCACCACCATAGTGTTAGTTGGTGGTAACACATCACAACTGGTGATAACTCATCACACAAACTAGGAAACCGGTTGGAACACCGATACCGGTTGAGTGTTGACTGCATCAAACTCACATACGGATTGTCTCCATGCACCTCCTTGTCTCTCTTTGTTGCATCTCGAAACTGGTAGCAGTGGAACTAATCAAAACCGATTGTCTTAACTACATATATCGGTTTAGACATCTTCATACCGGTTGAACTTACTCTATACAAATGATATTGATTTAACCTTAACTAAGATGACTATGACAATCAAAAAATGTGTGCCATCAATGACAACACATGAAGTCATTAGATACAAAAATCATCATCATGCCAACATACTTATCCTCCAAAACTAGCCTATCTAAGATCTCAAGATAACCATAAGGTAAACCATCCCTTCCACCAACATCACAGACCTCCACATTCTCAGAGGCCCACTTTTCCAAGTTGTCGGCCACTCTATTCCACTCTCTGGGAATATGACAAAAGGAAAAAAAATCCAAGTATCTGCGGAGATGTAAAATCTGTCTAACCACAAAAGCTAATTTCCAACTAACATCCTCCAAGACCTGATTATATATAGAGAGAGAAGAAGATGGAGATATAGATGGAATCGAAGATAGAGATGGAGAATGGGGAGAGGAAAATGGAGAGGTGGAGAGAGATATGAAAGAGATAAAGAGAGAGGGGAGAGGAATATATAGACATGGAAGAGAAAAAGAAATAGTTGGAGAGAGATGAAGATATAGAAAGATAAAGATAGAGATAGGAAGTGATATATAGATAGAGGGAGATATATAGTGGTAGAAGGAGATAGAGATAGAGGGATAGATGAAATAAGTGATAGGGAGAGATAGATATAGATAGGAAATGAGATAATGATATAGAGGTCCAAAGAGAGGGAGAATCAGAGAGATATGGATGGATAGGAGGAGGCATGTCTAGAGACTAGGGAGAGAGATGAAGATAGAGAAAAAGACGAGGGGGGAAAAAAAGATGGAGCAAGGGAGAGGGGGAGATGAAGATAAAAAGAGAGGAGATAGAGAGGGAGAGACAAAGAGGAAGAGATAGATAGATATACAAAGGAAGAGGGAGAGATTATGTGTGTGTGTGTGCACATATATATACACATACACACACACACATACATACATATATACATGGTGAGATAGAGCTAGAGAGTTAGAGATATAGAGAGAGGGGAAGAGGAAGAGAGATAAACAAATGGACAAATAGAGATGGAGAGAGGGTGAGAGATATTTATTGGAAAAGAAAGAGAGAGATATAGAGGTATACAAGAAGAAAAAGGGAGAGAGAGGTAGAGATAGAGAGATAGATTGTGGGATAGAGAGGGAATGAGGGAGGGAGAGAGGGGGAGAAATAGAGAGGAGGGTAAGATAAAGGGAGGGATTGGCCCAAAGAGAGAGAGTGGGGGGTATTGATATAGATAGAGGAAACTATAGATAGATAGAGACATACAAGGAAAGAGATAGAGATATATGTATAAAAATAGATAGATAGACTAGCTAGAGAGAGATGGAGATGAAATATAGAAAAAGATATTGTGGAATAGATATGGAGTAAATGAGAGAGAGAGGAAGGCAAGAGTGAGAGAAAGGAGCTAACAAAGACAAGTAATAGAGAGAAATCTTTAGCATTTAGAGAGAGAGAAAGTAGAGAGATATAAAAAGAGGGAGCGAGATAGGGAGATATACATTTTGGTGCATAGAGATAACTGTTTTATCTTGAGAATGAGCGAGTACATTGCATGAAGTGGAAACCGCGTGATGAGTTATAGGATCCAATGTGCGGTGATCCAAGAGCGGTCGAGGTTGTCTAGAATAATGTGCAAATGATTGCTATGTAATCTAACGATCATGTTTCAACCGATTTGTTTGTAATCTCTATGAGATCCTAGGTTTTGTGATGTGTTATCGACCTATTGTTTTGCTTATAAGGTCGATGAGTTGTTTTGTAGTAGTGTTGGCAATTTTGGTTAAGTGTCAGTTTGATTGATTTCCAAACCAGAAGGAGTATCTGCAGAATGTTTTGAAGGTGGATAGGAGAATGAATAGGATCTGACCAAGCAGAATAGTGTTATTACCAGATCAGCAAAAACCTTCTTGTTCTCTAACAATTACAATAGTTAAATCCCTTAACTGGGTAAGCTTTAACAGGCTTAGTGTTTTCTAAATCCTCTAACTAGGTGATCCATTAGCTTGGATTTGAAATCTTCTATCGAGGTTACTCCTAACAGGGTATTGTAGTCAATCCCTTAACCGGGTGGTCCTTAACCAGATCTGTTCCTAATAGGACATTTTTGTAAAGCTTCTAACAAGGCTTGGCTCCTAACAGGGAAAACTTCAGAAGAGTTCAGAATACTTGTGGGTATTCATCCCCACCGTGGTTTTTCTCGTTTGGGTTTCCACCTCAAAAATCATTGTGTCAAGTGGTGAATGGTTTTTGTGGTTATGTTTTGATATGGTTAATCTGTTTAACTGGTAAAGCCACTTAGATGTGTTAAGATAATCAGAAGTGATTTGAAAAGTGCTATTACTAATGTTAGTAAAGTGTTTTGATGTTTTAGTTAATTAGTTTGATAGTTTCAGATATGTTACACTGTTATATTGGTATTCCAATCAACTGGTAAACTTGACAGTGCAGTTGCAGTTTATAGTTCAATGTTGAACCACTTAGTTCAATGATTGATTTATGAGTTGGGTTTGAGTTTGGTGAAAGTTTCGTTTGTTTTCTATCTACAAATTCACCCCCCCCCCCCCCTCTCACTAGTCATTCGGATCCTTATTTATTCATCATATCATCATATCTCTATCTCTCCCTCCCTATCTATATTTTATCTCAGTATCTCTATATATTATTCACTATTTTTCATTCATCTCTCTCACTCTCTCTATATCCTTCTCCACCTCTCCATTTAATGTTTTTGGCAGGATTTCCATCAAGGGAGGTACAGGGCCATGCTTGTTGTAGTGACTCATGTCATGTCTACATACTCTAACTTTGGAAGGTCAGTCAATCCATCTTCTCAGGGTTGCCTTTTGTGGGTATGGCTAGGTTGCTTGCATGTACACAATGTCAAGTGCATGCACTTCCCTGCACTCCCAGACTAACATGCAGGGGTCAAAATCACTCTTGTAACCATTTTTTTATATAAAGGTTGTTAAGCCTCATTGTAAAGGGTTCTCTCCCTGGTGCCTTGAGCTTTCCTATGCTCTTTATCTTCTCTTGAAGACTTGTAATTATTTTTGCGATTTTGCAACTGTAAGTTTGGCCTTTGGCCTTTGAATGAATTTAAATTACATTCTTGCCTTCCTTCAACTTATGCATGTTGTGTATGTTCCCTTACCTTCATCATATGTGTGTGTTTTGTGGCTCTTCTCTCCATATATGTTGTGTTAACTTGTTTTTCTGAGTGTGGCTTGTGGGAATCCTTTTCCCCTCTTGACACTTAGTAAATTCTAAACTCCATACATGTGTTTGGGTCACTCATGCAACTGAATTTTGTGCATCTCCTGGGTGTTTTAGTTGAATCTTTGTGTCATTTCGGGTAGGGAGAGAAATAATCTCTTCTTGGTGCATCACCTCCTTTTGTTTTAAGCATTTCTCTCTTCCCTTTACCTCTGCAATCCATTAGGATAGGCCTAGGAGTTAGTTTTGAAGTGTTGAGTTGCTTCAACACCTCCACCTAGATTGAGAAGGAAGTCGGCATTCTCTGGAGATTCAACCCCTTGTGCAAGGTCCCACACTTCGGGGTTGTTTCCATGTTTCACAAGGTTGCTGAGTTGATAGCTCAGCAAGGGTGCGAGCTTTTGTGATAGCAGTTTTTGGCACGCCCGGTGGGACTTAGCTCAACATACATGCTAAGAATTTAGTGCTAATTCTTAGTGTTTCTGCCTTTAGAGGCAATCACCTTTCAAGCATTTGGCGACTCTGCTCAAAGTCCAGTTCTTGTTCATACGAAGTTTCTGACTCGGGACCCTGGAACCCCCAGGTTCCCAAGTCACCAACTCCGGAACCCCCAAGTTATGAAGTTCACATGTCCAGTTCCCCGAAACCCCCAGGTTCCGAAGTGCCCAAATTCTCAACTCTGAAACCCCGAGGTTCTGAAGTCCTGTAGTCCTAAGCCCAAGCAAATTGAAGATTTGATGTGTTCTTCAGTTCATCAAGCCTTTGCAGGCAACATCTTTCAAGCACCTAGCGACTCAACAATCATTTGGTGGATCTGTGGTATGTTATCAGTCTCTGGTTGAGAGAGTTCATCTGCTCTTTTAAGCATTTTGTTAAAAAAGCTCCATCTCTTTCAAATGCTTTAAAATGAGTTCATATCATGGGTGTAACTTCTATTCACCCCCATTCTATAACAATGCCAACCATTTTTCCCCTACTTACTAACAGGACCGAACTAGAACTTCTCCTAGTTTCAACCCAAACAACTTCACTTCAGCAGCAGGTGGGTACTTTCCTAATGCTTGCCACCCACCCCTGCTCAACCTTCTTGGCAGCCCAACCAACCCCAAGATGACGAAAAAGGCAAATTGCAAAAATCAAAAGTGTGTTGCTTGATTTCACCAAGCAGCTGGAGGAGTTGAAGAGACAATAGGAATGGGATTTACAGCACGATCAGCTTGCTTATCAGGCTCAGCTTCGGCAACAACAGATGGGATCCCAAAGACAACATAGGGAGTTCCTTGTGAGGCATCTTGCCTCTACTAGGAAGGAAGAAATTAAGTAGCTAGCAGCCATAGAGATGTGGCTCATACAAGAGAAGGTTTCTACCCCTAGGGTTCCTAAGTTTGAAATCCCAAGCTTCAGGAAGGGGAGACCTCCCAAGCCTTCAATTGCCCCCCTTAGTTTTAAAACTCCAAGTTTCAAGGGAGCTCCAGTTGTTATTATACAGGAACCTTCTCCTTAGTGTCATTTGCAAAACCCACCACCTAGGCCCTTTCCTGATGCTATCTCCCTTTTTAAGGATGGACTTGTTGTATGGAGGATGGATGGTTCCCATCCTCATCATGAGGAAGGGGTTCAATCAGCCATTCGGGAGTCTTCATATGCTCTAAAGGAAGAGGAATCGGCAATGTTGCGGGAGGATATTGAGAACAATCAGTTGCAGTGGGTCATTGAACATGAGGAGTGTGAAGTTAAAGAGGACATTGTCCTCTCATTTAACAATCTTCCTTTATTTATTGATCATGAGGAGAAGGATATGTCTACACCTTCCCTGGTGGTATCTCTGGAGCAACATGTTATTCTTGAGGAGGGCACAAGGGGTAATGTTTTTACTACAGATTGCATGGCAGATGGATCGTACCATGAACTTGAGGTTGTTGCATTTTGTTGCTAGGAGGAGGAAACAAAAACAAAGAGACTTGCTGGAGATTTTAGATCTTCTTGTGAGGTGTCTCATAAACTTGAGATTTGTGCTGATGAGTTGGATATCAGCACATGTGATTATGATGTATGTTGGTTCTCCCCTATCCTTGAAAATGATGATGTTGAATATAAGGTCTTTATTCATGGTGAAGATGTTTCTTTTAGCATTAGGGATGATGTGCCTGAGCTTGAATGTTTCACTTGGGACCAACATGCCAAGTTTGATGGCGTTGAGCAACAACATGTTGGTCATGCTGATAGTCTTTTGGTCGCTCAACTTGACAGTATACCCGAGATTAAAAGTTTCCAATTTGATGTCTTTGAAGAGTCCCCGTATGCTGGCCAAGACAGAGATATGGTATACTTTTCATCATGATGTGAGTTCGAGGCCTTTTCTTTTGGTTTCAACTCACGTCAAGAGGAGGTCTGCTGTTGTGGAAAAAATGATGCACCCTTGTATAAAAGAGATACCTTCTCTTTTGCATGGAGTGGTTCTTTTGATGCTAGTCAACTCCTAAAAACTCCCCCTTACTACTATGTGTATGCTTCATGCATCCCCGGATGTCTCAGGAGGCTATTTTCTATGGCTTCCCTATGATGGCAAGGTAAATGGTGAAGTGTTCTTTCACCACATGAGTAGTATGTGTGATCTTATGCATGCATACAAGAGATTTAAACCATTGCAACTAGATGGTGAATGTAACAATGGTATGAGGGGGATCAGCTCCTTCAAAAGGTTCCTCTTTGACAGAGGAAAAAGCAATCAGTTGCCTCTTATTGTAACAATGTAAATATTAGTTAGGTTTCTTGTTTTCCAAGAAGAGCACAAGCACAGGTTGTTCCCCTTTAGAATGGTTGATCTTAATCCTTTAGAGGTTACAGAGAAGAGAGTTTTCCTTTTTCTTGTAGTTGTGACTCTACGCCCAATGGATTACATAGGCTACTGATCTATATGTTTAGCAGGCAAGCATCCCGCAAAGGTCGCCAAAAATGTTGTCATTTTATGACACCCTTGGTCCAACAGTAAGAACCAATCAGAGTATGTTCTATGGACCACCACTGCCTCAGCTGATCAAGGAGAAAACAATGGAATCATGAAGTATGAAGTGTTGTCTTGCCAGACCCCCCAGGTTCCCAAGTCTTCCCAACTTCAGTGACCCAAGTCTCCAAAATTTCCCCAACTTCAGTGACCCATGTCTCCGAAGTTCCTAAGCCTTCTCTTCCTCTCTCTTTCCCAAAACTCCAGAACCTCGAAGTTCCCAAGTCCCAAGTCTTCCCAACTTCGATGACCTAGGTCTCTAAAGTTCCCCCAACTTCAGTGACCCAAGTCTCTGAAGCTCACCCAACATCGGTGACCCAGGTCTCTGAAGTTCCCCCAACTTCGGTGACCCAAGTCTCTGAAGTTCCTAAGTCTTCTCTTCTTCAACCCCGGATCTCTGGAATCCCCAGGTTCCCAAGTTCCTAAGTCTTTGACCCCGGAACTCTGAAACCCCTAGGTTCCCAAGTTCCTAGTTCTTCTACCCCAGAACTTTGGAACCCCCAGGTTCCCAAGTTCCTTGTTCTTCTACCCTGGAACTCCAGAACCCCCAGGTTCCCAAGTTCCTAGTTCCTCTAACTCAGAACTCCGGAACCCTCAGGTTCCCAAGTTCCTTATTCCTCAAACCCGAAACTCTAGAACCCCCAGGTTCTCAAGTTCCTAAGTCTTCAACCCCGAAACTCCACAACCCCTAGGTTCCCAAGTTCCTAATTCTTCTACCTCGGAAATCCATTTGCAAAGGCAAAAAAACCCTTTTTCGTTTCACAAATTTTTTGGAGGACCGCGAACACTTTCAACATGGTCCTGACAACTTTTCCTCAAATTCACAGAGCAGCTTCGTCTCGACATATTATAACCAGATCCAGGTTGATAGCTTCATCTCATGCTTCCATCTCGAGTTATAATCAGTTATTTTCTACTTTTACACTTAACATAATTCAATCATTTTTCATTATAAAAGAGGGGTAAAGTTTATCATTTCTATCCCATTATCAATTCATTTAGTATTCAATCTCTACCCGAAGAGATTGGATCTAGTGAATTCCCCTTCTTTTAAATGTAATTTGAATAAGGTGTTTGAAGGGAAATCCGCAGTCAAACTTCCATCTCTCCTCGGAGGGAAGAAAAACTTTCCTCTTGATCTCTCCATCATTCACCCTTTTTCACTATTATATTTTGGTGAACCCAACGTCTTGCATGCTTTATTATGAAAATCATTACATATTTTTCATTTACAAGTTTAATTTTTCTGCAAACTTAGTGGTCAATTCATTCAAAAACCTTAGTTTTTAAAATTGAAATTGAACTTGTGTTTTGGTAAAAATTGCTTGTTATTGTCTTAGATCTGAAAAATTGCTTTGTTTGTCAAATTCAATTTCTTCATCATCTTGTTCAATTTGCAAATCAAATTCACAAAATTAAGATGTTAATTGTCAAAACCCTAATTTGTAAGAATCATCTTGGAATTTTGCAAAAAATGAATTTCCATTTTATTTTTAGATTTTTGACTGTTTTCAGACTTATCTTTTGTCCTAAAATTCAAATTTTCAATTTCCCTCCTTTTTCAAAATTCAATATTTCAAAAATTTAGTGGTTAGGTCCTAAAACCCTAATTTTCAAATTTAATTGGCTTTTGTGCAAATTTCAATCAATTTCAGTTTTCTAAACATTTTTCAAGGTGTCCCTATCCATTAGGTTTGACCCTTTTCAACTTTTCAATTCAATTCCTCTTTTTTTTCAAAACCCTAATAGGGTCCTATTTTCCCATCCAAACCTTCATTTCGCCTATCTAGAGATCATAAAATTCGCCAAGTTTTTGGGGGTTCTCTTTAAAATCATCCTAACTTTCATCCCTGAAAATTTTGAAAAAAGTTGGTCGAACAGTGTGCACTTTCAACACGATCCCTGGCTTTTTTCCCAAAATTTTGGGAGACTGTTATGACTGTATTTAATACCTTAAATCTAGCTAATTTTTTCAATTTTTGATCCCTCTTAAATCAAAAATACCTTCACAATTCAATATTTCAAATTTTTATAATTAAGTGGTTAATTATACCCTACCCTGATTTTAAAAATTCTGATTTTATCAATTTAAAATTAAGTCGTATCCTATTGGCCCTAATTTTAAATTCCAATTTCCTTTCATTTATCATAAACTCTTTTTTTTTTTGGAAATTGTGTCATTTTCTTCTTCCAACAAAGTCAAATTGTTTAATCATTATTTTCTCAAATTTTGCATTATTCAATTTTTGGGCACTTTATTCCTATCATTCAAAATTCAAATTTTCCCTCTAATGCATGAGTTTCACCACTATTAGTCCTACCTACACCATCCCCGTTAGATGAAGCATTAGAATTAAGGCTTCCCAAGGTTTGATTCTTGAGGAGATGGAGCATAATTTGGGTAACTTCTTTACTGAGGATAATGCTAATTCTTCACATCCTACTCATGTCCCTATCTATCCAATTGATGAATCTCATGATGAACAAGAAGAAGCTTTTACTAGAGTTTCCATATATCAAATTTCAAAATTGGACAGTCAATTTGATAACTTTCAACAATGGATGTCCCAAGAGTACCCTAATAGTGAAGCTCTTCCATTAATTGAAGGCCTTAAACACATGATTCAAAGTGATAAAAATGGAATTGATATATTGTGTGGCATTGCTCATATTGTTGATTCTAATGTCATGCCTATAAAGAGTTGTGTTGAGAACTTAGGTTATTCACAACCTTCGAATCAAATCAATCATTATATTCCTTTGTCTACTCCAATGGCTAGCATTCCTACCTTCACTTCAAACATCATGGCTACATCAACTCAGCATGTCATTCTTACACCCATTGGTCATGGGGGTAATCCCTCTTCTTCATTTAATCCTCCATCTTTACCTATGTCTTCCATAAGTGTTCACAATATCCCTCAACCAATCAGTGTAACACAAGGGGGCAATTCATTCCACAATTTTATTCCTCCTTTAAGTGTCGCATTTCCTACTCAATCATCACCTATGCCTACTTATCATAATGTCCCACCACCTCATTCTCAATCCATGTCTTCCTTAAATGACATCACACCACCTTCTCAATCAACCATGTCTAACATCAATTCTTCTACAGAAGCAACCATTAACAATCTTGCTCAAACTGTGTCTTCCTTACAACAACAAATTGCTTCCATGAGTCAATCCAAATTTAGTGTGCCCACATTTGATGTTGCGAGCCTGCTTTCTCTTGATATTGTTAAAGTCGTCCAGCCTAAGCATGTTGAGGTCCCCCAATTGGAACTCTATACTGAAAAAGATGATCTTCTTATGCATGTCAAAACATTTCAAACCTTGTGTAGTGATTTTGCTTATGATCAAAGATTGCTTGCAAAACTGTTTACAAGAACACTAAGAGATAAGGCTTTACAATGGTATTTCTCTTTGCCTTCTTATTCTATCACTTCTTTTCAACAATTAGAAAATGCTTTCATTCAACATTTTTAAAACATTGGTCCTACAATCACTTTGACTGATTTAATGCATTGTAAACAAGGTGTTAAAGAAAAAGTGACTGATTTCATTGGTAGATATAAGCATGTGTGTGCTCAAATTTCTTTTCCTATACCTGATAATGATATTCAAAGAATTTTCATTTCTAATTTGCAAAAAGATATCAGGGAAAAGCTTCTTTTATCTGAGTTTACTTCATTTTCGCAGTTGTGACCAACACTCCACAATTATCAACCGGTTGTAAGTCAAATGGAGCAATCTACTCCTATGGCTCCAAGTGATAAGGGAGAAAGCATTCAACAACCGTTTGCGAAGTTCAAGCCAACAAAAAGTTTCATCAAGTTCAATGACACAATCAACAACAACAATGTGAATGCTACAACAGGTGTGCCTCCTATTTCTAAATTCTTTAAAAGAGAAAGACAATTTACTTCTTTGAATGAATCTTTACATAGTATTATGTCTCAAATATTACAAAGAAATATTATAAAACTTCCTCTTATCAAACCAGTTGACCCATCTAATCTTGCATCCCCTTATTTTGATAGCAATTCCTTTTGTCAATTTCATCGTCAGTTTGGTCATGATACTGAGAAATATTTTGCATTGAAAAGAAAGGTTCAAGATTTGATTGATAATAATACTATATCCATGGTAGGTGTGAATGATAAGGGAAACAAATCAGTAACTCCTAATCAAAATCAACTGATTTTCACTGATCCTTTGCCTTCTCATACCTCTAACGTAATTGAGACTACACATACCTCTTTCTCTCCTTTTGACCTTACTACCACAACTTTGAATTTGGTGAACATGGTAGAGAAACAAAATGTTGGCATTTGGATATGTTGATATGGTTTTGTCATTGATGTCAACACTTGTCATCACTTGTCAACACTTATCAACACTTGGAGATTTTGGTTATGTTCACCAGCAAGTCAAAGACTTATGCAAAGTCACCGGTATTTGGTTCACTGGCAGATTATATTGTTCACCAGCACTTGGAATGACTTGGAGACTACTTGGTTATGTCGAAGACATTATTCAATCACTTTGTTTTGGCGATTTGGTTAATTGTTTATTCAGGTTTGCATATTTGTTGTTACCGGCAAATAGGTCCAGAATAAGCACCGACAGGTATACCTATTCCAGATCAGCACGGCATGTTATGGAGATGATTTATTATTATTGTAAATGCATTGAGCCGACATCATGCATCGGATATTGATTTACTTGTAATTGATTTTATTGTAATGTCTTTTAGTGAGCCAGCCTATTCAATTTGTCTTAGGTTATGGTATAAATGTAAGATCTCATTTGTGAGATTAAGAAGTGAATGTGAAAAGGATTGCAATAAGGTATATGTGAAAATAAGCAGAGCCATACACACAGACATCATTTGAAGGTTGAAGGAAGGATCTTGTGGAGGCAATCAGAACTAAATCGGTACTGAATTCAGCATATGAAGATGCTATTTTATGCAGTACATTATCATTGGATTTAACCATCCAATTGTAGTTAGTGTGACTCTCATTTTGTGATTGAGCAGTGAGCTCTAGGCAGTTGGCCTTTCTGCATGTGCATGTGCAGAATTCATATTGTACACACATACTATCTGCAGTAGTATCTTTTGATTGTGGGTAAGGCTTCCCACCATGGTTTTTCCCCTTACAGGGTTTCCACGTACAAATAATTGTGTTATGTGTTGTGGATGTTATTGTCTTTTTGTTTCATGCATTAATCTTTATCGATACTGTAATTAGCTATTAAGATTGTCTACTGGCATAAAGTTTGGTTTACTAGTCTTAAGCATTAAGTTTTGGTTAAGTTAATTTTGGTTGAATTTATTGGACAACTGATTCACCCCCCCCCCTCTCAGTTGTCTCTGTGACCTAACAATTGGTATCAGAGCTTAGTCCTCTTTTTGCAGAAGTTTAACAGCTTGAGGAGATCCAATATCTTCTAACTATTTCAAGAAGGACAGTCTGAAACTTGATGGAACTAACTATGGCATATGGAAGATCAGGATGGAGACACACTTGAATTGCATTGGAAAGGATATATGGGATGTTACAAAGAATGGCTATATTGCTCCTACTCAAGGTCAACCTATTCCACCTAACTTGGATAAAGATGAGGAAAATGATTGCAAAGCAAGAGAAGCACTTTTGAGCGCACTTTCAGATCAACAAGTCATGGGATTGTTAGATAGATCTACTGCTAAAGCTATTTGGGACAAATTGGAAACATTGAATGAAGGAGATTCCACAATAAAAATTGCAAAACTTGAATGCTTCTGGGTCAGGTATGAAAGTTTGAAAATGGAAGAAGATGAAAGAATTTCTGCTTTTATGGAAAGAGTAAATGAAATTGTTTTGGGTATACAATGTTGTGGAGGAACCTTAAGTGAAAATGAGATTGTTTCTAAAGTTTTAAGAGCTTTACCACCGGCATATAAAATAAAATGTACTACTATAAATGAATTAAGAACAATGCCTAATGCATCAGTATCTACTATCAGAAATACAAGTTTAGGAAGAATAGAGACAAATCTTGTTATTATGTTGATGAAGGAGTTACTGATGATTCTGATGAGGATTCGGCAAACAATGGATGGGCTTTTGTTGCTATAACAAAAGATCAACCGGCACCTACTGTTCAACCGGTAGAGCAGGCCCTAGTAGCTAAAGTTGAAGATAAGGATGAATGGATTATTGATTCGGGATGTTCACATCATATGACTGGTGATAAGAGTAAATTCTTAACCTTTCAGGATTACAATGGAGGTCTAGTAACAATGCCTAATGCATCAGTATCTACTATCAGAAATACAAGTTTAGGAAGAATAGAGACAAATCTTGTTATTATGTTGATGAAGGAGTTACTAATGATTCTGATGAGGATTCGGCAAACAATGGATGGGCTTTTGTTGCTATAACAAAAGATCAACCGGCACCTACTGTTCAACCGGTAGAGCAGGCCCTAGTAGCTAAAGTTGAAGATAAGGATGAATGGATTATTGATTCGGGATGTTCACATCATATGACTGGTGATAAGAGTAAATTCTTAACCTTTCAGGATTACAATGGAGATGATAAAGCTTGTTTGATCAAAGGAAAAGGCACTATATCTTTTTATGGTAAGCACAATACTGATAATGTTTACTATGTTGAAGGTTTGAAGCATAATCTTTTAAGTGTTGGTCAATTAGTTGAGAAAGGATTTCAGTTACAATTCAAGAATGGTAAATGCAAAATCTTAAATAGAATTGGTTTGGAAATTGCAACCGGTAATCAGACTAGAGGTAATATCTTTCATTTGAACAATAATGAGAAAGCATGTTTGATTGCACATATTGATGAAAGTTGGTTATGGCATAAGAGACTTTGTCATGTAAATTTTGATTGCATTGTGAAAATCAATACTACTAAGGCAGTTAGAGATTTACCTAAGATTGTTAAACCTCACAATCCGGTATGTAAGGAATGTCAATTTGGAAAGCAACTTAGAGCAACTTTCAAGAGTCCGGAGAAGTCTAACAATGTTCTTGATTTAATTCATACTGATTTACGTGGTCCAGCAAGAATTAGAAGTATACAAGGAGATAGATATTTTATGCTAATCATTGATTACTATTCTAGAATGTGTTGGGTTACTTTTCTCAGAGAGAAATCTGAAGCATTTGGGAAATTCAAACTATTCAAGGTAATGGTGGAAAATGAAACTGGCAAGAAAATCAAATGTTTTTTATCAGATCAAGAAGGTGAATTCACATCTAAGGAATTTAATACATTCTGTGAAGTGAATGAGATCAGAAGACAGTTATCAGCACCCCAGACACCCCAGCAAAATGGAGTTTTGGAAAGGAAAAACATAACTATCTTGGATGTAGCCAGAAGTATGATATCAGAAGCAAATCTACCTCATATATACTGGAGAGAAGCAGTCAATACAGTTGTTTATACATTCAATAGAGTTCACATCAGAGGTGAAACCGGTAAGACCCCACATGAACTATGGTTTGGTAATACTCCTCTTAAATATTTCAGAATATTTGGAAGTAAATGTTATATCAGAAGAGATGAGTATATTGGCAAATTTGATCATAGAAGGGATGAAGGAATATTTCTTGGTTATTCATCTAAGAGCAAGGCATATAGATGTTTTAACAAGAGATTACAGAAAATTGTTGAGAGTGCAAATGTAAAGATTGATGAACAGTTTAGAGGAAATTCAAGGTACACAGACTCTGAACCGGCAATAGACATAATCACAAATGAACCTATTATGAATACATCAGTACAGAATGGTGATCCAGTTACACCGGCATCATCTGGAGATTCAACAGTCACTGAAGAATAGCAGCAAGTAAAAACACCTTGGTATGTAAGATTGAATCATTCTGAAGATCAGATAATTGGAAACAAATTTCAAGGAGTTACGACAAGAGGAAGATTGGCAAATGAAGAGGTATGTCTTATTTCTCAAATTGAACCTACATCAATTAATGAGACATGTGAAGATAAATATTGGATTAAAGCTATGGAAGATGAATTGGAACAAATTGAAAGGAATAACACTTGGTCATTAGTTCCCCGGCCTAAAGACAAAAATCAAATTGGAACTAAATGGGTTTTCAGAAATAAACTTAATGAAGATGGCATGGTAATCAGAAACAAAGCAAGATTGGTGTGTAAGGGATATTCTCAAAAAGAATGAATTGATTACAATGAAACCTTTGCACCGGTAGCTAGAATTGAGGCAGTCGGACTTTTATTGGCTTTTGTAGCACACAAGAACTATAAAGTATATCAAATGGATGTTAAATGTGTATTTCTGAATGGAGATCTTGAAGAAGTAGTTTACATTGAGCAACCTTATGGATTTTCTTTGACAAATAACAAAGACATGGTTTGCAGGTTAAGAAAAGATTTATATGGATTGAAGCAAGCTCCTAGAGATTGGTATGCTAGATTGGACAAATATCTTTTGAAGCTTGGATACACTAAAGGTAACGTTGACTCTCATTTTGTAATTGAGCAGTGAGCTCTAGGCAGCTGGCCTTTTTGCATGTGCAGAATTCATATTGTACACACATACTATCTGCAGTAGTATCATTTGATTGTGGGTAACACTTCCCACCGTGGTTTTTCCCCTTACAGAGTTTCCACATACAAATAATTGTGTTATGTGTTGTGAATGTTATTGTCTTTCTTTTTCATGCATTAATCTTTACTGGTACTATAATTAACTGTTAAGAGTATCTATCGGCATAAAGTTTGGTTTACCGGTATTAAGCATTAAGTTTTGGTTGAGTTAATTTTGGTTGAATTTATTGGACAACTGATTCACCCCCTCTCCCCCCCCCCCCCTCTCAGTTGTCTCTGGGACCTAACACAAAAGACACCTAAGGATCCTTATATTACATTTGACCCTAGTGAGACCATTAGGGAACCCGATGGACCTTTTTACATAGTTACAAAGGTTAAGGATGTACCTTTCCATGGTGCTCTTGTCGATCCCTCTTGCATGGTTGATGTTATCACTGAGGAATATCTTTTCACTTTACGATTGCATAAACCAATCTATGATGACTCTAATATGGTTGTAAAGTTATTTGATGGATTCTCTTTTCCTACCATTGGTTCTATCACACTTCCTATTGAAGTTCACACTAAATCTATGGATGTCAACTTTGCTATCATTCCTTCTTCTGAGCAATTTTGTGTGAAGTTGGGCTACCCTTGGCTATCTTCCATGAAGGCTATTGCTTCTCCAATTCATAAGTGTTTGAAATTCCCCCACAATGGAGAAACCATAACCATGAATCATAGCTTATTTCATCCATCTGAAAGTAGCCCTAGTGTTCCTATTGATCTCTTTTGGCCTAGGCAATTTCAATCTCTTCCACAAAGGAGTGATGCTCTTTTTCCATCTTATAAAAAATGGAAGAACGATATGATCTTATCCTTGAGTCCACCTAGATCCCCAATAATTGGCATTCCCATCCTTCTTGAAGATGAAATCCTTCCCCTAACGGATAGGACTAATCTTCCTCCTAAGGAAAATCCTCAACCTATTCCTATGGATGTTACTATGTGTCTCCTAAAAAGAACAACAATATTCCTCTAAGGTTAGACCTGTACCACCTCCCCATGATGGACCCAGTCTCCTTCCCACACCTAATATTCCTCCTTTATATCGTGCAGTTCCACCTCCTTGCTCTTGTAGAGAAAAGAGGCCCACCTCTCCTCTTGTCCAACCTAAACGACCTCAACTGAAACCTCCAACTATCAAAGAGGAGACCGTTCCTCCTTTCATAAATATTCTTCCTCCTCCTCAGTCTTTTGCTAAGACTCAACGAAATTGTTGTGCGAGAGACCACCGATGAAGGCGTCGTGCGAGAGCTCGTGAAGTTGTTCCTCAAACCATTCGATCTCCCAAGACTTCATAATTTGATATGATTCCATTTTCTCTCAAGCAAGATGTTGAACCTACATCTCCAAATCCTAAGTTGCACAAAACCGGTGATGGTTTTACTCCTATTCTTTTTCGTATTCCTCTTTCTATAAATTTTGATGAAGAAATGAGTGAAAATGTTATTCATGATGGAAAAACAACTCCTAATGCTTCTAATAGTGATTATGAATATGTTGATGTGGACAAGCATTTATCAATTGAATTTTCACAAACCCTAATCCTAGCTCCTAGAATCGAACAAAGTGACTTATCACATGAGAATAGTCCTTGTTTGGATCTTGTGATAGCTCCATCTGTTGTGCTCGATATTGCTCCTCTGGCATGTTGTTCAACTTCCCGAAATAGTGATCAGCAAGATTAGGAGGTGGATTTCGTGCTAGATTAGCAATATTAGCACTGTAGATCTTCTCTCTCTCCTTTCTTGCTCTTTTGTGACCATTCTTCTATGTGTATCCCTGTTCTTCTATTTTTCCCTCAATGTCTACTTGAGGATGATGCAAAGCATTGAGATCTTTTTTGGTCTCTTTCATGTGGACTCGAAAGACATCCTCTCTTCCCTTTCTTCTAAGGTAGTGTCCTTTCTTTGGGTAATGACGATTATTATATGCACATATACATATATGATATGCATGAGTTATCATACAACATACTAACCCCGAGGAAAGCGAAACTACTTCGTGTTTTGTGTTCATTATCCTTGGGTTTATTCCTCGACTGGGGCTAAATCCTTGTGATTACGTGCTCCATCTCTTCTCTCTCTTAGGTGTATCCTACCTTAAAACAATCTCTCTCGATAAGACGCGCATGATCGCTTTAACGTGGGGGCATACACTCCGCTCATATTTTCCTTCTGGATACTTAGAATTATTTAGTGAACTTCTCTTTGCTTCACAATTTTGGTATCTTTTTCATGTCTCATAATGAGGGGAACCTTGCTACTTGCACTCATGGTTTTCCCTTCTTGATCTTCCCTTTTACTTTGTCAATCAATGTCATAAGATCCTAAGTCCACTTGGGGATTGGTGCATCTTGCCTCTTTGATGTGGTAGAAGTCTTTCAATCTTGTTTCCTTGTACTTTACCGGCAATATTGGCGTATGCTTATACTCCTGCTAAAGTGGGGGCTAAATGTAGTGTCATGAAATTGTGACCCTTGCAATTGGCGACCACATTAGGGTCTTCGCGTTGGCGATTCGAATCCCGAAGTCTGATCGGAGACCCGAGACTTGCTCAACCCCTGAAAGCTGCCTTGTTTTGCCCTCTGCACTACCTGAACCTGCTTCCTGTCTTGAGACAAGGGAAGGACAGGTGCAGGGCGCCTTTGTCCCCCTAGGACAGGGGTGTGGCGCCCTTGTCCTTGCCCTATTTTGGGGCTCCCCTATGTCCTATTTTTGCATTGGACATTGCATAAAGCGAGAAAACCTTCCTTGTGTCGGCCTGTGATGGAAAATCAGTCAATTAACCCTAATTGGTGAGTATATAAGTCTCATTCACCTTCCCATTTGCATAAATTGTAATTTTTCATTGATCACGCATTCAAGCATTTAAGCATTCCTTTCCAGCATTAAGCATTCTCAAGTCTCCCTTCAAGGCTAGGTGTTGCATTCAAGACAAGGATTCAACCATTGAAGAGGAGATCCCTTTCAACATTCAATTCAATACAAACAAATCTACCTATATTCTATCTACAACCTCCCTTGAGGTGACTTACATTTCAGTATTCATTTACATTTACTTGCAAGTACTTTCTTTCATCATTTGGGTAATTCTAAAATTGGGGTTTGACTTGAAGGAAAACCCCCACTCCCAGCCCCTTTTCCTCTCTTTTTTGTGTGTGGGTTGCAAGAGCACAACTGTGTTTACATATTTGGACTCCATTTGCAGAGGCAGAAAAACACTTTTTGTTTCATAGATTTTTTGGAGGATCGTACTTTCAACACGGTCCTGACAACTTTTCCTCAAACTCACAGGGTAGCTTCGTCTCGACATATTATAACTAGATCCAAGTTGGCAGCTTCATCTCATGCTTCTATCTCGAGTTATAATTAGTTTTTTGCTACTTTTACACTTAACATAATTCAATCATTTTCCAGTCTAAAAGAGGGGTTAAGTTTATCATTTCTATCCCATTATCAATTCATTTAGTATTCAATCTCTACCCTAATAGATTGGATCTAGTGAATTCCCCCTCTTTTAAATGTAATTTGAATAAGGTGTTTGAAGGGAAATCCGCAGTGAAACTTTCATCTCTCCTCTGAGGGAAGAATAGCTTTCCTCTTGATCTCTCCATCATTCACCATTTTCACCATTACAATATCTATCAAGTTTCAGTTTTGAGAGAATAGGTAAATGGGAAGGAAGTCAGATTGGAGTATGTGTCTACTAAGGAACATATTGTAGACATCTTCATGAAGCCTTTTCCTAAGGATACTTTTGAGTATTTTAGAGGGAAGTTAGGGGTGATTGCCCCTCCTGATCAAAACTAAGATGCATTGGTATGCATCAGTCTGGTGTATTTCGCAGTCATATCTTGTGATCCAAATTGATGAGTGGTAGTTTCTACTCAAGGGGAGTAGTTAGTTTTGTGAGTCAGTTTTGTGGTTTGATTGCAAATATGTGCCTTTGTCATGATGTCAAAGGGGGAGAGAGTCATGTGAAAAACTGTAAAGATATGAAAAAAGGAGAAGAGTTGTGTGCAAGGTCTAAGCGGGAGGTGTTTATTTATTTGTCATTGATTGTTTTTCACATAATATGTTGGCATGAATGCCAAAGGGAGAGATTGTTGGAAGAATGCTACAAATATGTGCTTGAGAGATATTTGAGAGATGTACTGACATTGATGTCAACATATTTCTATGTCTAAGACAGTGATGCAGTATAGCTCAGTGATTTAGTTTGTTTGGTATGATGAAGATCAGAGTTTGTGGATTAAAGGGTTTGTAGATGGTTCTTTGTAGTTGGTTCAGTTCAATTCTCAAAGGTCCACATGAAGATTTGATTGAGTTATTGGTATATGTGTTATGGTTTATTTTTCAGTTGTTCAGTGGTGACAAAGTGATAGTATTTTGATCTACATTGTGCCACATAGTAATATCTTGATCTTCGAATTTGGAGGAATGTTTGGAACATTGGTGTCTGTCCTCAATTCAAGTGGTTCATCATTTGGAGGTCCCTAAGTGATTTTTCTAGGTTGACAGTCATTGCAATTAGTGTTCTTAAGGTTCAAGGTATGAAGATGTTGATGATTCTAGTAATATGTGTTGGTGCGGATGTTGCTATGGTAATTCATGATGTTTGTGGATGTTTTTGGATCGTGTGCCTTCTGTGAACATGGTGGTCCGCATTGATCCTTGTGCTCATAATTGATGTTTTTCTTTGGTATATTGATGTTATTCATGTTCTTGGCCGACCGAATGCTTGTAGCGTGTTGCGAATGTTCATGGCATAATTTTTGGAGGTGTAGCCTATTCGAGGTGAAATATTTGGGTCTGTGCTATGTCTTGACTGACATTGCTTGGTCTACATGTTATTTTGTGTTGAGTATAGTTGTATTTTTGTAAATAGGTGGTGAGTGTTGAGCCGACTTTGATGATTTCTCCAAGGTTGATGTCATGTATAAATAATTGTTATAATCTTTGTATTCAGTGTGGTAGAGGTGTGTGAATAAGAGAGTGCGTATGTGCGTTGAATGTATACATCTTTGACGGCAGAGGAGTGTGAAGAAGATAGTTGTTTTGTGTTTCAATGGGACTGAACCGGGCATTAAGAAGATGCTATTTCTCAGTTCATGATTTCCAGATGTAATCCATGATTGTTGTAGGCAGTGAGCCTCTCTCTTTTGTCAGTGAGCCTTCTTGTTTTGAGAAGTGAGCTCTAGGTAGTGTGCATAAAATAATGTGCATTCCCCATTGTAATACTTCTAACAGAGTATACCTATTTTTTAGGTTCATCCCCACCATGGTTTTTCCCTTGATCTAGTTTTCCACGTCAAAAATCTTGGTGTTATGTGTGTTTATGTTGTGTTGTTGATCTATGCTTTCATGTTTGATTATCAGATTTGAGAATAAGTTTAAGTTTAAGAGTAGAAGAATAGATAAATTAGAAGTTAGATTAGAATATGAGAAGAAGAAATTGTTGCTAAGGCTTGTAAATAGAAGTACTCTTTTCATTGAAGATATGGTGAAATGTGTTATTTCAACAAGATACATGGTTTCTACTTCTCATTTGCTTTCATGTTGATTAGTTGAATGATAGAGCATTGTGTATGATTCATGTTGAAACTCCTAATCCATACCACTAGCAGTTTGTTGATTAGCAAATTCGCCTTGTGTGGTCAATTCGAATACTTGAATGAGCTTAAGTTCAATTGTTATTCAATCATTGATATGCATTCAATTAATGGTGTCTATTCTTGATAATGATTTGAAAATCATCTAATTTCCTTAGAAGATTTTCACTAAGCTTTGTGGAGTTGTTGCTTTGCATGTCAAAGCAAGGCTTAGTCGAGTTGCACCAAAGATTGTTCATCGGTCCTACAATCTTAGACTTCTTAAACCCTATGTATTTTTCCCTTTTTTTAATTCTCCAAACAAATAGTTAAGAATCTAAGTTCCAACAATTCAAGCATTCAATTATTCAACGTAAGTCCCCTTGGATTACCAAAATTCACATCAACCATTGAGCTTATCCACAGGTCGTGACTCGACACTAGGAACTTTGAAGTTGTCTCATTTGATTGTGAAGCATAGCATTTGAGAAACTTTATTCAAGAGAGGATAAGATACCTTGGTATTTTATTATGTGTTTGATTGTGCATTAAAAACACATCAACACAAACCCAACCCCCAAAAAAAATTTGACTAATACAACAAATTGAACCCTCCAACCCAAACTGTTAGCTTAGGCCATAAGCTTTATCTATTTTTACCCTTACCTTATGACCACCTCTTGGCTTGGTTTTAAACGTTTAACACAAAAGAGGAATCAAACATTCATATCATACCCTCAAATGCAAACCAATGTACATTAACTCAATATTCATTCCCTCTTCCTTTATCTTAACAAGCTTTCACACGAGAAAAACACAATAAAGTAGACAACAAGCCGCTCTTAACAATAAACATATGCTTGTAGCAAGGAATTAAGGTTCTTTTGACTCAAACATATACCTAAAACTAAATGCACAATTGAAGGTCTATCTCTTCTATTCTTCATTGGTTTGTTATTCTCTCTATGCAATCACGCTTTCCTTCATTTCTTCTTTCCACCCTTTTGCTGCTTATTACCAGAAATCAACTCAAAGCTAATGGAGCCCAAAACTTGGTTCAAGTTGGTTCAAGGATTCGACAAAATGATGATTACAAGTTTAGTGTCTCTCCACTAAAACATGTCAAGCTAGCAAATTTACGCATTTTTAAAAAATGACTTGTTTTACTCCAAAAAGTGTCATTCACCCCTTAATCTTGAAATGTGACATACAAAACATTCAAAAGGAAAGAAAACTCATTTTTCATATTGTGAATGAAAAACAAAAATATTTCTCTTCTTTGTTAAACTTATTTTCTTGCTTGCCATTGCACAAATAGAGTTGATGATTGATCCTTGAATGCTCCAATATGTTTGTTGTGTTATTCCTACATATTTTCAAGTGTTTGTTTGTTGTCAAGGAGATCGTAGAGGAAGATATCTTCAAAAGAGGTAGGTTTTTTTAGTTTTTGGTTTTTTTTTTCCTATATATTTTTTACAAATGAACTCTCTTGTTTTGTTTTGATGTTTTTGGTTTGTTTTCATTCTTCTAGGTATCTATCATACATAATTTTTTTAAATGAAAAAATGATTAAATTTAATAATATAATTTTATTTTCAAACTTCATTTGTTTCAATTCTTCGAATGTATTTGATGCAGAGCCAGACAACAAACTAGGTGATAACCTTCTCTCACCCACAACTACTATGTCTTTGTCAAGTTGTTTTGTTTGTTCAAGGTGTCAAACAACACACCTGCCAAGTTCTCAGCTCACACAACAATTTGTGTGACCGGATCCATACCGGATTAGTATCTTCTGGTACTGGTGGGATGAAAACACTCTACCCTTGTGTGAATGGCAGGCAATCTTTTTGGTACTGGTGGGATGAAAACCTATTGAATTTTTTCTATTGGTGGTCCAACCAACACAAAACATCCATAAGATCTGACTATCAAATGTGTTAGGGGGTACTTGTCTCACAACTGTCCTATTTGTCTAGTAGCCCTACTGGTTGACTAGTAGCCCCACCGGTTGAGTTCTCCACACACAACTTAACAAAATTCCAAAGGACAAGATAAACTAAGAAAAGATTAAGATACCCTTTATCAAGTTACACAATTCCCCAAAGAATTAAACTCTAACCCCAAGTTTGAAGGGTCTATATCCTTGCTATCCTTCCAGAACTAATTAAGCCAATTAGGCCTAATTTACAAAGCAACTACCCCTTGTATTAGTCCCCCGTATAAACCAACACTTCTTCAAGGTGGGGTAAGGTGTCAAACCACCAAATCCAAGGTTTCAGGATTTGATCCCATCTTCTTTGTCTACTACAAGTGATTTTCACTTCTTCAGTTCAGGTGGTCACATAGAAATGCTCGCTTAGGGTCAATTCAATCTCTTCAGGCTTGGAGCCTCCCTACAAACCAACACTAAGATATTATGGTAAAATGGAACCTCTAACATTTTCCCATAGGTTGTTTGGTCCTCTGGTGAAAATGTCAGATTAAGGGCATCTTTACAGTGAAACCCTAGGTGTTGGCAGGGTTTGTGACCAATCCGGGTAGGTTTTGATGGATCTCTACAACCCGATTGTTACAAGACCTCAAACTTGATTCAAATGAAAGGTAAGAGACTTCCCTAAATCATCCAATTGGTTCCAAGCATCCACCAGTCCATACTAGTCATAAATGAACATCAAACACGTAGAATTTCCGAAAACTCCAAGTATATTGTATTGCTCCAAACTCCAAAACATTACCAATTTCAACAACTTCCACAATAACAACTAGAACAACCCTGAAATCGATCCAAGTGGGAATAATATAGCCTTCCTAAGGGTTTCCAATCACTTTTCAAACTTTGGAACCGTTGGAAGATTAGTTACCCCTTTTTATAGCATTTTGCAATGACAACAAAAGTTGTCAACTTGCACTTTTCAAATTTGGCGACTCCAAGGTGTATTCGGCCTATTCCAAGGATTGGTCTGATGTTTCTAAGACCAATATTTATTTTCCTGACTCATGCCTAGACTCCTACTGACCCACATGGTCATTTGTCCACGGTGGCATATAAAATGCAACCATGACAATGCCTTACATCAATTGGGTCTTATTGGCTCACAAACCTATCAACCTACTTCATATGATCATTTTCACCTCATGGGTGATATTAGACTCTTTTAGGCTTCATTTGTGTCTTTGGGTGCTCCTACACCAGTGTTGTTATTGATCATGTTGTGTTAGGTATTATAATGGCAACCGTTACTAGCTTCGTAAGCCAACCCTACTTCAAAAACAAACTCAAACTCTCCACTTTGGAAATATGTTGAAATGGTACCACAACTTCCAAGTGGTGGGGCTTATGTTTGCATTTGTGGTCATTGTAAAGTTAGATACTTGAGCTCATGCAGCCAAGTGAAAAGCTATTTGTGCAAGATCCCTCAACAAGGCATCAAATTTTGTCTAGGCGTGGATGGTAAAGGAATTCCTAAAGCAGAAATCTTGACATATATCGAAGAGAAAGAAGAAGTAGACCACATAGTAGATCATAAATCAAAACATCTTTTGTTAAATAAAGGATCTTGAGGGATGAAGCCGCCTCCACCACAATCTCATTTTCAACCTACAGAGAACCATCCATTTTTGTCCATACCTCAAGAACAACTTGGGGCCTCTACACATAAGAGATGAAAGGGTTCGTTCAAAATTTCATTTTATAATGAGTCTAGGAATTATCGGTGTTGAGGTGTATCTATGTTATTGGATTGGCAATCAATGTTGTTCGCTCACCATATTAGCAAAAAATGGTGAAATAAATTAGTGAGGCTCCAAAAGGGTACAAGGGCCCATGTTTTGAGAGGTTGTGTAGCACCTTATTAGATAAAGAGGTGAAATTTTTAGAGGAATCCTTAAAGCCCATAAAGGATTCATAGGTTGAAAGAGGGTTGTCCATCATCTCAGATGGATGGAAAGATGAAAAAAATTGCCCATTGATCAATGTTATTGACACATCCCTTAAAGGGACATTGTTTTGAGAGCAGTGGATTGAGGAAGTGGACTCTAGAAATGTTGTGCAAGTTATAACACACAATGAGAAAAATTGTAGGGTTTCTAGGTTATTCGTTGAGGAGCATTATTGGCACATTTTTGGGACACCTTGTATTGTCCACTCCCTCAACCAAACACTACAAAAATTTGGCATCAAAATTGATTTGATCAAACAAGTGTATGTTGAGGCCAAAGAAATCCAAATGTTCGTCACCAACCACCGTATGTCACAAGGCATATTTAGAACATTCTTCAAATTGGAGTTGTTGACAATAACTTAAATAATAAATATGTTTCACTTTAGTAAAGTTTTTAATTTTATTTTAATTTTTGTACATTTATTTTTTTCCAAATAGGTTGTTGAGACTCGTTTTGCCTCCAACACAATTGTCTTGAGTCAACTTATGAAGGTTAATGAGGCACTTTCTAACATAGTCATAAGCTTAAATTGGTCTTAAGGCAATCTAGCACTACAAGGGCCAGAAAGGTTAAGAAAACTATCCTCAATGACATATGGTAGTATTGTGTTGAGTGTCTCCTCAATCTGAGTGAGCCCATATTGAGCATGATTAATTATACTAACATGGTTAGGCCTTGTTTGTGTGAGGTGTGTGATGGCATTGATGCAATGATTGAGAAAATGAAAGTCATCATAAATGCAAATGAGAGAGATCTTGAAGAAAATAATTCTTCAAATAACTAAACAATCATCGAAAAGAGATAAAACAAAATGACCTTTCCTACTTGCCTTTGCATTGACTCCCAAATATTATAATTCTTGGCTCCTTTTTTTGACATCAAGAATTGCCCCATATAGAGATGTTGAAGTCTCTCCCAAGTACAATGTAGCACTTTGCAAAGTCTTCACTAATCATGACATGCAAGATGCAGTGAGGGCTAAGCCGACGGGTTTCGCATGCTCCAACAATTGTAGTCTTGATGATCTTTAAGATAAGTATATGGTCAATGCTCATAGTTGGTGGTACTTCCATGGCCAATCATACACACACCTACAACCTCCTACGATAAAAAATTTATTGCAAGTTTTATAAAAAAATCTTTTAAATTCATCTTCTCTGTTTTATTTATATTTCATATTTTGAAAATTTCTCTCTAAAATTTTCTTCATAGGTTGCTAATTCATTTGCATCTAAGAGGAATTGGAGCACATACTCCATCAACTCAATAAAGTACAATAGGCTACACTCAAAAAAGGAAGAGGGCTTAGCGTTTGCGCATTCAAGCTTGTGCCTTCTTACAAACAAACAAAGTGGCTACAAAGAAGGGGACACAAGGAAGTGGGATATCAAGCCAAAGCGTATTAACTTGGATGCTTCCATTGCCCACTTTGTTGCACTTGACATCGATAATGACTATGAGCCAACTAGTGACCATGAGAGTGCTAGTGTTAATGCTAGTGCCAGTCGCACTATTTGTGATTCTAATTGGCCACTACATAGATCATCTAATATGGATGGTGATGAAGATATTTTTTAAAACCCATATGATATTTGACAAATGATGGTTGATTGTTGACACTTGACATTATTATTTTTTGATTTTAATAGATATTATGACATTCAAGTTTGACTAATATTTTATTATTAATATGGTGGTGTATTTTGAACTTATTTACTCTTGCAAATATGTATATATTTATAATTTTAATATGTTTTTATATCGACAAACCCAAAACAAACCCAACCCTAAAAAAATTGACTGAACTGGCAAACATAATTGGTAACTAGAGTTCCTATAGAAAGACAAAGAAGCCTACGCCTAAAGTTGGACATAAGTTCAACACACTCAATGGAAAATGATCTGATATGCATAGTTAACCTATTTTTTATAAGCATTCTATTTATGCTTTGTTTTCTCATGGGTTGAGGTGTTGAGTCAATTTTGGGGACTAATTAGAGAAGGAGCATTTTTAGTGCCTATGATCTTATTCCCTTGATTTGGGAATGGATATTAGTATGATCTTCCTTTCAGTTGAGAAGCTCTTATCTTTTCATATTATTTTACATGTTGCAATTGTGTTTGACCTTTTGGGTTGAATAGTTAGATGTTGAGAAGGCTTTTCTATATGGGGATTTGGAGATCTACTTATCATTGCTAAAGCACCTGGTGGTGTTAAGGAATATCATTATTTGTAGAGTATGTCTCTATGGTTAAAGTTCATTCCAACTGAGATTTGATACATACTTGGATTTGAGATTTGTGTAGAGTTGTGTTCCATAGGGGCACATCCCTAGCCCTCAAACCCTCATCCTTGTCCCCAATGGCATTCAGGTATGTTAGGTTGACAAGGGACATCTCTTGGCTATCCCTAAAAATCTTTAAATTTTTGATACTTTTTTTAAACATGTTGCAGAAATAGGAAACACCATTAGAACATTTGATCGTCACCAAGACAGTTGATGTCTAAAATGTTCCTAGACATCTAAGATGGCACAAGATGTCTGAGACGTCCCTCGACCATCCCAGGGATAGCCAAGTGTGCCAACAGCAACGCAAGTTTTATAATGTTTTTAGAAAATGAATCATTCATGAAATTGGGAAAAGACTATTAAATACACCATGACAACATTATAACAACAGTAAAATTAACCATGACAACAATTGGTGTAGGGGCACCTATGGGTCCAAGGAGCCAATAAAGATTTTGTCATTTCTTTTCATGTTTTTTTGTTCATTTGGGATGTAATAAGGTCTTCATGATGACCATTTTGAATTCATTTGAAGTCACCTTGTAAGGCATTGATGCCAATTGCTTGTATGTGGCTAATTACGACCACATTGGTCAACTTTGGTCAACACCTCCCAATGTGTGGTATGGGAGTGGATATAATGTATTTGATGTTTTTATGTCTCATTTGACATGTTTGCAAGGTTTTTGGTAGTTATTTGAGGCAATTGTACAAAATGAGCAAAATTGTAAAAGTTGCTGACAACTTTTCAAAGTTGTCAAGCAATATAATCACAAAAAGTGGTTCCAACGGCTAACCAATCCAAAAGATGGTTAGAGCCATTGGTTTTAAAGTTTAAATAGACCCATCAAGTGTTGAGGAGGGGTTGGATGGAAAGTTTGTATAGAGAACTCAAGTATTGAATAAAGTTTGAAGAACATTTCTCTACAATTTTCTATTAAAATGTTGCACTTTCCTTCATATCTTTCTTGTTTCAACGTTCTAGCACATGAGAGTGGATTTTTTGGAAAGGTCTCTGAGTTTCCTTTCATTTGAGATCAATTTCGCTTGATTTCATTGAGTTTTGACCATTCTGCAATTGAATTTGTTAAAACTAGTTTGAAACCCTAGGTTTTGGGGTTTTGTCAAAGAATAATGTAGAACTGACCATTCCATCAACGGCTTGACTCAAGACTTGGTGTAATGGTAGGTGTGGTAGTGTTCTGCTTGCATTTTCATCAGTTTTTGCAAAGGAGGAGTTTGGAGGGAAATTTGAGTGCTTGAGGGCTTAACATCCTCATGTGTTAAGCCGGTAGGACAAGGTTTGAGTAAGCATTTGGATTTTTGGTACCAACACAAGCAAATAGATCTTAAAACCTATTTAATCCTTTCATATTTGGCATGTCCATGCATTCCATGTTGGGTGTGAAAGTTGGTGAAGTGTCTATAGGGTACCTCTAGTGCAATCAAAGACCTAATAGGGCTCTTGGAGGACTGTAACAATCAATTTTTGGACATTTTGGTCCAAAACACCATATCCTGATTTTGATTTATGTTTGAGAACTTCCAAAAGGGTATCTAGAAGTGGTCTTGTTTTGTGCTTAGGGTCAAAGCGTCAAAATATATGGCCAAAAATCTCTCTAAGTAGGACTACTAGGATCTAGTCACCCCGAGAGAACCAATAGTGTGGAATGGCCTAAAAGGGCTTGTGACAAAGGCGATTTTGGTTTATTTGAGTCAATCTGAGTTTGTGGACATTATGGGTTACCTGCCTCTAACCTTGCAAGTGTCTTTTGTGGTGTTGTCTCAAGTTGCCACGTTGTGAGACCTAGTCAAAGGTTGAGAGCCTTGGGTTCAGTAACCTAATGTGTACCCTGGAGTTTGAAGTTTAAAACCACAGCCTTGGTGTTTTGTTAACCCTCTCAATCCCTCTGCATTAGCAATATAACAGTAGAAATAAATATATAATGACAGCAGTGTAGAAGCAATAAAATTAATCATGACAACAATGATGGCAGATATAGTAGTATAACAACAAAAATTATCATGATTCAAAATCCATAGCCAATAATATAAGCTATATAATATATAACAGCTCGTGTGACCAGATCTTCCACCCAACCCTCGAAGGGGGTTCGTCCTCTTCCCTATGCCAAATCCTCCGCTATGGTGGTTTGTGGACAGGATGTCGTGGACAACATTGGGTTCTACCAACACTGTGCTCTGGTGTGTACATTCTCTAGTCTCTGGCCTTCTCTACCGAACCTTCATCGTTGCGTAAGTGACTTTTGGCGGCCTTTGGTTGCTCACAATATTGAGCTTTTTCCTTGTGCTAAAGGTTTTTTTATCACTTCTTTAGATCTTCTGCTGATCGAGATTTGGTTTTGGGTATGTTGTGGGCTTGGGGAGTGCACTCCCTCTCTGTTAAGCCTTGGACAACTTCTTTTAACCCTCTCACTGAACCACTTAATGTGCGTCCACTTTGGGTTCGCCTCATCAATCTCCCTCTTCATTTCTTGGAACACTCTTGTTATGAGGCTATCGGTAACTCTATTGGTCATTTCTTGAAGGTCTATGAAGCTACATCCTCAATGGACCACACTACCTATGCTCGCATTCTTGTGGACATTGACATCTCCTCTCCTCTCCTGGGAGATGTGGTTCTTATGGTGGGGGATACGCCTTGGTCACAACTGCTAGATTTTGAAGGCCTCCCCTTCCGTTGTCGAAGATGCTTTTCTACGAGTCATCTTGCTTCAGACTGTTCTGTTGCATGCCACAAAGGTGTTTCTACCTGGTAGAAAAATGCTATTGTTGATCACTTAATAGTCAATGCTCCTAACTCTGTGTCTGTTGACTCCTCTCATGAGGATGTTGTGCCCCTCACAGCTATTGATCCTCTTGTTGCCCCTTTTGTGGCCTCATCTCCTAAAGTCCCCACTTCTATTTCTCTTGTTTTGCAGCCATGTTCTTCTTCTGCTGGATCTACTTGTGTTGCTATTGTTTTGTCACAGCCTATTGCGGCTCTACACCAGCCTTCTACTGCTCTATTGCAACACCTTGTTGACACCACTGATTGTAACCCTACAGGGCCCCTCCCAATTGATCTCTTTTTTGATGGACCTAATGACAACATCGTCTAGACTGTGGTTGCTCGTAGGAGGAAGGGAAAGTCTTCTCCCCTACCCAAAACCCCCCCTCGTGGGGGTTTGGGTGTCTCACCCCCCCCCCCTTGAGGGGGGTCTTTTTTGTTCTCCAGTTGCATAGCATTCCTTGCCTGTCTAACTATGTTTGTTTCTAACTACCTATGGTCGGTTGTTCTTTTGCCAACATCATTTCTCTTGATGTTGTTTGTTTTATGTTGATAGTTTTCTACTATGTTAAGGGTCAGCGCCCTAGTTAGCGTTGCTTTACTAATAAAAAACAGTTAACAATAGCAATAATTTAAATTTTTTATTCATTGTTCAACTTTAAACTCAAGTCTCAAACTTCAAATCTTTTAATATTGTATTAGAGTAGGTCATTATTCTAAGTTGCAAAAGAGATTAAAGGTGCAATAGTAATGGTCTGGTACAGTATGTATGGTATTGGGTAAGAAGCAGAGACAAACAATTTTTTTGTGAATGTGATTATACAATTTTAGGATGGCATTTATATTGTTACTAAAAAACAATAAAGTGAAATAACAGTAAATCACCAACATTATATGAATTTGATAAATTGTGAAAACACCACCTTAATGCAAGACCACCAACATTTTTGACACAAATAAAATGATTTGATTAGCTCTACACTAATGTTCCATGGTGTTTTGGGGACAATAGTTTCTTTAGTCATTAACCTTTTGCTTGTGAGAAGATGCAGTGCTTTGATTGTCGGGATGTGATCAAGTCAACATGTCCATGTTTTGGACTAAGATGAGCAGCTGAGGTGGTGCCTAGTCGTCATCAACCCAATAACATCATTCCAAGTCGAAGTACCCAAATTCAATGTACTTGACTCACCCAACGAGGAGTATAACTACCATATGTGGAGGCACAAATTTCAATGTACCTAACCTCATCACTCATTGGTGCACATTCAGAGATGGACATGTGTTCTATTCATTGTAATTTTCTCATCGATCAAGAGGGAGTTTGTTGTAACAAACTCTAATTAGGTTTTTATTATTAGATCTTGGCCATTGATTTGAGAATCAATCTGAGTCTTTCATTTGTAAAGGGAACTTCATAAAAGGCTTGCTCTCTTCATTTGCAAAGGGTTAATAGACAATAGTTAGCAGCAGAAGTTAATAGCAATAAGATAACAAGTAGAGTAGAGTAGGAGAAGGCAAAAATTGTTGCCAAGGCATGTAAACAAACTTACTTTCATTGAATTTATGGTGAATAGTGGTGTTTCTTCTACATATTGCATGGTTTCTCGTTATATCCTTAAATTTAGATAAAGTCCATTGATTGTAATGAAGTGTGATGATATTTGATGAATCCTTCAGTTCATACCATTTACACCTTGTTGGTTGCAAGTTGTAGTGCATGGTTAGTCTGAACCTAATTATTATTTGTGGCTAAGTTCGATTGTGAACACTTCATTTGGATCACGCCAGTATTGGGTGTTTGAATGGATTGTTTACAATATAAAGATCTTTCACTACTTTAGGAGATCAGATTATTTCTATGGCGTTGTGAGCTATCTCCGGTTAAGTAGAAAGTAGTTTCATGAAGGATTCGTCTATCAAAGCATCATTCATTATTGTCATTGTCCTTAGGAATTAAGAGTTAGCATAGATTCTCTAAACCCTTCCCCTTTTTCTCTTTTTTCAATTCAAATCAGTTTAGGAGAAAGCATCACAAGATTGCAATATCAAATGATTAAGTTCCAATCACATTGAAGGAATTCTAATTGTAGTTCAAGTATAAACGTCAGTCCCCTTGTGATTCTAGCAAAATCACATCAACACACTGAGTCTATCCATGTATAAAGTCAAGACCTAACTATTGGAACCTTGGAGTCATCTCGTTTTATCACATAATTTAGCATCCAAGAGATCTTTGTTCAAGAGAGGATTATTTTATTCTATGTTGCATGGTGTCATAAAAAACCCATGAACACAATCCTTTCCTTTCTCAATTGAATTGATCTCCTCTTTTAAATCTTCAATTGTGGGAAGTCACACCTCTCCATAAGAAATGAGTCATCACTCTTCATTACTGCCCTTTGAGAATAATTATTTATTTCCAAACTGATGATTGATGATCTGATTTCTATTTATCAAAGTTATTACTCAATGAATTTATGAATTGATGATTCACATTGATTACTAATTATTCCCTCCTCATATATACCTTGTCATGCTCAAAGGACACATTCCTTTATTCGTTGTTGTTGGTCTTAAATATTTTTTTTTTTTTTATTGTTATTTTTATGATTATATTTTTTTGTTTAGAGAAATCATAGGAGGCAGGAGAATAACCAATGACTTGTCCATATTTCAGATTTTATTTTTATGTTTGATCATTGTTGCCCAAGTCTATTAATCAACCCCTTAATAGAATAAATGTTTTATTCCATCGCTCAAGTCTAAGGGCTATGATTTGACTAATAAAGGTTGCAATCTAATTGTTATACAGGTTGCTATCTATCTTGTAATGGTGGGGACATGACATTTTGTAATGTGATATTAGGAACTTGGGAGAACTAAGTTTGTCTTGGAATGGATCAAGAGATGGTGAACAAGAATATCAAGTCAGTCAAAGGAAGTATGCTACCTCAGTTTTACAGCAATTCAATTTGCAAGATTATAAATCAGTTAGTGTTCTTTGACAGTAGATGAGATAGAGGACACATGCATCGCCCTTTATGTGAGTGCAACTGGTAGTTTGCTATGGTTTGCACCAAACTAGACATTACCCAAGCAATAAAAGTCCCAAGAAGGTCTGTGTCAATATTAGACAAGGATACCAGAGTATAGACGATCTTCAAGTTTATTTTACACATCTAAATGTTTTGCTACCTAAGACATACATTGTGTAGAAGATTGGATATGCAGAGATTTGTAGTTGCAGGTTGAGCAAGAGATGTGAATGGTGGGAGATCCACCAATGGGTATGTGTTCACCCTATTTTGCAATATGGTTGATTGGATGAGAAATGGTTAATATGTGCTTTCTCTTTCAACTTCAATTTCAAAGGCAAAGGTGAAGTACACTGATATTCATGAGTTGTTTCTGAGCAATGATGTGTAGCTCTAGATATTGTTGTTGCTTGGTGAAGTCCATGAGCATAGAGAAGCTTAGATGGTGCAACTTGGTTATAGGTTTCCTACCCCTAGTGGTTAGTTCATTTTGTTGGAACCCTTTATGTTCTTTCATAGAGTATACAATAGGTAGAATATTAAGATTAGGTGTGTTGCATACCTTGCAAATCCTTGTAGTAATTTGGGATATTATTATAATGTCAGAATTAGTTAGGCATGATAATATTTTAATACTATTCATATATGGATCCTCGTGAAAAGAGGTATTACACTAAGGAATCCATGAAATTCTCATATGCCACTTGGCAATTGTATTATGATGTGAAAAAAAACATTTATGTCATGTAAGAGCATCTATAATAGTGTAAGACACATAAGAAAATATATAGCACGTGTAATAGTATGTGAGAAAAGGATTACATAGTAGACTAGTAAAAGAATCCTTGGTCTGCTAATAATAGTCATATGTAAGAAGTAATTAGTGCTTCACGAGAGCAACACTTGGGAACTGCTTATGACGCCTTTGGTCATTTTGGTCAAAGATAGCTTGAAAATAAGTTACATTCTACATTGAAGGCCACTCTCTTGAAATGTAGCATTCAATTTTTTACCGTGGCATCCAAGTGCCATTTTTGGGCTGATGGTGGTCTTATGGTATATTTTTGGGCCTCATTGAGCCTCTATATTGAAGGCTTGGAATGGAGGTTAATGCATTTCGTTTGTACAAGGTAATTCTGTCAATTTTCCTCTAGAAACAAGGTGTTAATTTCATTGAAAGACAATGGCTCTGATATGATATTAATTTGTTGCTGATAATATGTTTGGTGTGTGCTTTGGAGGATTAGTTTAACCAAAAGGATTTTCCTAGGATATATGTGTCACTTTTATTATGCGGTTGTAATATTCTTCTTCTCATTCTTTCTAAATTCTTGTTCTTTTACAATATTATCATTATTTATTCCCGATGAATATTATATTGTAGAATATATGAGACAAAGACTTAAACAACCAACTCTATTATTCAGGAGCCAACTGTAAACAACCTACAATCTACATGAAAAAGATAATAACAATGTGCTAATGATAGCACAATAATAACAAATATAAACTACAATGTATCCTATATTGCTAACATACATCTAATAATGCTAACATTAATCTATATTAATTTAATACTGCCCCTTAATGACTAATCCAAATACAATTCCAAGTTTATCTCTGAACTTGACAAATTCATCTTTATGCAATTTATTCCTCTCGAGGACAATAATAAATAATGGTGATGAATTGCAATATGATTAGTTCAAGCATGATAGATTGGATTATTCAACATCTTGAGAACACTTTGGTGGTTGTAGAAAATTGAGGTTAATGCGGTTTCATCCAACTAAACATCTACCAATAGCCTTAGTAAGCACATGGCATCACAACCTATACTAACTACTGCCTTATATTTTGCTTTAATAGAGGATAAGGCAACTACATTTTGTAGCTTGCTCTACCAAGAAATTACTTCTAAACCAAGAAGGAAAGCATAACCTATTGTAGACTTTCGTGTATCAAATTATCCAACACAATTAGAATCAATATATCCAATTAGCATAATGTCAACAGATTGATAAGATAGGATGGCAAAGCCAAGGGACCCTTTGACATATCTAAGAACTCATTTTGCAGTTTGTCAATGAGTCTTAGACATGAATTGACAAAAACCTAACTAGATAACACGATCTAGTCTTGTAGTAGTAAGCTAAATCAACACACCTAACACTACTTAATACACAATTTCACAAACCTGTGATGAAATAGTGTTATTTGAAAGCTTAATCCCAACTTCTGGATACACATAAATGTTAGATTACATTCAATCGTTTGAAAAAAATTTCAAATGAGATTTAGCATACTTAGTTTGTCATACAAAAATTGTCACTAATTTGACAAAATTCTACACCTAAACAATATTGAAGCAGGCGAAGATCTAGTTCAAAAATAGATCATACATCAATGTTTCACATGTTCAGTTAAAATAGCATTGATTTGAGTGATGGCAAGTTCATCAACATAGACAATCGAGATCACTATGTCACCATCACTACTTTTGACATAGAGAGTAGGTTCTAAATGACTTCTTCTATAACCAAAATCTCTAAGATTTTAATCAATATTAAAATACCAAACTCAAGGGGCTTGTTTAAGTCCATAAAAGGACTTTATCAACCTGCACAAATCTTCTTTGCCTAGAAACTAGAACCCTTATGGCTAGGTCATGTAGAACTCTTCCTTCAAGTATCCATTCAAGTAGGCACTTTTGACATCCATTCCATCCAAATTGAGTAACAATCGAGATAACCAACTGAAAAGTTACCATCTTTACAGTATACGCAAAGGTCTCTTCATCCTCTACCCCTTCTGCTTGTAAAATATCCTTTGGTGACAAGACAAACTTAGTACTTATTTAAAGAAAAATTGGATTTACAATTTTGAAAATCTATTTACAACAGTGTTATTGGGAGACACATCTTTGGACACCTAAGATGCAACCTCGAGACCAAGATGCATCTCTTGTCTCAGAGACATTTCTGGAGTTGGAGGGGTATGCAAGGTTAGGGAGGACAACACTCCCAATGTCTCGCAAAGTTTCCCACAATAAAATTTATCTCTTTGGCAAAAAATTAGGTCAAACGGCAAATAAAACAAAAAACCCTGATGTCATTACTTAAAAAACTGATGGATAGGTGAAAAATGTGGGCTACAAAAAATGCAACGCATCCACAAATATCAACAAAGCCGAGGTATTTCAGACATTAAACTTTCAAGTAGCTTACAAAAGTTATTTGTTATGCCTATATTTACAAAGTTTCATCTCTATAAGGAATTTGTTGCTCCCTAAACCAACAAAAACCCAAATTTTCCCAGTATCCACCATTAAAATCATAGGCAATGCTGAATAGAAATCATTTAAAAACAAAAAATTCAAATAATACATTAGGAAACTCAAAAATATGTGCAAATCTTTTATGTTTCACCTAATCTTCTTGGCACACCTTTAAAAATGTAGACATAATCTAGACCACTCAAAATAATTAAAAAAAAAAGAGAATTTTTTTTTCCAAAAGACTTATGAAATATCAAAACAAGGACGTGATACCTTGGCATTGAATGCTAAGAAACTAAAAACTAAAATAACACCTAGAAACTTTACTGAGTTTTTAAAATTTTAGTAAATCTGAAATCATAAAGGTAAACAAATAGATTGTGTTGTTTGATGACTTCCAAGCTGGTTGGAGAAAAAAATAATAGATAGCTACCTGGTCATTTGGCCCATTCAATGCATTCAAAGAACATTGCTTCATTGATAACCTTTATCTGTGCCTGAGAATTCAAAAACACAATAAACAATGATGCATATACAACTGAATATTCAAATAAGAACTTGAAGTAACCTTAGATGTCTAAGAATAATTTCAACTTTGTGATTCTTGGGCCAAGTTTTTCATTCTTTATAGAAACTGCATCAAAGAACTTAGAACACCTACATACGAAATCATCTACCAAACTATCTATGATTCTATCACCTTAACTAGGTATCTACAATGGCCTATATAGAGCTCATAAGATTTTTGTTTCAAACAACATAACTTTCAAGGTACTGGCCACAAAAAATTATAAGTCTTGTTGCTAATATTCTTCTTTTTTTTCGTGCGGAATGTCAAGTGGGGGAAAACTAAGCTTGTACCCTTTGCGGAAGTATGTTGATCGTGTTCCAAGGCAAAAAGGTAGAGATAGAACAACCATGATTAGATATAAGCTTTGTCCAATGGCATGGCAAGGTACTTACGCAAGGGTGAAGGCTCATTTTCTTCACATACTTGGAAAAAGTATTTATTCTTGTCTAAATGAGACAAAACGATATGAGACTTTGAGGGATCAAGAAAGGGTTGATGGGAAAGTTTATAATATGAGCTCCTCTCAAGCTTCAACGACAAGGGCAACTGTTGCAACTCATAATCAGAATAGAAAGACAAAGGTTGATGTGTCTTCTAAAGATGTAGCAACACAATAGTCTCACCAGAAGCCACGTACTAGTAGCTCAAACCCTATTGGAAGGCTATTTGATGTGTTAGGTCGAGAAGCAGCTGATGCAACAATTGCACACTTCTTTTATTCAAATGGAATACCGTTTAATGTTGCTTGCTCACATTTATATGCAGAGATGGTCCAAGCTATCAATAATGGACCAGCTATGTATAAATCTCCGGGGTCTATAAAGATTGGCACAATTCTAATTGATAAAGAAATAATTCAATTTAAACAGCAAACTTCACCAATGAAAAGAGTGTGTGCTACAAAAGGATGCAGTATTGTGATGGATGGGTGGATAGATGTTAGAAATCATCCACTACTTAATGTCATGGTGACATGCAACAAAGGGCCTTATTTTTTAAGGCAATAGATTGTTCGAAACAAAAAAAATGCAATTTTTCCTCATAATCAGCTATGTGACAACATTGAGAGGTGGGGGCATCACGTGTAATCCAAGTTGTTACCGATCCTACCCCTATTTGTAAAGCAACAAGTATGATGGTGCAAAAAAAGTATAAGCATATATTTTGGACACCATGTTGTGTGCATTCATTGAACAATGCACTCAAAGATATTGGCAAGTTCCAATGGATTTCAGACCTCATAGAAAATGGTGGAAAAATATAGATACTCATATGTAACCATCACCACACACAAGTCATTTATCATAAATTTGCCAAGGTAGAACTTCTCAAACCAATTGATACATGGTTTGCTTCTTTATTCTTCTTGACTGCCTTTGTGAAGTCAAAGAAGTTTTGTGTTCCACGGTTGTTAGTGATGCATGGGTAGCTTGGAGGCAATCTACATTAGATACCGCAATTGTGGTGAGAGGTTTGGTCCTTCATGACAGCTTTTGGGCTGATGTAATTGTTGTGGACTTTATTAGGCCCATATGTGAGGTGATTGAATTTGCAAACTTAGACAAGCCATGTGTGGGAGAATTTTATGAAGACATCGATTCCATGTGTGAAAGAGTCAAGAAAATAAGTGATGCAAAAGAGCTTTCTTTATATCCTTTGATAGAAGATAAGTTACATGGAAGACGGAACAAACTTAACACACCCCTTCATTGCCATGCCTATGCCTTAAATCCTAAATGGCATAATACACAAGAGACCAATAAGAGGGCTCCACATGAGGATAGAGAGGTATATGAAAGGATTTTGGGTTGCAATTCAAGAGATTTATGGTCAAGGTGAGGATGCCTCAATTATAAGGAGCCAATGGAATAAGTTTTCATGTGGGCAAGGTGTGTTAGAACACAGATTTACTACTAAGGGAGGGGGTGAATCAATAGTAAATGTAACTTAAAACTTTATCCAATTAGACCCTTTTTTTTTCATAAAATGCTTTGCAACTAAAATTGAAACTGAGACAATAAAGCAAAGGAATCACACATGGAACAACTACACAAGATTTGACGTGGAAACCCAAGAAGGGAAAAACCACGGTGAGTAACGCTGCTAGGATCTACTGTCCTAATCCAACCTCACAGTTGAAATCAATTACAATTTTTTAAGGGCACCAACCCTAAGGAGTCACCAAACCCCTATATGAGCACCAACTCAACCAACAACACAACTCAATAACATGAGTACCAATTCAGACCTCTTAGAGTACCAACTCTAAACTCATTTCACAAGTTATAACAGATTATGAGTTCTGTGACTTTATCATACAAAACTATTAAGAGCACCAATCCCTTGAATCAAAAGCACCAACTTTTCAATCAAGAGAACCTACTCTTCAATCAATAAAGTAACAATGTGTTTTCAACTACTGTTTCAGAGAACAGAACTACTAAATAAACAGCTTTGACGAACTGAAATATATTCCTCTATCTGAATGTCAAAGGTCACTGAATGTATTCAACAAAAGATGTTCTGCTCTGAACTATGCCTCTGTATCTGAATGCCAAAAGTCACTGAATATCTGCAACAAAAGATGTTCTAAACACAAGTAACACTGATAACCAGTTTATGTTTGAAAACTGAAACCAACTTCACAGTTTGCTTTATATTGATGAGCAGATTAGTTCATTTACTGTGATTAAAGTAAGAACTGCAAATATCATAAAATCTGAAACAAAGCATTAAAAAAAATTTTACCAAGTCCGCAATCTTAGAAGCCACTCTAATACCGGTGTTATTCTTTGTACATGCTTTGGCTGATCTGCTAATAGTTCTTCAGTTCCAAGGCAGTACGTACATTACTTTTCAGAACAACATGATATCTTTTTACTCAAATTTCTCAATAAATTCCAGTATAGAACATCAGAAATTATTGCTCTGGAATATCATACTCACGATTTTGCTGTTTATATCTAACACAATGACCACACAAAAAAACATATCCATGCTTCGAATGTATATCTATTAAATAGAGATGTTCACTGCTTATAACCAAGTCGGTTGCCAACCGATTGTAAATACCATTAGTTAATGACTTGTCAGACAAAGGCAGTTCAACATAAAGTAATTCTTATTCTTCATTAAGATAAGAACAAGGAAGGCTGCGATTAACCAGCCTCAACCAAATCAACCAACTGAAAACTAACTCATACGTTTTAAATACAAATGACTGATCAAATGTACTGCTTGCTTTGCAAAAGTGTGCGCTGAGAATAAAGGTTTCGACAGGATTTGAAATCAACACATAATATAGATACAACAGTCCGATCTGAAACATGTGCAGATTCTGAAGCAATTACCAAATGCACGTCTTTATGATAGTTTAATGATGTAATCCATTACTGTATCAATTTCTGTGATACAATACTTTTGGCAACGAATCAATGCAATTTGTAATGATAGTAAACATAAATCTGACTGTAAATCTAAACCTGTTGACAGAGATGAACGTTACCATATAAAGCAGAACCTATTATTTCAATAATCTGAACTTGTGATTGACATCAATGGCAAAACATCTAACAAGGTGATTTTGCTTCAGTGGAAGCTTTATATGATATGCGAGCGAAGAAAGACCAATTGCAATCTCTTGCAATCAAATTGCTCTCACAAGTAGCTAGTTCTTCATCTTGTGAGAGAAATTGGAATACTTATGGTTTTATTCATTCACAAAAGAGGAACTGATTAGGGTCAAATAAAGAAGAGAACTTGGTCTACATTCATAGCTCATTTCGTCTTCTCTCTCATGTTGATACTGGGTACATGAGGGTCCTCCAGCAAAATGGGACCAAATTGCACCTGATGGAGAAGTTGCAGCCATGGGGGATGAAGCAGTTGAACCAAATGGCCTTAATGAATTTCCCCCATTTCTACTAGCATCAGAGGAACCTAAGTTAGAGAGTGATGAGTATTTGGAGAGCATCTTAGCTGAGGACCTTGATATGGATGATCAAAACATAGCAAAGTAGATGATAGATTTCTGATTTTTTATTTTCATTTGTGTATGAGCATCAAACTATCAATATTTTTGGATTTCAATTTGTAAAGATAATCTAATATGAAATATGTAGTGTGAGTTTTGAACTCCTTTACTCTTTGATACAATGACATTCGACATTTGTGTATTTAAACTTGGAAGTTAATTTGTTCAAAAATTTTACCACTGTTTTTGTTTTCAAATATCTATGTTATTATATTTTCTGAAAATTATTAAATTATATTAAAATAAAAAATGGCGGTCTCCAAGTACCCCCAATCTCCCATTTTTAAAAATTTTCCGTACCCGTACTGATACCAATCTTCGAAGTTTCCAAGAACCCCCGTCTCCTGGTAACTTTGACTTTATCAAATTATAAAAATAAATAAATTCTTTTGCTTTAATTTAATATTAAAAACCATAATACAAAGATTTAATAAATAATTTTGCTACAGCTTTAAAAAAAAACTTCCATGCTGGACAATAATTTTCTGTCAAACAACAATTTCTAACTGAAAATACTTCAATGCCACACAGCTGCAAGCCTGCAAAAATACTACTAGAAACATGCAGCAAGGAGTTGCCTTCACTTCATGATGCCACCTTTTCAGAAATGAAATGTCAATATGCTCTCTCACCAAAGTTGTGATACGAAGGAAATGCAAAACCTTGAGCGAGCACTTCCATGCCAATATCAGCGAGAAAGATATTTGCTGATTCAATGCCTTACGTGAATATCCCAAAATCCCACACCAAAGCGTGATTGCTTCCTCTCTGTCTTTCTGATCTGTCTCACACCTTTTATAAGTACTCAGTCACCTACAAGGGAAAACCCAGCCATATATCCAGCCAGTTCCTCAAAGCAATGCTCCACAATATCATAGAATGATAGAAACCACTCCAGCACAAGAATAATCCACAGATCTATAGCTTGCCCTAATAACATATTATCATTATGTTCTTGAGCCAATGAATATAGAATGGCTTGAACAACCAGCCCATTTATTCAGGAATAAACAATCAACCACCTACAATCTGCATGAAACAACTTACACAATGTGCTAATGATAGCACAATAACGACAAATATAAAACTAACATATATCCCATTATCTTAATATATGTCCTATAATGCTAATATTAATTTATATTAATCTAATAGTTTAGTGTTGTTACTATGCTGGAATGCTGCTAAAATTTACTTTGATTGGACAACTTGTAAGTCTCTCCTCATAGGATTAATGTGGAAAGTATCTACATACTTGTTTCATTTAGTATCTATGCTTTGTCTTAAGTTTGGATGCTAATTGATTTGTGGGCATATTTTCCTTACAGAATGTTGCTGGAAATGAGAAAAAATACTATAATTGGTGGCATGAAACAGAGCTGAAACAAACAAAGAACCACAAAATAATTGACACAAATTTTAAGCTGGAAATTTTACTCTCGTAAAAATCACCTTGAAGTGATAAATGCTCTGCTTGCTCACCTTCCTTGGGCAAAAGTAGTTGCAAAGAAATCAGATAAAGCATATATACCATTCTCTCTGCTGTCACTCACTCAACTACTCCCTGCACCAACAAATCTCATTTGTACAAGCAAATGAACTCTCTATCTATCTCCCTCAGTCTCCAATCTCTGTCCCTTGGAACTTAATTTCTTATAACTGTTGCAGATATCTTTTATTGGAAGCCCTTTCATGCATGAAGGACTTCCAAGTGTCAAGAAACATGAAAAATCAAATTCTTTGTCATTGCTTTGTTTTATGGTACAAAATGGGCAAAAATGTTGCAAGCATCAACATGAGCAAGATGAAATTGCCATGCCACTAACAAAATCACCATGACATAATAAAACTACCACGAAACAAACAAAACTTCCACAACACATTCCAAACCAAATTGCACCTCCCCTTGTTAGGAGGCTTTCCATCCCAAAAAAGTTTAATTTTTAGAAGAAGTGGAAAGGTTTCTCCCACTTCCTCCTTGAAATACCATCTTACTTGCCTTCGTGTCTTTCCTTCAATAGAGTCAATACAGATCTACCAAGACTCCTATGGTCCTCTTCTACTCTCTAACCACCTTCTGCAACACCAGATCCACCTCCAACTCTCCTTGAGTAAAGGGTAGAAGCTCTTTCTTACACCTTCCTGCGCCACCTGTCAATCTAATCCCAACAACAATGATTGGATTCGAGTGCAAATAAAAAATTCTTTTATAAGGTGTGGTTTACTTACCAATTTATCTCCATTCTGGACATTAGCTGATTCACAAACTAATGTGATTCTACCATGAAGTTTGTCAACTACAGAATTCTAACATACCAGCACCAGAAACAATATCTATGACTAAAAATAGAGGAAATTGCTTGAAAATAACTTCAAGCCAATTTGCAAGAGAGCTTTAAAAAGAGAACCAGAAGCACAAGAAAACTGAGAACACACCACAACACACAAGATGATGAATGTAACACTATGTTTTACACTGGAGAAACCCTACAATGGGTGAAATCTCCATCAAGAGTGAATATGCAACTCCTTGATCACTATACACAGTCAATCACAAAGAGTAAATTGTCTCAAGAAACTACAAACTAGCTCATGACTTCTAAATCCATGCTACATGTCCACCAATGTCTGCAACTCTACAAAAGAAAACTGTTCTCTAGCCAACAAAGCCAAATTCTCGCATTTCAAGCATCAAATTCCAAAAGTGCCAACCCAAGAGCATTGTCTTCCTTCAGTTTTATATTATTCATAATTCATTTTGGTGATTTACCATCAAATAAACGCATGAACCCATTTATGACTGTTCTCCAACCCCAAAGCAAAATTTGATGAAAATGCCACTTTTCATCAGCCCATGGTTACATAATCACCTGGGCAAATATGAGATTGCCAGGGCTGTTACGAAATCCCCACCTGTTGAAAACTGGCAGATATGAAAATGCCATTGTGATGACAAAGCCACCTCCTGCCTGCAACTAATTGTTTCATCGCCAACTCCAAGATACAACATTTTTTCATTTGCTCCCCTATTTATCAACTTACCTAAGATGTTCCAGGCCACCCCAAAGCCATCTTCAGCACTGCAAATTGACTATTGGTTTTGAAACTACTCCAACAGAAAGGAAAATATGAGTCTTAGAGAGCTTCTGACTGAGTGACAACATTTGTTGCTTAGCAACTTTTCTCAATCCAATTTTCAGATCAGCAGCTGATATCATGATGATTGCAACCTTCACAAGAGAAGTGATATATCTATCTTCCGCCATTAAGCAAAGGAGCTCTTAACACAACAAAAGTTGTGTGCAACATACAAGGCATAAAGACATTTTCATTGCAAAGGTTTAGTAAAGAGGGTTGTGGTATCAATTTGCAATTGTGGGCATGTTGTGCCATCCATTTGCAATCATAGGCATGTAAACCAAAGGGAAGAATTCTCCAAGGCCAGACAAACTATACAGTCTTCTATTTAACAATGAAGCTTTTTGTTTATCTAAGAGCGATTAGCACCCAAGGTGATTGACACAAGACAATCAAAATTCAAGACTGCAGGACCCCAACTACAGATCACTCAATGGAGGATCACCAAGATCCTTCAAGACATTAACCTCTATGGAGTGCTGAGAAATTCAATGGTTCCAAAGGTTAATTTGGTGGCGATTTGTGCCAACTAATCTAGAATACAAAACCTCAAGAAATGATCCAACCTTCTTCCGCATGAAACACGAGGATTTACAACATTTGTTTAACTACTGCAAGGTACTCCCGTTACTGCAATATCTTAACAAGTTTGGGCTAAGGCAACAAAAGACAAAACAAGATGAGGACTAATATACCTATCTTTAGCGAAATCTGTGTAGAAAACACCGACCGAGAGATATCATCATGGAGGCAGCTATTTTTACTTATTTGTATTGTTCCTTCTTTATGTATTTTATTTTTAGTGAAAGAGTTATTTTTACTATTATAATAAAAATACTCGATCAAATTTGATAAATAAAATAGTACTTAAGTAAATAAAAATATAAATTAGTCAGTAATATTTTTAAATAATTATTATTTTAAAATTTAAATAAGAATTTTTGTCACATTATCTATTTTATATTTAATTGAAAAATTATTTTATTTTTCAATAATAAGACAAAAATCATAAAAAAATATTACATAAAAAAATTACTTTAATTGTTACTTCATCAATTATTTTATCTTTTCATATAAATATCATTTTTAACATTAATCTAAAAAGAATTAGATCACAAATTATCAAAATAGATATTTATATTTATATTTATATATTACTGAGATATTTATGTTAAAAGAAGAGTAATTTTATTTTTATTAATTATTATGTCAGCTCTTTAATAGTTTTGTTAAATAGTTTTTGTTAACACGCTCACATTTCACCCCTTGCTGCCATTGTAGTTATGCCTCTTGGCTTAATTATGCAGAAAGGCAACATTCTATATGCACTCCATCCCCTTTTTATACCACATTGATGCCAAAACATGCAACTATCTTCTCACTAATACTAAAGACATATAAACCAAACTACAAGTGGCAGAACATACTAATGCACCCTAAGGAGGATGCATAACCATGTATCGCATGTACTCTGGTATAACTTATCCCCATCCAACACTGAGGCAATTTTGCACGCTGCAATGTCATGTCAAACAAGAAGGATGGATAAGATTGAATGAACGGAATAATTAGCTGCACAGAAAAAGGTGTGCATCACAACACTAAAGTTAAATTGGCAGATAGCCAATGGCAACATAAGGCTTGTTGTGTTGTTGGTATTATGGATGTGTTGCATTGGTTTTGTCATTGATGTCAACACTTATCAAGACTTATCTTTCTGGAGACCTTTGGTTATGTTCACCGGCAAGTTCACTGACTTATGCACACTCACCGGTATTTGGTTCACCGGCAGGTTATATTGTTCACCGGCACTGAGGATGACTCGTTATCATCTAGAGATCACTTGGTTATGTCGAAGACATGGTTTGGACACTTGGTTTTGGTATTTTGGTTATTGGTATAATCGGGTTGACATATTTGTTGTTACCGACAAATTGGCGTAGGTTATGGACCGGCATGCAATATCTATTCCAGATCAGCACGGCACGTTATGGAGATAACTTATTGATTGGATATTGTTGTAATTACATTGAGCCGACATGATGCATCGCATCTTGACTTACTTATAATCGATCTTATTGTAATATTCTTAATTAGCCGACCTACACATTTGGTCTTAGGTTTTGGTATATATGTAAGATCTCATTTGTGAGATGATGTAGTAGGTAGAAGAAAGATAACGGTATATGGTTATGGTATTGTAACATGGTATGTGCGAATATTGAAGATCATATGAGCAGACCATAGAGAAGAAGATTATCAGAGCTTAACCGGTACTAAATCCAGCATTGGAGATGCTACTTTGAGCAGTACATTATCATTGGATTTAATCATCCAATTGTAGTCAGTGTAACTCCTATTTTGTGATTGAGCAGTGAGCTCTAGGCGATTGGCCTTTATGCATGTGCAGACCCCATTTGTACACACATACTATCTGCAATAATATCATCTAATTGTGGGTAAGGTTTCCCACCATGGTTTTTCCCCTTACAGGATTTCCACGTACAAATCTTTGTGTTATGTGTTGTGCATGTTGTTTCTCTTTCTGTCTCATGCATTAAGTTTCACCGGTGTTGATATTTACTGTTAATATGTTAACCGGCATTAAGTTTGGTTTACCGGTATTATGTCTCAAGTTTGATTAAGTTTTATTTGGGTTGAAATTAATAGACAACTGATTCATGCCCCCCCCCCCCTCTCAATTGCCTCTGGGTCCTAACAATTGGTATCAAAGCCTAGTCCTCTTTTTGCAGAAGTTTAACAACTTGAGGAGATTCTATGGCAACTAACTTTTTCAGGAAGGACAATCTGAATCTTGATGGAACTAACTATGGTATATGGAAGATCAGAATGGAGACACATCTGAATTGCATTGGAAAAGACATATCGGATGTTACAAAGAATGGCTATGTTGGTCCTACACCGAATCAACCTAATCCACCAACATTGGGTAAGGATCAAGAGAATGATTACAAAGCAACAGAAGCACTTTTGAGCGCCTTGTCAGATCAGCAAATCATGGGATTATTAGACCAATCTACTGCTAAAGCTATTTGGAATAAATTGAAGACATTAAATGAAGGAGATACCACTGTCAAAATTGCAAAACTGGAATGCTTCTGGGTCAGGTATGAAAATCTGAAAATGGAAGAAGATGAAAGAATTTTTGCTTTTATGGAAAGGGTTAATGAAATTATTTTGGAAATACAATGTTGTGGAGGTTCCTTAAGTGAAGATGAAATTGTTTCTAAAGTTTTGAGAGCATTGCCACCGGCATACAAAATGAAAGTAACTATCATTAATGAGTTGAGAACTATGCCTAATACATCAGTATCTAGAGATACCTTGGTTGGAAAACTTTCAGCATTTGAGCTTGAAGAATTAGGTCATGTTTCTACAATTAAGACAGATTTAGCCTTCAAAGTATCATCATGTGCATCATTATCATCATCATTTGACAAATCTGATTGGAAAGCACTTTATGCAAGAGAACTTGAAAATATCAGGAGGGAAAATGAAGAACTGGAAGAACTTGAAGCACTATTTGCAAGGAAAATGCCTAAAGGTCCTATTGGAAGTAAGTATGAAGGTAAAGCACCATTTAAATGTTTTAACTGCAATAAAGTTGGTCATATGGCATCTAGATGTCCTGATAGACATGCAAGATTGAGAGAAGAAGCTAAAAGAATATATAAGCCTAACCTTGAATATCAGAGATACAGATTTAAGAAGAATAGAGACAAATCATGTTATTATGCTAATGAAGGAGTTACTAATGATTCTGATGAAGAACCGACAAACAATGGATGGGCTTTTGTTGCAATAACAGAAGATCAACCGGCACCTACTGTTCCACCGGTAGAGCAGGCCCTGGCAACTAAAATTGAAGAAAAGGATGAATGGATTATAGATTCTGGATGTTCACATCATATGACTGGTGATAAAAGTAAATTCTTATCTTTTTAGGAATACAATGGAGGTCTAGTAAGATTTGGAAATGACAAAGCTTGTTTGATCAGAGGAAAAGGCACTATGTCTTTTGATGGTAAGCACAATACTGACAACGTTTATTATGTTGAAGGTTTGAAGCATAATATTTTGAGTGTTGGTCAATTAGTTGAAAAAGGATTTCAGTTACAGTTCAAGAATGGTAAATGCAAAATCATGAATAGAACTGGTTTGGAGATTGCAACCAGTAATCAGACTAGAGGTAATATCTTTCATTTGAATAACAATGAAAAGACATGCTTGATTGCACATATTGATGAAAGTTGGTTATGGCATACAATACTCTGTCATGTGAATTTTGATTCCATTGTAAAGATTAGTTCATCTAAGGTAGTAAGGGATTTACCTAAGATTGTAAAACTTCATAATCCGGTATGTAAAGAATGTCAAATGGGAAAGCAAGTTAGAACAACCTTTAATAGTATTTCTGAGAAAACCAATGATGTTCATGATTTAATTCATACTGACTTATGTGATCCGGCAAGAACAAGAAGTCTACAGGGAGATATATACTTTATGCTAATCATTGATGATTATTCTAGAATGTGCTAGGTTACTTTTCTCAGGGAGAAATCAGAAGCTTTTGGGAAATTCAAATTATTCAAGGCACTTGTAGAAAATAAAACCAATAAGAAAATCAAATGTTTAAGATCAGATCAAGGAGGTGAATTTACATCTAAGGAGTTCAATACATTTTGTGAAGTGAATGGAATTAGAAGACAACTATCAGCACCCCGGACACCTCAGCAAAATGGAGTTGTGGAAAGGAAGAACAGAACTATTCTGGATGCAACTAGAAGCATGATATCAGAAGCAAATTTACCTCATGTGTATTGGAGAGAAACAGTGAATACAGCGGTTTACACTTTCAACAGAGTTCACATCAAAGGTGAAACCGGTAAGACACCCTATGAATTTTGGTTTGGTAATATTCCTGCTCTTAAGTACTTCAGAATATTTGGAAGTAAATGTTACATTAGGAGAGATGAGTATATTGGTAAATTTGATCCTAGAAGTGATGAAGGTATATTTCTTGGTTATTCATCTAAGAGCAAAGCATATAGATGTTTTAATAAAAGATTGCAGAAAATCATTGAGAGTGCAAATGTGAATATAGATGAACACTTTAGAGGAAATTCAAGGTCTATGGATTTTGAACCAGTAGTTGAGATAATCACAAATGAACCTATACAGAGTGCACCGGTACAAAATGTTGATCCAGTCACACCGACATCATCAGAGAATTCCACAGTGACTGAAGAACAGCAGCAAGTGAACACACTCAGGTATGTAAGACCGAATCACTCTGAAAGTCAGATAATTGGTAATAAGTATCAAGGAGTTATGACAAGAGGAAGACTGGCAAATGAAGAGGTATGTTTAATTTCTCAAATTGAACCAGCATCTATTATTGAGGCATGTGAAGATAAACATTGGATTAAAGCCATGGAAGATATATTAGAACAAATTGAAAAGAACAATACATGGACATTGGTTCCCTGGCCTAAAAACAAAAATGTTATTGGAACTAAATGGGTATTCAGAAATAAACTTAATGAAGATGGTAAGGTAATTAGAAACAAAGCAAGATTAGTGTGTAAAGGCTATTCACAGAAAGAGGGAATTGATTACAATGAAACCTTTGCACCGGTAGCTAGAATTGAGGCAGTCAGATTATTTCTTGCATTTACAACCCACAAGAACTACAAAGTATATCAAATGGATGTAAAATATGCATTTCTGAATGGTGATCTTAAAAAGGAAGTTTATATTGAACAACCTGATGGATTTTCATTGACAAATGATAAAGATATGGTTTGCAGATTAAGGAAAGCTTTATATGGATTAAAGCAAGCTCCTAGAGCTTGGTATGCTAGATTGGACAAATATCTTTTGAAGCTTGGTTACACTAGGTAATGCTGACAACAACTTATATTTCAAAGTGACTAATGAAGACATCTTGGTTATTGTAAGTTTTTGTTGATGACATCATTTTTGGAGGAGATGGATAGTGTAAAGAATTTTCTAATAAGATGCAGGAAGAATTTGAAATGTCTATGATTGGAGAGATAAAATTCTTTTTAGGATTGCAGATTTCATGGACTGATAAAGGTATATTCATATGTCAAACAAAGTACTTGAAGGGACTACTGAAGAAATTTGGTATGGAAAACTCTAAACCGGTAAGTACTCCTATGACTACAACTGATAAATTGTCATTAAAGGATGATTCAGCTCCTGTTAATCCGACAAGATACAGATCTATGATTGGAGGTTTACTGTATTTGACACAAACTAGACTTGATATAATGAATGCAGTGTGTATCGTTTCAAGATTTTAGAGTAATCCTAGAGAAAATCATAAATCAGCAGTGAAAAGGATTTTCCGGTATCTACAAGGCACAACAAATCTTGGTTTATGGTATCCTAAAGATGAAAATTTTGATTTATGTGCATACACCGATGCAAATTGGGCAGGAGATGTAGATGACAGAAAGAGCACCACCGGCGGGGCATTCTTTCTTGGTAGCAGATTGATTTCATGGTTGAGCAAGAAACAGAGTTGTACATCATTATCAACAAGAGAATCAAAATATGTTGCAGCAGCAACTAACTATACTCAAGTATTATGGATTAAGCAAATGTTGAAGGACATAAAGGTAAAATGCAAAGAACCTATAATCATCTATTGTGATAATTCAGCAGCAATTGATATATCTAAGAATCTAGTATTTCACTCTAAAACTAAACAAGTTTCTATCAAATACAATTTTCTGAAAGAGAATGTTGAAGCAAAAGAAGTAAGATTGGTTTATGTGAATACTAAAGAGCAGATTGCAGATATCTTTACGAAGCCTTTGCCTAAGGAAACTTTTGAATATCTCAGAGAGCAGCTTGGGGTTATACCCTCACCGGTAGAGACCTAGACAGTTGATGCTTGGCATCAAACCGGCAGAATTTACAGAGAAACCTTTTTCCAGCTTTGATGGAGGAGAGCTACTTCTCAGGGGGAGTAGTTGGAGTAGTTGGATATAACATTTGGTTATCGTAATTGGTTCTATGAACTGGTTGTATTTGGTATTTGTATTGCTTTGGCATTTGATGTCAAAGGGGGAGAGATATCTATGGAAAACAAACATTATCCTTTGGGGAGAGATTATTCATTAGGGGAGAGATATATACTCTGCATTTATTTTCATATCTATTCTGGAGATTGTTGGTTTTTGGTTTTTGGCATTCTGTTTTGGCACTTAGATGTTTTTCCATCTTTGTGTTGCCATCAATGCCAAAGGGGAAGATTGTTGGTATTATGGATGTCTTGCATTGGTTTTGTCATTGATGTCAACACTTATCAACACTTATCCTTCTGGAGATCTTTGGTTATGTTCACCGGCAAGTTCAATGACTTATGCACACTCACAAATATTTGGTTCACTGGCAGGTTATATTATTCACCGGCACTGAGGATGACTTGTTATCATCTGGAGATCACTTGGTTATGTCGAAGACATGGTTTGGACACTTGGTTTTGGTATTTTGGTTATTGGTCTAATCGGGTTGACATATTTGTTGTTACCAGCAAATTGGCCTAGGTTATGGACTGGCATGCAACATCTATTCCAGATCAGCACAGCACATTATGGAGATAACTTATTGATTGGATATTGTTGTAATTACATTGAGCCGACATGATGCATCACATCTTGACTTACTTGTAATTGATCTTATTGTAATATTCTTAATTAGCCGACCTACACATTTGGTCTTAGGTTTTGGTATATATGTAGGATCTCATTTGTGAGATGATGTAGTAGGTAGAAGGAAGATAACGGTATATGGTTATGGTATTGTAACATGGTATGTGCGAATATTGAAGATCATATGAGCAGACCATAGAGAAGGTGATTGTCAGAGCTTAACCAGTACTAAATCCAGCATTGGAGATGCTACTTTGAGCAGTACATTATCATTGGATTTAATCATCCAATTGTACTCAGTGTGACTCCTGTTTTGTGATTGAGCAGTGAGCTCTAGGCGGTTGGCCTTTCTGCATGTCCAGACCCCATTTGTACACACATACTATCTGCAGTAGTATCATCTGATTGTGGGTAAGGTTTCCCACCATGGTTTTTCCCCTTACTGGGTTTCTATTGATGTGTCTTTTGTACACGACCAAACACATAATAAAATACCTAAAGGTACCTTATCCTCTCTTGAACAAAGTTTCCCGACTGCTGAAGATCTCGCCGAAAGATCAATCGGAGTAACTCCAAGGTTCTGATATGTAGGTTCTCTACGTGTGGATAAGCTTTTTGCGGTACGATGTGATTTTGATGGAATCACAAGGGGATTTACTTTCGATGACCTGAACGTCTGATTTGCTTTGGATATTACTGGAACGTGGAATTTCACCAGCCCTTGATTTTGAAAAAAGGAAAAAAGATAAGGGTTGGAACGGGATCTATTTCTAACACTAAGAAAGTAAGAGTAATGAATGACCTTTGATGAAATTCTAACTAAGTCTTGCTTTGACATCCTAGGATCATCTCCACAAGATTAGTGCAATCTTCTGAGGAAAGCTTTATAATGTTTAGATCACCGCTACAAGCATGGACACCGTCAACTTGATGCATATCAATGAAGCGATAATTGAAGTTAAGCTTAAGCTAAATGACTCCAGTTGACTACGCAAGGCAAGTCTGCAATCAACAAACCGCTAGTAGTATGGATATACAAATTTCACTGTTGATCATACAAATTTCTTCCATTCACCTAATAACATGAAATCAAATTTGAGAAGTATAGAGACCATGTAAATTGTTGAATCGACCCATAGAATTCACCATTTCTTCAATGAAGTTTACAAGTCTTTTGCAACAATATCTTGGCAACAATCTTTGCCTTCTCTTTCTACTCTACTCTAACTATTTCCTACTCTCTGACTATTCACTATTAACCTTTACAAATGAGGAGCCAAGGCTTTATATAGAGAACCCTTTACAAACAAACAGCTCTAATTGACTTAGAACCAATGGCTAGGATTACAAGATAGAAACCCTAATTAGGGTTTGTTACAACAAACTTCCTTAGCCAATGAGAAAATTATATTCCAGGAGCGAGGACCAATAGGAAGCAGGGGTAGGTACACCGAAGTTTGTGCCGCCTTCAATAAATTAGGTACATTGAATCTGGTCATGCTGAGGTGGACCAATCCAACCAGAGGAATGATGACTGGATGCCACCTTGTCTAGCGCTTGTGACTTGGTTGATCCTTCTTTGTCTCTAAAATGATGTACTTCCTTTGCTTGATGAGGCTTCCTTATTGTCAAGTCTTCCTTCTCCAGTAGCATATCTCGCCCTGAAGTGCTGGCAAAGCCTTTCTTTGTCATCATGTGGTTCCTTAGTGTGGCGAAGTGAAGGTTTTGGCAACTTCTTGAATACCTGTAGTTTCCAACGTTTCAAAACACCTTGAGTCCATCTTTGTGCTTTTGGAATGTCCTTGATGAGGATGGACTGGAATAGGTCGTCCTTGTCCAGGCTTGATCTTCTTTTATCTGCGAAATAAACCAAAGGATGATTAAGCACATATGACATATTCATTTCAACATAGCATTTTCCACCTTAAATCATTAATGAGAAGACATCAAAATGGAATTTCGCTCAATATCCTCTCCAGGGACAGGCCCTATAAAAATTTCGCTCTGGACCCTTTGGAAGGGTCAGGAGCGAATTTGCATTTTAGCTCAATCAGACTTCATTTTCAACATTACTTCACCAAGATCAAGTCATTCACCTCCAAAATTGCCAAGGAAAAGGTTTTGCTCAAGGACCTAGGCAAAATATTAGACCACTTAGGAATTTCGCTCTGGACCCTTTGGAAGGGTCAGGAGCGAAATTTGCATTCTTGGCTCAAATTCTTCTCACTTTGTGACCATACTTGCTCAGATACATGTCTAAGGATGCCCTCAATCTCAACCAACACCAAGTTTGATGCAAAATTGGAGCAAAATGGAGTTTTTTAAGGATTTCACTCTGGACCCTTTGGAAGGGTCAGGAGTGAAATTTGCATTTTAGGACAAATTCTATCATGTCTCTACTCCAAAATGCCTTCCAAAGCAAGCATACGCTATCCTTCTCTTCACCAAAGCCTAGGAATCCACAACTTGACCACCATCATGAGCAAATTAGGTGAAATTGAGAATTTCGTTCTGGACCCTTTGGAAGGGTCAGGAGCGAAATTCTTGACTTGCTTGTTTTCCTTCACCAAGATCTATCCTTTTCACTCTCTATACTTGGACTCTCATCTTTGGATCCCTCTCCCATACATGCAACACTTGCTTGACCCTCAAAATGGCTAGAAAGGAGAATTTCGCTAAAAATCATGGCTAGGGACAGGACCTATTTAGGATTTCGCCCTGGACCCTTTGGAAGGGTCAAGAGCGAAAACCTTGTCCTAGCTCAAAATCTTGGTCATTGGAGGCCAAAATCCATTCAAGGGCAATCCTAGGGGCATCTCCCAACTTATCTCATCTTGATCAAGACTTGTTTTGACACAAATTTTGGAAGATGGAATAGGTTTTAGGATTTTCGCTCTGGACCCTTTGGAAGGGTCAGGAGCGAAATCCTTGTTCTTGAGCTCATTCCTTCATTCTTCCACTTCAATTCACCTCAAAGGTCAAGGAAACGTTACTCCATTCCTCTCTAGGCCATAAAAACCAAAATTTTTGACTTGTATTGAAGGGGAAATAGGTGATCTTAGGAATTTCGCTCTGGACCCTTTGGAAGGGTCAGAAGCGAAATTCTAGTTTTTGCTCAATTCCTTCAAATTTGTTGATCACTAGCAACTCAAAGTCATGCCCAAGGACATCTCCAATCCTAGTTCACCCTGACCCACACTTGTCTTGGCATAAATTTGAGAGAAAATAGAGGTTTTGGGGAATTTTGCTCTGGACCCTTTAGAAGGGTCAGGAGCGAAATTCACACTCTAGGCTTGATATTTCATCTTTTCAACTCCAATCTTCTTTGTAAGGCAAAAAAACATCATTCTACGCCCAAGGAACAAGGTTGGTAGCCTAAGCAAGGAAGAAAATGAGGTTTATGAAGAATTTCACTCTGGACCCTTTGGAAGGGTCAGGGGCGAAATTCATCCTTTAGGCAAAATCTTCATCTTTCAATGCTTTCAACCACTTCTCAAGGCAAGAACATATCAATCCACCTTCCAACATGCCTTAGAAACCAACACTTGGCCAAAACAAGGAAGGAAATAAGAGCTATGGGGATTTTCGCCAAGGCAAGAACATATCAATCCACCTTCCAACATGCCTTAGAAACCAACACTTGGCCAAAACAAGGAAGGAAATGAGAGCTATGGGGATTTTCGCTCTGGACCCTTTGGAAGGGTCAGGAGCGAAATCCTCATTCTTGGTTGATTTTCCACTTCATTCATCCAATTCTCTCTCAAACTTGATCGATTTCAAAGTCCTTTCATCATAATCAAGGCAATCCATCATCAAACTAGCGCAAGACAAGGCCAACCTAGGGCTTAAGGCAAAAAAGGTCAAATGGAGGATTTTGCTTTGGACCCTTTGGAAGGGTCCGGAGCGAAATTCTCCTTCCACGTTGATTTCCATCATTTCATCACCTCAAAACTCCTCTCCAAGGCAAATATGCATCCAAGTCCTCCAAACCATGCCTTAGAAGTTCCAAATTTGGTCAAGTTAAAGAGCAAAATAGAGGAAATATGAATTTCGCTTTGGACCCTTTGGAAAGGTCAGAAGCGAAATTTACATTTTAGGCTCATTTTCACCTTTTTCCTCCCTTCTTTGGCTTGGATATAACTTATTAGGCCTCTCGTGATCATCCTCCAGTCCAAGTTAGCATTCACTTCAAAGTTTTGTGAAGAAAAAAGGGTCTCGTATGAATTTCGCTCTGGACCCTTTGGAAGGGTCAGGAGTGAAATTCCTCCTTATGCTCAAATCCTGACTTCATTTTCATATTTCTTCACTCCAAATAAGTGTTTTGCCCTCAATAAGGCCTGGGAATGAGTTAGTTCTAAGTTTGGATCAAAGTAGAATGTCCTATAGAGGAATTCGCTCTAGACCCTTTGGAAAGGTCAGGAGCGAAATTGAAATTCGCTTTGGACCCTTTGGAAGGGTCAGGAGAGAAGTTTGACATTTTGGTCTCTCCATCAAGATTCATATATGGAATATAACAAGTATAAGTGACATTTCCTTATATCTTTCTTCTTTCTTATACTTTAAGTTATATTCCATATATACTGTCAAGATGTTTCAAAGTGGTTTCGGACCTCCAGGAGTTATAATGCAAAATCTAGTCTTTGGAGGATTTTTCAATTTTCCAGACAGTCAAATTTCAGGATGAGGATGACATTCCAGACTTAGCCAAATTTCAAGACATTTGAAGATTAGGATGACATTCCAGACTTCATCACTCACCAATTTGACCTAACTCAGATCTTCAAAGATGATATTCACTCACCAAGCTTCATTGACCTCCTGAAACTCAAACAAGACACTATTAGCAACAAGGGCAAGAGTAGGCCTAAGGGAGACTTTCAAAGAAACCCTAACCTGGAGCACATGTTGACTCCCCCTGGCTCAAGCAGAGCTTGGCATCCTAGTGATCCCCCTGGCGACACTCAAAATGCAAAGGCTAACAGACAAAACCCTAAAAACCTAGAAAGCAAACCCCAGAAAGCAAAAAAGTAGGGGTCCCCATTTGCAATGGGGCGATGTGTGAATACGTCACAACAGTTTCCACGTACAAATCTTTGTGTTATGTGTTGTAGATGTTGTTTCTCTTTCTGTCTCATGCATTAAGTTTCACCGGTATTGATATTTACTGTTAATCTGTTAACCGACATTAAGTTTGGTTTACCGGTATTATGTATCAAGTTTGATTAAGTTTTATTTGGGTTGAAATTAATAGACAACTGATTCACCCCCCCCTCTCAGTTGCCTCCGGGTCCTAACAGTTGTATCATTACCAATTAAGTCTCAATAAAAGGTATGCCAACAACTAAGGGTGCAAGAAGGCATGCGATTCCATGTGCTAGCTACTTGTTTACACAATATAAGTCTGCACTGTTCCAGTGAAGATAATCAAGGGTATAAGTGCTTCACCTTGTGAAGGAGTTGGGTCTGCCTTTATGGCACTACATATTTCCACAGCTTAGCTGATTTGGACTTACAACGATTGTGCTAGCATTGACTAAAAGGCATTCTGTCGCTGAGTGATTCAAACTAGTGAGAATTACTAGCTGAACATCTTCTAGCCTTTCAGAAAAGGTTCACATATCCAAACTTGTAGTTTACAAAGATATACAAGCTTATGCTAAGAAACATCGGACTTCTCTACAATGAGATTATTCTCAATAACAAATGCATTGTGGTTAATCATTGCATATAGCATATATATTTATATAACCACTACAATTCATACTAGAGATTGATAAAATTTTGTTTCAAGATATACCACACTCCACATTATGGAGCAACTCAGAATATCATTTTAATTTGAATGAACTTCATGTCAACAATGGCTTAATCATGAATGGGTAAGTGTATCACATTCTTCCATGACTGTGCATTGTGCCAACAGCCAAGTTATTAAAATGCAGAAATGGTAAACATTCAATCTTGCACCATAGCATAACCCTTCAACCATATCCAGAAATTATGTCATAACAATATTCAGTAAATACTTTAAAAGTCTTCAGTAGTGCCAAGACTGCGCATCACACAATCGCCTCTAGTAGTCAAATGCTTTGAATGGTTTCTACTAGGCTTGTGCCCCTATCCTATGAAAAGTGTGCCATGAAAAAGCAAGCAATCCATGAATAACACTACAGTTTTATTCTCAATAATTTGGGCCATCATGCACCATGTTCTTAAAGCATAAAACGTGTATTACTTGTTCTATTAATCACAACAGCCTAATTTAAAGATAATAAAAACAGAAGTAGAACATGTGCACCATTGGCAGCAACTTTCTTCATCTTCTCGAAGCAAGGAACTGATCCACCCAGCCACTCTAATGGTGAGTGCAGGGTCCAATGATTCAAGGGGTAACGACAATAGAGACTGTCATGCCAATAAACTCTTCCTTCTGCAATTGGAGTCATTTCAAATGCATTCCCTGCTCATATATCCATGCTGTTACAACTCTTCCAAAGTGGTGAGAGAGATGAGGTAGAGAGCAAACAAACAGCAAAAGTCACACACCAGGATCACAAGCAGTACCATATTCAGCATAAAATAGACAACATGGACAAGTACAACAGCCAACACAACAATAGAGACAAAAGGGTAGAAATAAAAGATTTGGTATAACTAAACAAAATTTACAACTTTCCCCTTCCTGTACTTTATCAAGAAAAAAAAAACAGCGGCTGGTTTAGTTATAACTTATACTCACTCTCTAATCCTAACTCAAGCTTTATTTAAGTATTTTCACAACAAATGGTCTACTTTTTCCCCCTCTCTAAACTGAGCCCAAAATTATGTCTGCAGTTTGATCCTTAGCGGGAACATATTGCAACATCGTAGATCCATCTTCAACAAGCTGTCATATGAAGTGAAAATGGAGCTCTACATACTTTGTTTGCTCGTGAAAGACTAGATTCTTGGCAAGCTTTAGCACCCCTTGGCTGTCACTGAACAAGGGTGAAGGCCCTGCTTGAGACATTTTCATGTCAGAAAGCATCCTTCATAGCTATACTACCTCCCATGCTATTTTAACAATTCCTCAATACTCTGCTTCGGTCGAGGAAAGAGCTACTGCTTGTTGCTTCTTAATGGTCCATGTGACTGCAACCGTGCCAAGACTAAAGACATACCCAGAAATAGACTTCCTATCATCAACAAAACCTACCCAATCTGAGTCTATAAAACCAATCAGCCAAGGATCTTTACTTCTACTATATAGAATGTCAACATCAGGTGTCTCTTTCACATATCTCTATACACGCTTCGCTACAACCCAATATTCTGCCTCAGGGGCTGTCATGAAGCGAGAGATGTAACTCACAACATAACTTAGATCAGGTCTAGTGGCTGTAAGTTAGATGAGGCTGCCAACTAGTTGCCTAAATGCAGATTCATTTACCAATAGTGAATCTGATTTGGCTGATAGTTTCAGCCCTTTCTCCATAGGTGTAGATGAGACTGTACAATCTATCATCTTGAACTTGTCCAACAAACTCCTAGCATACTTCAACTAAGAAATGAAAATACTGCAACCTGTTTGCCAAACCTTTACACCAAGACAATAATGTGAAAGACCTAAATCAGTCATATCAAAAGCCTGACACAAATTTAGTTTGATTTGCTCAAGCAAATGTGTCCCACTACTACTAATGATGATATCATCTACATAGATGACATGAAGAATGACATCACTACAATGCTCTTGACATACAAATTGGGATCTAAAGGACTTCTCTAAAAGTCCTATGTATCCAAATACTTGTAAATCTTGATGTACCATGCCCTAGAGGCCTACTTTATGCCATAAAGAGCCTTCACCAGTCTGCATACCTAGTGCTATTTACCTACAACCTTGAAACCTCGAGGCTACGTCATGTATACCTCTTCCTCCAAATCACCATTGAGGAAAGCATTCTTCATGTCCATTTGATGGACTTTCCAACCAAACTGCGCTGCAATGGCTCGAACAAGTCAAATGGTGCTCATTTGTGTTGTAGGAGCACAAGTCTCCTCATAATCGAAGCCTTCTCTCAGCAAAAGCCCTTTAGCCACCATCTGAGCTTTGTATTTATTAAGAGTTCCATCAGCTTCGTATTTCAATTTATAGACCCATTTGAGCCAATGGATTTCTTCCCTAGTGGAAGATTTGATGGAACCCAAGTGTTGTTCTTCAAAAGACTATGATGTTCAAATTCCATAGCCTTTTCCCAATTAGGTTTACCTTTCACCTCTAAATAATCTTGGGGCTCATAAACATTTTGAATGTTGGCCATAAGAGCAAATTTAACTATACTCTGCTTGCTCTTGCCTCTAGATGATCTACCCTCAACAAGCTCATTATCTCGAACATCACCAACGAGCTTTTCCCACCACTTAGGCTGTAGGGTAGATGCATCTTCTTCCAAATCAATGTGACCATCATGACTTGGGCTGCCTAGAATGAAATCATTTGAATGTTGGTCCAAGTTATCTTGAGGAAAATCTGCTAGTAGAGGTTCATGTCTAGGAGGTTTCACAAGTTTGGAATCGTCCCTCCTTTCAGATGGAGCTAATGGAAGTCTAACACCCAGATCTTTGGCTTGCAGAGGCTAATCTTCAGGACTCTTGATGGGAGATGAGAGCTGAAAGGGCCCACCTTCTTCATCAAAAACATCTCTAATAAATGTGAGACAATCAGTGTCCACATCAAACAGGCGATAGGCTTTATGATTGTCACTGTAGCCTGTAAGCATCAACTTCTAACTTTTGGAATCCAGTTTGGTCCTCTTTGCATCTAGAATCCAAACATATGTTGTCAAACCAAAAACCTTGAGATGACTGATTTTTGGTTTCCTCTCAAACCATGCTTCCTCTAGGGTCTTCTTGATTGCCTGTGTGGGAGACTAGTTAAGAAGGTACAATGCAGATCATAGATGACACACTCGCAGAGTACTCAGCGAGTTTCAAAAACTCGCCGAGTTTTTGAGCTCTGCGAGTTTTTCTGACTTTAACTCGCAGCAAAAACTCGGTGAGTTTCTTTTAAAAATTCGGGTAGACTAAAAAAAGAGGCCCAAACATGTGAAAAAATTTAGGATGTTTGAGAGTGGTTTCAGACCTCCAAGAGTTATAATGCAAAATCTAGTTTTTGGAGGATTCTTCAATTTTCCAGACTTAGTCAAATTTCAGGATCCTTCGGTGATGCCCCTTGACCCCAACTTGGGGGCGCTGCCCCCAAACCCCCGTCGAAAAATATAGGGGGAAACTACGCTGATGGAAGTAAGGAAAATTTAACCTCCGAGTCTAATTAGGCTCCATATAACAACATAATTAGCATTGAAGAAATCCTGGTATTATACATTTTTGAGTTGAAAGTTTGAAACTATGAGTATGAATGATGAAATTTCAAATATGATGAAAGTTTGAAACTAGTTTTAGCTAGAGCTGGGAAGAGGAAGTTGTACTTACTTTTGGTTTTACAAAAACTATTTACTATTTTGCTTCCAGCCATCAGCATTTCTCATGAGGATGCGATTTTGTAGACACTTTGCATTTAAATATATCTAGAATCAGGTTGTTTCTTTTGTGTTATCATTTATTGACTCATTGGATGCATCTTCTCATTAAATTTTGCAAAAAAAATGCATTTTTTATTAAAATTAAGCGTATTTTTACGTTGTCGAGTTTTTCCCGAGTTTTCGCCGAGTGTTTTTCTCAGGGGCTTGGCAAGTCGAGCTGAGTCACGAGTAGTTCAGCTATGCAGTAAACATTGCCTCAACCCAGCCTCTTGGGAACATTTATGTCCTCCAGCAAGCAACGGGCCATTTTTGTAATAATACAATTCCTCCTCTCAACAACACCATTCTGTTGAGGAGTATAGGGTGTGGTAAGATGAAGAGACATGAACTCCTACCTAGGAATCAAAAAAGTTCCTTGATCAACACCCAACTCCTACCTAGGAATCAAAGAAGTTCCTTGATCAGCACCCAACTCCTACCTAGGAGTCAAGGAAATTCCTTGAAGAGATAGCAAGTCCGCCCTATGCTAAGGAAAGTTCCTCAACAACGTGCGAAGTCCGCCCTAGGGAAGAATACAGTTCCTTGAACACACATGAAGTCCGCATAGGCATGAGAAAAATTCCTTGTGGCATCATGAAGTCTGCCACCTAGCATTGGGAAGATTCCTTAAAGTCATAGCACTCCGCCCCATAGTTAAATGATTTTCCATCAGAAAGCATAAAGTATCTTGGCATGACCCCAAATCCGCCCAAGCAAGAGAGAAAGAATTTAGTTAAGTGGTAAGATGAAGAGACATGAAGAGACATGAACTCCTACCTAGGAATCAAAAAAGTTCCTTGATCAGCACCCAACTCCTACCTAGGAATCAAAGAAGTTCCTTGATCAACACCCAACTCCTACCTAGGAGTCAAGGAAATTCCTTGAAGAGATAGCAAGTCCGCCCTATGCTAAGGAAAGTTCCTCAACAACGTGCGAAGTCCGCCCTAGGGAAGAATACAGTTCCTTGAACACACATGAAGTCCGCATAGGCATGAGAAAAATTCCTTGTGGCATCATGAAGTCTGCCACCTAGCATTGGGAAGATTCCTTAAAGTCATAGCACTCCGCCCCATAGTTAAATGATTTTCCATCAGAAAGCATAAAGTATCTTGGCATGACCCCAAATCCGCCCAAGCAAGAGAGAAAGAATTTAGTTAAGTGTGGCAACAACATGGAAAATTTCTCCCAGAAGCACTAAGTTTGCCTAGGGAGGCATAAATTCCTTGAAGAGACATGAAGTTCGCCCTCCCAAAGCATCAAAATTCCTAAGCCAAGCTGAAGTCCGCCTTGGCTTTTAGAAAAGTTACTTGTGCCATAGCAAAGTCCGCCCAACACATATCAAGGAAATTCCTTGTCCTAACACTAAGTCTCCGCTCATGCAAATGAAATTCCTTGAAACATACCCAAGTCCACCCAAGAAGAGAGAATGTAGGGAAGATTCCTTACCAACACATAAACTTACATGGACGAGATGAGAAGAAAATTGGCTAAGTATGAAATTATGCCAAGGAAGAAGAAGATAATATTCTTTGGAATGTTCCAGAAGGATAAAGTTGCCATCTTTAGGAGAGAAAAACAAAGGAAGAAGATATGTGAAGGGACTAAGTTCATCGAATCTACAAAAAAAAAAAAAAGGATGCTAAAAAGTTCGAACTCCTAAGCCTTATATTAATTCAACTTGGCATATCCTTTCACATAAATTTCTTCTAAGTTCGAAATTGAAGAGCTCTCTCTCTAACTTCAAGAAGAAAGAAGGCATTTGAAGAGCAACAACAATAGAATTCCTTGATTTTGTGAAGGAATTGGATCAACTTCTTGAAGGACTTCATCTCCTTTCATAAATATTTTCAGATTTTGCATCAATTTTCAAAGTTAAAAAGTATAATTCACAGTCCAAAATTTGAGCTGTAGACTAATTTTCTGTTTCCAAGGCTGATTATCACAAATTTTACTTGAGTGTTGAGCAGATTCTTTTCATTCATAGTCTGATTTCTTCATAGAATTTCAAATTTATGACAGGCCAAAGGTGAAAAGTTGAGACAACGAAATTTGAAATCAGGAATAAAAATCTCATCAAACATAGAATTCACATGTTGAAAGAAATGTCAACTTAATTTCTTTATCTTTTTCAGGCAATAGATGACCACTCAAGGAAGACTTTCAAGGAAAGTTCAAATAAAGTTTGCCAGCAAGGGAGCACAACTAGAATCTAAAATCACTTTGAAGTGGAAGAAGGTTGGAGACACCAACCTTGGTCATGTTGACTTCAAGGACTTCAAAAAAAGAATGTGGTCAAGATTACCTGTGAATTTGATCCTGAACTCGCATATTTTAAAACCATCCTGACGAGGCCAGTTGTTAAATATACAGAATGGTGGGTTGATCAACAAAACCAAGGGCTGCAAGGAATATACCTCTTACTTACAATTTGATGGGCATTATGGAATCATATTCTTCCAATAATGATGAAGCAACTCAAAATGTTGAGCCACCAGAAAGTATAAGTTCAAGGAAGAGAAAGGAAACAACTGAAAGTTTTGCAAAGACGAAAGGAAAGAAAATTGCAAATGAAGCAAGAAGCAAAAGTCAAGTCAAGCTCATTCCTCTATTAGCACCTCATCCAGAAATTTAAACAATATATCAATTCCTGAAGACGAAACACTATGTGAAATGGAAATCCCTCCCCCAATCCATGAAGAAAGAAACGTGGAATCTATTCAACAGTAAGTTCAGGAGCAACCATCTGCTTCAAACACGGAAATAATACAATTGGAAAATGATAAGATAGATATCCTAGATGGAGAATTCCAAGAGGGAATGATTTCCGCTCTTTGAGGAGTTGAGGATAATCCAGATGATGAAAACAATCAAGAGGATGAAGATATTGAGCAGCCCACAATCCCCGATTGGCTAAAGGAAAGGATGAAAGTGAAAGCACTTGTGGAAATTCAACAAGAAGATGATACAACAGAATTCTTGGCCAGATTAGAAAACATTACAATAAAGAAAACAGCCAAGAAGTATTCCTTGATCAAAAAGGATGATGCAGGATTTTGTTTAGTTCAAGTGGTTGTGCCAGAAGTTGATACGGCAAAAGAAGATATCACTCCCAAAGAGTATGAAATAATGACTATCAACTTAGGCCGAACCACTAAAGAGCAAGAAGTTCAGGAATTGGATGATTCAATCAAGACAACAAGGAAAGATTGAAGAAAGAAGTAGAAAAGAAAGAGGAATTAATATAGAGAATGAGCAGCTAAGAAATTATCTCCAACACTTGATCAATCCTATTAATCAAGGAGATGCAACGGTCCCTCCACCTTTGACTCTTCCACAGGAAACAGTTGAAGACTTTACAGAGATGAAGGTGACAGCTAGAGAAACTAAGGAATGGATGGCAAACATCAATAATGAAGTTGTCACGTTCGAGGAAGAATTAATATTAGAATATAGGCAAACGTCTTCATTACTATTTAGAATTCAAGATAAGGCAAAAATGTGGAAAGATCTTCAAAATATTCAAGACAAAGTAATCCCATGCTTGAAGGTGTTGAGAGGAATTCCCAAGCAGGAATTAATAGATGGAAAACTAATTGCAGCTGGAGACACCTATGACTTCAACACATAATATTGGACATTGATAGCAAGAAATGAAATTTTGGAGAAAACAAAGGTTGATTGATGGTGTCAAAATTGAAGAGCTAATTAACGAAATTCAAAATAAGATTTTCCTTGTGGTCGTTGATGGTCTTGGAAAGGAAGCAATTTGAGAAAATGAAATGAACATGGAAAATCTTAAGGTCAAAGCTCAAGAGAATTTCTTCACTTTCACAGGATTGATCCTTAAGCAAAATTTGACTAAGGCACCCACCTTCTTTTCTAGCAGAGATGGCTTTCAGAAACAGGAATTAGATTGGGAGAATGCTTTTGCCACCTATGTTGATGACTTGGACGTGATTGAATTCAAGATAAACATGCTGCCACATTTCACAATGGAAGAGGTTAATCCTCTTGTGTCCAAGTTCATCGAATATGCTGCCACAAAAAGGGGATAAGGGACGCATTCTTCTAGAAGAAAGCTCCATGTGACACGAGTCTTTCTTTTATTTGCTCTTGTTGGATAACAATTGTAAACCCTGATTAGGGTATATGTGTTTTGATCTCAATCATTGATCTCTATTTGATATGGGCTTTTCACTCATTTTAAGACTATATAAACTCCTCTCATTTGTATGGGAGAGATTGGTGAAATTGTTGCTTAAGACTAATAAAATTCATTTGCATTGCTTTGAATCTCTATGTTATCTCATAGTTGCATGGTTTCATATTTTCTTCAACATAGAATAGAATTTGTTTTATGAAAGTTATTAAATCAATGCAAGATTTGATAGTATTGGTTGGTGAAATTGTTGCTCATACTTTTGATGAACAAGTGATTTTTGTTCATTATTCAAAGTTAGCTTGAGTGTATTTCGTGGATGTTTAACTTCTACCTTCAAATAAGTATTGTTCATTCTGATGGTACTATTCATGGTATGAAAATTTTAAGCACAACCCTTGAAGATTGCACCCACTTTGTTTAGTTGTTTAAGTTGGCAAACCAAAGTGTGGTTTAGTTTCACCCAATCACTACCATCTCTTAAATTCTTAGGAATAGTATAGAATCCCCAAATCCTTTTCCTTTTTACCTTTTTTGAAATTCAAAATAGGGAAATCCAAAAAAAATGAGATTTTATAGTTAAAAGTTTTCATTGTGAACGAAATTTGCAAGTCCCCCTTGGATTACTAACAAACATCACCAAACAAGCTATATCCAACATTAAAGTCGCTAGTTCGCAGTGTAAACATTGGAATCGCCATATAATCTTCTTTGCAATCTTAGCATACGCGGTGATTTTATTCAAGAGAGAATAGAGTGTCTTTTGGGCATTTTTATTCTGTGTTCGGTGTCGTAAAACACGCACCAACAGGACCTTCAATGCTCTCCAAACTTGTTCAACTAAGAATGGAGATCAATGTTGCTTCCTGTTGTGACCATTTCACACATCGCCCCATGCAAATGGGGACCCCTCTTTTTGCTCGTTATTCGCTCGCCTTTCGCTTTGCTTTTTAGGGTTTTGTTAGATTGTCAGTTGTCTGGATTTAGGGTCAAGCCTTAGGGTTTTAATTGCCGTCTTTTTCAGGCCAGAATCCAGTCAATTTTGAGAGCTTTTTGAGCTTCCTTTCGTAGGATGCAATTTTGAATAAAATGAATTCGCCAGAGTGGTCTATTTTCAATTGGAATTTTTGAAGTGCTAAGCTTAAATTTGTCTAAGTGTTGATGATGAAATGTGAATTTTGACCAATTGACCAATTTTGACCAAATTTTGAGTTTTTTGATTTTTGATCCCTGGCATTGTAAATGATTTGTTTTCGCCTTGTGAAGTGATAAAATGTGTAAAATCATGTTATTTTGGCCTATAGGAGCAAAATCGCTCCTGTCCCTCAGTGAAGGACCGGAGCTACAAATCAAATATTGCTTTGTCCTAGCAGGATTTTGATGACTTGACGATTCGAAAAGGTCCGAGGAGATATGTTTTATCAAATGAATATAACTTGAAGTGCAAACATGAAGAAAAATGGTCCAGAATGCCAAAATCGCTCCTGTCCCTCAGGAAGGGACCAGGGCGAAGTACATTGTAGCTCCTGTCCCTCTCCCAGGGACCAGAGCGATCTTTTTCATAGGACATGTACTAAGCGAAGATCAAGCAAGTTATAAGTTTGAAGGCAAGAAAGACGATGAGTTGAACCTGTTGAAGACAAATTGAAGATTTTGAAACGTCAACCAGGGTCCCAAATGTCCTAGTTCGCTCCTGTCCCTCAGGAAGGGACCAGAGCGATTTTTGTTTTAGATGATTTTCTTGCCCAGTTTGGATGGATCCCAAGGCATAGATGAATGGAATGGAACATTGCGAATCCGTTGAATATAATTTTTGAAGGATATGAAGTAAAGTGAAGCCTACAAGAGTAAGATCGCTCCTGTCCCTCTCCAAGGGACCAGGGCGATGTAATGAGTATATTACTTCTTATTCAAGTTCAAGACATTCCAAGACGGAGAACAAGGTGGCAAGGACATTTCAAGACATCTCAATCAAGCACGAAGTATCCAAAGTTGCCAATATTGAAGGAACCGCACTTAGACACCTAGTTCGCTCCTGTCCCTCAGGAAGGGACCAGAGCGATATTTCCATAAAGGCATAAAATTTGAAAGTTTATCAAGCATCAAGTGATCAAGAACGATCAAGGAACTTTATTTTGCACGATGATAGCGATTGCAAGTTGAACAAGGCAAAGACAAGTCCAAAACCTTGAAGTTCGCTCCTGTCCCTCAGGAAGGGACCAGAGCGATGTCTATTATATTGGCCAAATCTCTCAAAAATCACGTAAGGTCAAGGTTTTGCAAGGTCGTATGAGGTCCAAGGCATGATTAGAAGGTGATATACAAAGACTTCAAACGTTAAATGATCATCAAAGTGAACACAGAGGCTATATCGCTCCTGTCCCTCTCCAAGGGACCAGGGCGATTTGCTTAGGATCCTTCATTTTTCTTCAAATTCATGCCAAGTCAAGGTTTTTTCGGGATTACACAAGGTATAAGGTGTCATTTGAAGATGATTTACAAAGGTTCCAAACGTCAAAGTGCTATTAATTAAGCAAAGAGCCTATATCGCTCCTGTCCTTTGGACAAGGACCAAAGCGATTTCATTAAAACATTCATGTTCCGTCAAAACCAAGACAAGGCAAGTTCACGCTAGATCAAGAATGTCCTTTGGAAGGCAATGAACGAGGAACCAAGATTGAGAGGTGATGCATTTGGACTAGAGCTTCAAGATCGCTCCTGTCCCTCTCCAAGGGACAAGGGCGATGATCCTTCCAACGTCTAAACACCTTGTAGAATTCAAGTGGAACGAAAGGGGAGCGAAACAATAGCATTGTTTGTCCATCACAATGAAGATTAGAGATTAAAGATGCCAGGTCAAGGAGAAATTATGAGGATCGCTCCTGTCCCTCTCCAAGGGACCAGGGCGATATTTGCCAAGACACATGTTATCCTTCGAAGATCATAGCAAAACAAATTGCACAAGGTCTAAAACGCCATTTGGAAGGCAAGGAACGAAGAGTTAGAATAAAAAACGATGAATTTCAAGCTAGAAGACAAGGATCGCTCCTGTCCCTCTCCAAGGGACCAGGGCGATAATACATCCAAAGGCACTCATGCACACATGCAAGTCGATCTAATTTGAAGGACCTAGCGAAAATGGTAAATCCAACGTGGAGATGGAGACCTTGGACGTAAAAAATGCAAAGATCAAGACCAAATTGATGGATCGCTCCTGTCCCTCAGTCAGGGACCAGGGCGATGAGGTATGTTTATTTCATTTTCAAATTTTGGCGCTCAAGCAAACATTTTTTTTTTTTTTATTTTAAATGCTAAATCGATAATTTTTGAAATTCAATAAATTAGCATTTAAATATTGCGCTTAACATTTATTAATTATTTTGCCTTTAAAAAATCGAATTTGATAATTTAAAAAACAAAGGCATTTAATTAATTATTAATTTAAAAATCAAAGGAGCGCTAAGATATGGAGGTCGGCCTTTATTACTTATTTAAAAAGGTCGTTTAAAAATTGCTTTATTTCACAAAAGTCGGCCTTGGGGTGAATGGTGAGATGAGCGCTATAAAGGGAGAGGTGAAAATCATTATTTTCACATTATCATTTTTCCATCTCATATGCGATCAAAGGGAGAAGTGCGAATTTATATCCAAGGAAGTGCGAAATTGTGTTTGAAAGTGCGATTTGGAGTTTACAAAGCTAGGTGGTGCGAACTACTATCCAAAGTGGTGCGAGTCCAAGTTTCCATTTGTGCGAACTTGTCAAATCCATTGGAGATCACGTTAAAAACTTGAAGGGTGGCGAACTTGATAAGAGGAACATTGATTTGAAGATCACATCGAGGACATATCAAAAGGTGGTGAAATTGATAAGGAGAGATTGCGTTGAAGACTATTTATACGTCAATTTTGCCTAGGCGAATCCTTTTTATTTTGCATTCTAGAGTTAGCTCTCTATTGAGGTATGGCGATATTTGCTTTATTGTTTTATTAGTTGATCGTCATTACCTAAATTTTGAATTTTGAATTTTGAATTTTGAATTCCTAGCTCAATCGTTTTATTTTAGGAAATGATAACTCAAAGACTTATCATGAAGTTTCCTAAAATTTATTCTCTAATCTATGTTATTTATTGCAAAATCTAGCTTCTCATTATGAAATGTTGTGTAGGTATGGCAACCCCAAAGGCGGGAGCATCCACCAGTCGTTCAGCTCTCATGAAAGAAGATCAGAAGACCGAAGAAGTGGAGACTAAGATCGTGTCCAAATGGAGCAACATTGGAGATACTAACTTGGGTAACTTCAGCACGAAGAAGTTTCGAGATGTCCCTTACATTGGTAAGCCATCACCTGTCGCCTGGAGAATAATCGAAAGTGGCATCAGTAAGGCGGCAGGCTTTCCTCCAGCTATTCAGTGCCATGAGTTGATGATCGAGTATGCTCGTCATTATGATCCACAGTCCAGAACAATCGTGTCCAATGAGGGAAACACTTTGGCGTACCTTTCAGAGGAAGCTCTAAGTGAAGCTTTCCATCTTCCAGAGCACAGGGACATGATATACAAGAGCATAGAAGGAGCCAGATCAATGTACGAAGATGATCCAGATGCTTGTCTAAGCATTATCAATAAGAACTGGCTACTTAAGAGCCATCCCCGTCTAAGCAAGATCCCGAACACACCGCACAGGATTGATTTCCAGGAGGAGTACAGAGATTTGATTACCATGCTCAACCGAGTTACAGGAGCCCCTCATGCCTTCTATTTTGAGAAGTGGATGTTCTACTTCATCCAGGTGATTGTTCAGGGAAAGGGTACGATACATTGGGCTAGGATGATTAGCCATTGCTTGGACGTACAGTTGAGGAGACTCAAGGCTACTAAGTCCTTCCACATGAGTTCATATGTCATCTATGCCTTGATCAGGAGTGTTGAGTACACAGGACTACCTCATAGAGGAGTGATTGGAAGAGGACCCGGCGAGGTCAGAGCTTGTGATTCCTATGCCTACTTGCATCATCCACCAAGAAGTAACTACAAGTTAGTTAATGATACTTTCACGATGAACATCACCAGGACGTTACAAGGTGGGATTCACAACAGATTATCTCAGGATGCCCAGGAGTTCATAAAGAGGTACGGTGCTTGGTTCATTCAGTTTCCCAAGTTCACTTATATTAGAGTGCATGGATGTCCTTTACCTCCATACATGTTGCCGAGATATCCGACAGACAGAATTGTGTTACTTGAAGTAACGAGACAGTTGGCAGCATATGTGAAGGCATTCAGACACAGACATCAGAATGGAGTTCCAGTACCTATCATTTTGGGTAATTCAGTTGAGGTATGTCCTAATGCTTTAGCCATGGATGACGCAAAGAAGGAGTTAGCCTTGTATTCTTTTTCATCTTTTGCTTTGAGAGAAAGCTTTGATCCACATGGACATTTAGAGGAGACAGTCGGCAGAAAGTTTAGGCATGAGTACCAAATAGAAGATTTTATGATGAATCTCTTAGATGATTTTGAAGTGAAACGAAAAATGCATTCTAGATTGCCTTTGGATTTCATCAGGAAATGCAGGATTTATAGAGTGGCCGACCAAGCTCAGGACAGTGGCAGACATGTCCAGTCTTCCTATGATCGAGAAAGCAAAACAATAAGGTTAGATTGGAATGAGCCCGAGGTCATGGATCTAGATACTTTGATGGCACCAGTCTTGTCTTGTACTCGCAGATGGGTTGACATACAACATCAGAAGTTGAGAGAACAAGGCATAGCTATGACTTTCACTTTGGAAGAGAAACCAGCCGAAGGTGGAGCTAGTGTGAGTGAAGGCAATCCCAATCCTAGAAATTCAGGAGAAGGTAACCTTCGATGTGCCAGTGAGGGCAATCTCCATCCAAGGGGTTCGAAGAGAAAAGAAAGGTCAAAAAAGAAAGAGTCTTCCAAGAGGAAACAAGAGGCTAACAGAGATCGATCATCCGGTACTTCTTCTAGACCTGAGAAGAGAACAATTCAAGTGGAAGAATCCATGGAGTCTATGGTACAGAATGACAAGCAGGAAGAAGGACAGGCACAGCATGGTTCACCAAATGGATCTCTCCAGGACTATGAGTTAGAAGAAGACAATGAAATGACATCTCCTCCCAGACAAGAAGAAGAAGTGGTACATAAAGAGATTCAAGTTCAAGAGACAAGATCAAATATCCCAGATTGGTTGAAGGAAAGATTAACCAAGGTGATTGTAGTTGAGGACGAGGACAATGCAATTGATTTAGAGAGCCTTGTTGGACATTCCCAGGAAGTGACAGAGAAGAGAAAGGCTACCAAGATGTCCAAGATGATTCGAGATGAGACTGGATCCAGAAAACTGCAGATAGCTACACCGACAGCAGACAAATATGAAGGTGAGATCCTAGCAGAGGAATATGATATACAGACATTTGAGCTAGGACCATCCACAGCAGAGCAGACTTTAGACGATGCTACCGACTCATTTGAGGCATTGAAGGACAAGCTTAGAGAAGAAATGGAGAAGAACAGAAAGCTTGAGAGAGAGGTCGGTGCATGGAGGGCATATTTCAGTCACATCAATGAACCTTTGGGACGTCAGGATCCAGCTAGATCACCAGTGCAGGCACTTCCACTTCAATCAATCAGTGAGGCAGAAAGATTCAGGAACATGGTTCAACGTACAAGTAATTGGATGGATAGATCTCATACAGTGGCCATAGAATTTGTAACAAGTATGATGAAGATTATTCATCAAGCTATCCAGGTTCTTGAGATAATCCACAATTTAATGATAACAATAGCTGCATTCGCCCATACCAAGGATGTTATCATTCCTGTCTTGAAAGTTATTAGACATACATCAAGGAAGATCTTAGCGCAAGAGAAGATTTTGGATGGGGAATCTCACAGTTTGTTTCAGTGGTCAACCTTACTCCATATGAAGAGTGTTTTCTTCGAGGACATTAGTGTTAGATGTGGCCAAGTTGAGGAGGTGATCAATCCGATCCAGGACAGAGTATTTGAGGTACTTCGTACCATTCTTGGCAGAAGGATCGAGGTCGAGACAGATGTGAATATGCAGGAGTTAGAGGATAGAATCAAGGTCATCTTTTGCAAGGACGCAAATGTTACAGATGAGCAATATGATCAAATGTTTGCCACCATGCTCCTGATTGAAAGAACAAAGGAACTTGAATCTACTTGGGACGCAGCTCTTCTAGATGCATTCGATCAGGTCATCCACTTGGAAGAGAGTATGAAGAATCTTCCCGAGATTCCAATTGCAGAAATCGAAGGAATCGTATCAAGATTCATTGCATATGCTAAGAAAGAGAATTGGAAAGGGAATAAGATTCTAGATGAAAGGTTGTTACAGATGACATGACATCTTATTTGTCATTGGTTTATGTCTCCTAGGTTTTTGTGCCAAATTTAATATTTGGCTATGTATTTAATATTGTTCAGTAAAAGGAGGCCATTTGTAACAAACCCTAATTAGGGTTTGGGTGTCATGATCTTGACCGTTGATCTACTTTCAATCTGGACCTTTCATTGTAATTGGGGATGCTATTTATACCCCCATTTTTCATTTCATTTAGTAATAGTTAATAGTCAATAGTTGATGTAATAGAGAAGAGAGATGGCTAAGAGATTAGAAGTTAGAAGCAATTTTATTTTGTAGCAAGATTGAGTTTTGAAGAGAGGAATTCAAGCAATTGTTGTACATGATGACTTGGAAATCAATAAAATATTGAAGTTATGGTGTTTTGTTGCAACTTTCTTGGTTATCTTCATGGTTGTTTAATCTACTTGAATCATGCTCAATCAAAGTAGTGTGTTAATTTGAAGGACATTGTGTGAGACTTGATCTTTGGTAGGATTCGTAATCCAAACCACTAGCTTCTTGCTGATTGTAGGAACGCCTTGCGTGGTCAACTGGAGAATACTTTGAGTCCCTTAATCTTCAATCATTATTGTATCTTAGATATGTACCTTCGTGGTAGTATCTTTGATCTTTGATGCATTGAATATCATTTTGTTACCTTAGAAGATCGCATCAATTTCAATAGAGTTGTTATCTTATGGCGAAATTGAAGTTGGTTGAATCTTGCCAAGTCTTGTCCATACGAAGTCATTCCTAGGGTTAGGCTAGATTAGACCTCTTTCAAACCCTACTCTTTTGTTATTTTTTGAAAAGTTCCTTTATTTTTAGTAAAATCTTTGAACTTTCGGAATGCGTAAGACCCCTTGAAGGAAACAGCAAATCACATCATACCGCTGGAAGCTTGTCCACACGTAGAGACCCTACTAACAGAACCTTGGAGTCTTCCTAACTGATCCTTTACGCGAATCTTCAGCAGTTAGAGACTATTTTCTCAAGAGAGGATAAGATGCCTATTGGTATTTTATTCTGTGTATGATGGTGTATAAAATACACGTCAACACTTCCCTGCTTAGCAAGCTCCGCACATACCGTGTGTTTGTTGTTGAATCTCATGTAAGCCTTCTACAAAATTCTCCCGAGCCAACTAAGAGGGGCATGAGAGGTTGAGATGCCCATATTGTTGATGCCAAAGAGTACTGATGGATGAACTCTTCGAAGCCATTGCATGCTCCCGAGACTCTCCAGTATCAACCAACCTTACAATCCATGATCTTTGAGCCCAACTGCAATAGTCTTCTTGGACTCCTTATCAACAATGTGACATTGGTGTGCACTGAAGGTGATATCTAACTTCGCACAATGTCACATAATCTGACTCACAGAGAACAAATTAAGCTCCATGTTCGAAACATAGTATACATAGAGAAATATGAGATTTCTCCCACCAAATGCAATATGAACATTTCCCTTGCCGATAACTGTAAACTCTTCACCATTGAAGATCACTAAATCGAAGCAAGCCTTGTACTCTGTGAAACAATTCTTGTGTGCAAAATGTCAAGAAGCTCCGAAATCAATGTACCACGCAGAAGATTTGACATGATCCGTTGGTCCTTTGGCCATAAATGCATAAAAGGCAGACTCTTTCTACTCAATATGTTCTGCAACATGGGTCTTCTACTCAAACCCTCCCTCGTTGGAATTCTGATTAGCCAACCACTGCCTACAATGTTTTTACATGTGACCAAGCTTACTACAATACTAACATGTGATATTCTTCTTGGAACTCTCTTCCGATTTACCTTGTCCTTTTTGTTGAGAGGACTTGCCTTTGCCTTTGTCTTCGGCAGTAAAAGCCTATTCCATAGTGGTTGTCTCGTTGTTGCTACCAAACTAATCCTTTTACCTATCTTGCTACAAGAGATTGTTGCACAATTCAACAAACTTCAAGTCAACATTGGTAGAAGTAAAGTTGAGAGTTTTGATGAAGTGCTCATAGGATCATGGTAACCTTTTCAGCATGATAACCACCATATCCTCTTCTTCCATCTTGCAACCAATGGCCTCTAGTTGATTGCAAACGTCTTTGATCTTCATGAGATGGTCCTACAAAGACATCTTGTCGTCCATCACAATTGACAACAGCATATTCTTAAGGAAGAATGCTCTACTCTTGTCTGATGTTTCACGCAGATTCTTCAGATGTGTCCAAATTTGTGCAACAATCTTGCTAGACGATATCTCATCGGTGACAAAGAACTTGAGAAACATAACCACTTCATGATTACGCTCATCGACCTTATTCTAGTCTTTAACCGTAGCAATGGGATGAGCATTGTTACCAAGAACAATCTAATCTAGACACTTGTACTCGAAAACTATGAGCATCCTATTTCCAGGTATTGTAATATTTATTGCTCAATTTTTGGTTGCTTTCCAACATGATGTTGGTCAAAGATGCCATCCCTCCCATTTTCCTAAGGCACAAAAAATGAGGTCAAAGTCAACTCCAACAACGAACTTTTTCAATTAAATTTTTCTTAAAAAAAAACCGTACAAGCAGAAATCCCTAGGCATTTAATATCTACAAGACCGACGATTTAAAAAAAACGTCAAAAAGTATTTGCAAAAATTAGAAACTCTAGGTGCACATGAATCTGCCAGAAACCCTAATCATAGAAAAAATAGAGACACCCCAACAATTTTTTTATTTAAATTATGCAAAAACTCAGAGATTAAAAGACGAGGAGAAACCCTAGTCGCAATGCAGCAGAATCAACAAACCCACGATTGTTTTAATAGAAAAATGGAGTAAATAAAGTTTAAACCCTAGTCAACAAAAAAAAACAGAGACAACCCATAATTTTTGAAAAAAAAAAATCTGTTGCATGCAAGAGGAACTAATAAAAACCCACAATTTAAAAAAAAATCATGCAAAAAACACAAGAAAATATGCCTTGATTTCCTCATAGAGAAGGCACATGTTTTCTAGTATGAAAAGACCCGTGATTCTCAAAAAAGAAAATTGGCACAATCTAGAAAAAAAAAAACACCCACAACGCGAGTAGAGGAATGTCACCACAATTTTAACAATGATAGCCCATGCGTAAAAAGAAAATCTACACAATTTTTATTGTAAAAGATTTGTCTTCAATCAAAACCCTTGATTGAAAAAACTTTTGCAAGTTTTAGCAGTTAGAGAAGTGCTAAATTTTACCAAATAAAAATCTGATATTTTTATAGTAAAATAAAGCCAAGATATTTTTATTAAAAAACGACAAAAAAACTTTGTACAATAGTTGTATGGTAATTTTCCACAATCCTGCTTTGATACCATGATCTGATAATCTAGGAAACGATGTAGATAATCGATATTAGAATAAGGAGAGGAATACTCCTAATATAGATTATTACAAGATCTTTCCATAATGAAAACAATTCAAAATTGAAACAAAGAAAGGAAACTTACTAAAAAGAAACTAAATGACTTAAATGACTATTATAGCTAAATATAACAATATTACTTTAAGTGGTCGGGGTCCGAGTCCACTCCCTTGTGGATTTGGACAAGGACCCCCCTAAACGAACCTGTTGTGACGTTTTCACACATCACCCCATTGAAAATGGGGACCCCTCTTTGTGCTGGCTAGGTTAGGTGTTTTGCGTAGTGTAGTGTTATCTTGGAAGCAATGATAGGGTCTTTTGCCTTCAAGTGGGGAGTTCAATTCATTTTGTTAAGTCTAAGGAGCGAATTAAGGGATGAAGTGTTCATTCAAATTGTTAGATTGCTTTGCAATTATGTTAGGAATTGCAAGCATCATATTCTCTTTCATTACAAATGTTGATCAAGCCTTGCCAAATTTTCAACAACTATACATGAGTCTTGCATATAAGCCTTTGCAAACTTCGCATTCATTACATGACTTCATGAGATTTCCCCTTTTTATACATGAGACCTTGTAAAGTTTGATTTTATACACGAAGAGCTCTAAACTCCAAAATCTTACATGGTAGCCTTGAAATCACGAAATCTTACATGAGTGGGGAGAAATCCCGAAAATTTACATGGGATGATGCTGTTGAAGATATAGCTACGGTCAAATACTCTAACCTAGCCTAGACAATACAAATGTCTAATTGGCCTATCGGACTTGCACATTTGTATGATTTCAATTACCTGTTCTTATTATTAAGTTCAGTCTTAACTTTCAGATTACACGTAAATATTATGATTGTAAATTGAAATTGCTATCGACCTACATTTGTCATCAAGTTAATTGTTAATTAACTTGCTATTATCATCGACTTCATTTGTTATTTGATTGTTAGTGTCTAATAGTTTTTAGTTAGTGTCGGTTGTGGTTAACCAATTATTCTTACATCGATTCGATATAATCTCGATTCATTAATGAATCAGTATGTATCGAAATTGCCACCTTTCTGTGTAATTAGACATGTCTATTTGGATCACCATGGGTATTGTATTTAGTATGATCCGGTTTTTCTTAAGAGCCATGATAAGGACAATAATCTGCATGTCAATAGAATAATAGCACCAATATAGATGACAAGGAGCAAGTCGATATAAAGTATAGAGACAAGAGTCGGCAAATACAACAGCAATATTATAATTGTTTGCAGTCCGTAAGGGAGTCGACTAAGGAACAGTCGACACTGATCCCTATTGTCGGTGAGGACATAGTTAGAGTCGAATGTCTGTCTGGGCTGTCAACAAGAGATAGCAGTAAATAAAGGAAGTTGAATATAATGATATAGAATAATATATATAGAATACACACACACAAGTTCGGGTACCATACTTGCTTAGGCAGACAAATGGTAACACACAGCAATTCGGAAATAAACACATAGCAGATTGATACCTGGGATCCGATCAACAGATGCCACCTCTGAAATTGCAAGGATGAAGGACAGTGGGAGAGATATGGCATCAACATTGACCTTTCCATGGCAAGCAAGTTTTGTGCATTTGAACCAATGATTTCATCAGAAATGTGCTCCAATTTTGAGTTTGTGCATAAAATTCTCCAAATTCGATTTCAGACGTGAGAGCTTGCAAACTCTGATTTCCTACATGAGCCTACCATATCTCCGATTTCTTACATGAGCATGGCAAAATCCCGAAATCTTGCATAATTTGCTTCCAAACCTGATTGCATACTGAGTGGCCTAAACCCCCCTAAAACTCTTATGCTAATGCCTTCTATGCTTTCAAAAATTATGGAGCTAAAGGGTTAAAATTTTCACAAACAGATTAAAGGAATGACTGAGCTAAAATTCAAAGAATCAATACATGAAGTTGTGTAAAGTCCGAAATCATGCATGAACAGGCTAAAACCCCAATTTCTTACATGAAGGCATCAAGAAGCTGCCAAATTACATGGCAGGGTGATATTTCCGGCAAATTACATGAGGGTAGAAAAGTCTGAAATCTTACATGCAGGGGCAAAAATCCCGAAATTATACATGTGTCTTCATGAATCCCGAAAAAGTGCAGGGCAGACCTCAAATCCCCCATTTAATTGTTGATGTCTCCCAAAACAAGGCCAACCTGGGTGAAGGAAATAACTTGTAACTTGAATAAACAGAAAAAATAAAAGAAAATTCATTACTAAGCCGACCCTCTTATCAAAGGGGAGTAATTGTTACATGAGCTCATACAAATACATGATCAAAAGCATCATTTCCTTATCAATTGAATTCAGATTGCACTTCAAACTAATTCAAAGGCAGAGCAGACCAACTAATGCGAACCACATCATCTTTACAGAAATTAGTAGCAGAATTAAGGCAAATCAAGTGCGAATTTGAGCAAAGGTGAATCATAGCAGTTCAAGGAGCAAATTACAGAGAAGTGGATGCGAATTTTCAACACTTCAAAACAAATCAGAACTACTTCAATAGCAACAAGTGCAGACCTGCAGAGTACCATTCACAGACCATAAAATTCCAATCCAAAGTGAAATTACCATTTTCAGATTGAGAAGAGTCTTAAGAGGCATGATTAGTGAAAATGGTGAGGTTATTTCGTCCATCAGTTTGAGTTTTATTTTGTGCTTGATTCCAAATATGTTCTTTTCAGGTTTGATGAATCCAAGGGAATTACATCACAATATGAAGAAAGATTGCTCCATGGTGAAGAACACTTCAAGAAGACCCCAAGGGATTGCATTGCAACATGAAGGAAGATAAGGGCTCAACAAGATTAAGGGAAGACAAGTTCAAGACATTCATAAGGGAGACAAGAATGAAGGAAAAAGCAAGCACGAATAAGGAATCATGGCTAAGGATGAACATTCAAGAATCGCTCAACATGATAGGCATGGAGAAGGACTACATAACCTTGGTGATACAATCACTACATGAAGGACTCAACATTGCAAGCCTATTTCAACAGTGCAATGACAAGCTCTAGATATTCAAGACATCATGATAATGAAGGAAATGATATAACAATCTTGAATTTCCTCCAAAAATCCAAGATCACGGTCAATGCAACAAGGAAGTAATCCCAGTCAAGGACATCATGCATAAAGTAACAAATGCGCATGGAAGGCACAATGTAATGTCCCCACAATTATTTTTCAATTAATTTCCAGTTACAACACAACAAGAACCCGTTAAGGATTAGAAATGGAAACACAATAATACTAAAATTGTAACCCTTCCACTTTCTGGTCACCAAGAGCCCAATATGGGAAGGTGAGAGCATACGGTGTTGAGGGGATCGTTAGCTTCAAACAACTGGAAATATTACAATGCTTGGGCGGCAAGCTAGCCCTTTCTTCTTATCCAGCGGGTGATAGAAATGTTGATAAAAACTTGGCGGTAAACCAACCAAGAACAAACCAAGAAACTAAAGCAAACAATCACTTAACCACTTATGCAGTGGAAGGACTGGAAATGAAATAAACAATCTACTCTACCGCTTATGCAGCAGGAGGACAATAATACAAATAAAGATATAGGTGGCAAGCCAGCCTCTTCCACTTGTCAATGGACCTTGTTGCACAATCCAGAAAATAGTTGTTAGTACTACTAACCAGCTTTACAATGTAGTAATATGAATTATAGATTAGAAATGATATTTTCCACTGCTGATAAGAACTTCTATGCTCACCACACTCTGCAAACTCAAACACACCCAAAGATAACTCCCAAACTCCAAACTCCAATTCTGAAATATAATTTCCAGCAAGCATAAAACACCAAAACAGCCACTACAAATCCCACAGAAACACTCACAACTTCGTTGGAACAACACAGAATGACCCAAGAACAAGAACAGACAAATGCCAGAGGGAAGGCCACTAGACAAGGATCACAAAACCACCACAAAAACACCTAAACAAATCTGCACGAAACCCGAGGCAGACCTAGCATGGTACGACCAAGCATGGTGACGATTTTGCAATATAAAATCCAAATGACCAAACAACTCTTTGCAAATTGGAACGAAATATCGCCTAGGGTCTAGAAAGATTTAGAGAAAATACCTAGAACAAACAGATGAACACACGGAGACTAGTGAAGATTAACCTTCTTCAACACACCCACACGACCAGCAACCTGGACACTCCAAAAAACATCAGAAAACTAATACATAAATCTGCAACATCATCTTCAATCTACTCCTCTGAATGAAAAGCAGTCTCTGGCTCGACTAGTTCTTGTATTGCAAGAAAGAAATCAAACTATTGCTAGGAGGTAAGCGTTCCCCGAAGCTTCACTATGCATTTTGGCAGCATTTCGTTATGATTTGTTCAAAAAAGATAAAATGAGAGTCCCAGCACTCATATTTATACTCCAGAGGCTCAAATTCAAACCCAAATGGTGCCCAAACTCCATTTATTTCATTTCATGTCCCCTTCTAGACTTGGCGCCCAATTTCAAGTCTCCTAGGCATACTTTTTTTTATTGTCACAACGTTATAAAATATCAACATTATAAAGCATGAATAATACTGCTTCTTGGAGCCACCTAACTTAGGGGAAAATGAGACTTAGAATAAAAATAATATTTCTCCCTTCCTAAGTCGTCCATCCATAAAATTATCAAATATTAAAATCTCATGCCTAAGGTATTAATATATTAAATATACCTTCATCTCAAATACTGATTATTGCCAAATTGAGCTGGAAACTGAAAAACTAGAAATCACCAAAACTGAACTGGGTTGGAGCACTGAACTGCCAAAAATAGCACTATCGGATATAGTACTTACTAAAAATAGTAAGTCCTGAAAACATCTCCAAAAAGATTGCTCTTCGAACCTTGTGGATGAACTCTGAAAACCCAGAAATCCTGACTGCTACCACCAACTTACTAAAAATAGTAAGTTCGGAAAACTTCTCTAAACTGAATGCATCTCACACCCCTATGAAGCTCTCATAAAACCCAAAAGGAATCCACGGTCTAAATTGTAAAATTCCAATTAGTAAATCATCAAACAGCTCCCGCAAACCTCCACAAAAGTTGGAAACCCTAATTTTTGCTTCCAGTTAGCCTACGGGTCTCCGGAATAGGCTAATGGCCAACTGAACTTCTCACCACTGAGAAGGGGACGTTACACACAACAACGACCATGCACATGGGGATCAAGCCTTGACATCATGAAGATGGCGAAATAAGAGGACGAAATCAGTGAATGCATCTCTTGAGCAGATAGTTTCAGACGAGTTAATCAAAGATGGCAGATGATGCAATTTGGGAATATGACCCATCACATTCGTCAAAGGGCTTGATAATGTTGAGTATCAAGAGATATTGCTCAAGGTGGGACACTTCTTTGTGATGATCTACAAGTTGTGCACGCTAAGTTGGCATCCAGTCACCTTCATCCACCAATCACATGATTCTAAGTCAAGGTATCCAGATTCATTGAACTTGATTCATTCCAAGATGACAACTATACATGTGAAAGGCACAAACTTCGATGTACCTAACCTTATTTCCTATTGGTCCTTCATCTAGAATGACGTGCAATCAAAGCAATGTAATGATCCTATTGATCAAGAGGGAGTTAATTGTAACTAACCCTAATTAGGGTTTTATTGTTAAATCTTGGTCCTTGATTTGAGAATCAATCAAAACCATTCATTTGAAATGGAAGAGCTATAAAAGGCCTAGCCTGCTCATTTGAAAAGGTTAATAGTTGATCAATAGACACTAGTGGATAGCCTTAGAAAGTAGAAGTAGAGTAAGAGGAGTTATGAAGAAATTGTTGCCACGACTATGTCGACATCAATACATGTTTCATTGAAGTTATGGTGGTTCTTTGTGTTGTGTTCTACATTTTGCATGGTTTCTTGTTACTTCTCAAAGTTAATTGAATTTCATTGATTATGGTGGATATATGCGATGAATTCCTCGGTTCATACTTTTAGTGGTTTGTTGATTGTAAGCTACTATGCAAAGTTAGCCTAAACCTCATTTTTGCAACAATTCAATTGTGAATGTTTCATTTGGATTGCGCCCACATTCGGTATTTGAATGAATGTTTCGCAGTATGAAAATCTTTCATTTCCTTGGGAGATTGCACCAGTGTTGTGTAGTTGTTGTTATCATGACAAAGCAAAGCTTGATTTGAAGGAGTTTGCCTATCAAAGCATTATTGGTTATTATCATTGTCCTTAGGTGTTAGAATAGATTCCCAAACCCTTTCCCTTTTGATTTTATTTGAGTTTGAGTTAGTGTAGGAGAAAAGCATCACTGAATTGCTACATTAGATGATCAAGTTCCAGCTGTGATTCATAAACGTAAGTCCCTTTGTGATACCAACAGGATCACATCATATTTACTAAGACTATCCATTTGCAAAGTCAAGACCTGACTAAAGAAATTGTTGTCACAAAAGTTGAACCCGCTTGATGAACAACCTTGTGCAACATGGAAACAACCTCCCAAGTGTGGGACTTGCAAAAGTGAGGTTGAGTCTCCAGAGAAGGTCGGCTTCCTTTCCAATTTGAGTGCAAGTGTTGGACTAACCCAGCACTAAAATATCTATTCTACTGGATTTGAGAGGGAAAAGGGAGAAAGAAGGGGTGCATGAAAGAGGGGAAATAAGGTGTGCACCTAGATGGAAGTTTGATCCTCTCTGCCTATGACTACACAAGACATCAATAAAACTACCTCAGGTATGCACAAGTTTCTATCTAAATCGACTTCCTAAGAATAAGTGAAGGTTGGAATTTTGTAGGATGAAGAGAGGAATTAAAGTAATTCACACTCAACATACACAGAGGGATCAACACAGTCAAATAAACTAAAGAACCAGAAAGAGATGCATTCAAATAAAGAGGTAGAACACACTACATAGATTATCTAAACCAAAAAAAGGCAAGAAAGATAATTTTATTAATGCAAAGGCAAGACAACATTTTACAGTTACAGAAAAGCATGAAATTCTGTAAGAGAAATGAAAAAAGGACCCTAAAGAAGGGCTACAAAATTGCCTTTAAAGCTCAGGCATAACTCAAGTGGAGCTAGAGTTAAAAAAACCCTAACCCTAGCCAAGGTTAGTGTTGATGTGTCTTTTGTACATGACCAAACATAGAATAAAATACCTAAAGGTACCTTATCCTCTCTTGAATAAAGCTTCTCTGAATGCTGAAGATTTCGCAAAAGGATCAATCGTAGCAGCTCCAAGGTTCTGATATGTAGGTTCTCTACTTGTGGATAAGCACCAGTGGTGGTTGTGTTTGCTGTTTCATCAAGGGGCCTTACGTACTTTCTAAGAAAGCTCGTTCTTGCAATCACTTTTCAATGAGGAAACTGGATTTTCCTAATATTAACTAATGTTTCAAAAAAGGGCAAAAGATTGAGGGTTCGAGAAGGCTATACTAAACTAGGCCTAAGAATGACTAAATTGTGAGTAATCTTGGTGAAACTCTACCAATCTCAGTATTGCCATAAAACAACAACTCTACTGGAATCGGTGCGATCTTCAAAGGGAATTCAAGGACTTTCGAATCATTAATGAACAAAGACACTATTGATTAGATACATATCGGTATTCAAATAATGATTGAACTCTAAACAATTTCAATATCTCCAGTTGACCACACAAGGCACGCTTACAATCAGTAAGTGGCTAGTGGTTTGGACTATGAGTTTTACCAAAAGATCAAACACAACATTTGTCACTCAAACTAATTCTAGAATCTAAGAACTTATCTCCACTAAGAGTGATTCAAGAAGATAAACAACCATGTAAAAAGCCACAAAGATTGCATTAAAACACCATAACTTCAATATTTTATTGATCTCATAGCAAAATATAACAACAATTGTTCAACTTTCTCTCTTCACTACTTTTATCTCTGCTGCTAACAATCTTATTATTCTTCTCTCTTTTCTCTAACTCTTTAAAATGAATTGAGTGAGGGCTTATATAGCACTCCCAAATACAATGAACGGCCTGGATCTAAAGAAGAGCAAAGGCTGAGATTTTGACACCTAAACCATAATTAGGGTTTGTTACAAAATGACCCTATTTAGATAAGCATTATCATAACATAGCCAATAGAAATTGGCACAAATAATGAAGAAACATAGCCCAATAGGAATTGAATTGCCACATCATTTCATAACAACTTTTCATCTAGAATTTTGTTCCCTTTTCTATGTTATTTTCTGGCATATTCAATGAATCTGGACATAATCCCCTCGATCTCAACAATGGGAATCTCATGCAAGTTCTTCATCCACTCTTCCAAGTGAAGGACCTAGTTAAAAGCTGCAAGAAGGGTCATCTCCCATCCATGCTCTAGTTCTTTTGTTTTCTCGATCAGGAACATAGTAGCATACATCTGATCTCACTGTTTTTTTGTGATCATGTTCTCTTCTTTGCAAAAAATAATCTTGATCCTGTCTTCCAATTCTTGGACATCCACATTTGTTTCGATCTCTATCCTTTTGTCAAGAATTGTACATAATACATCAAACACCTTATCCTAAATAGGATGGACAGTGCCCTCAACTCGGCTGCATCTACTATTGATGTCTTCGAATAGAACTTCCTTCATTTGGAGCAAAGTTGACCATTGTAGAAGATTATGGGTTCCTCCATCAATTATCTTCTCTTGTGCTAAAACATGTCTAGATGTCCTTCTTACTACCTGCAATACGGTGATGACAATATCTCTAGTGTGAGTGAAGGCATCCACAGTCACTACTAGATTATGAATGATCTCAAGGACTTGGATAGCTCTGTGGACTGTCTTCATTATTCTTGCCAAAAATTCCATGGCCACCCTATAGGATTCATCAATCCATGTACTCATGAGTTGGGCTAAGTTCTTCATCTTTTCTGCCCCATTTATTGACTCAGGAGGGAGTGCTTGCAAGGGTGAGACTGTTGGATCCTGTCGTCTTAATGGCTGATTAAGGTGGCTAAAATAATTCCTCCAAGCGTTAACCTCTCTTTCCAACTTCTTATTCTTTTCCATTTCTTCCTTTTGTTGATCATTAATTGCTTTCACTGAATCGGTTGCTTCTTCCATAGCTTGCCCGAAGGTAAGTGGACCAAGATCAAATGTCTCTAAATCATACTCTTCTGCCATAATCTCATCCTCATACTTGTCCACTGTTGGTGTAGCTACCTGTATCTTCTTGGATCCTGCATCATCTCTAATTACCTTTGACATCTTTGTAGCTGCCTTCTTTTCAATTTCTTCTTGGGAGTTTCCTAGAAGACTTTCCAAATCAAATACTTGTTCTTCCTCTTCAACTACAACTGCCCTTGTCAGTCTTTCTTTCAGCCAATCTGGAATGGAAGACTTTCTTTCCCTTACCTGTATTTCCTTAGGCAAAGGTCTCTCGGCTCTGAAAGGAGATGTTGCTTCATCATCATTCTTTTCTTCTTGTTGTTCATTAGCACCAACTTGGAGAGGAAGAGATTGACCTGATGAGTGTTGAGGTGTTCGTCTTTTGCCTTGTTTATCATTCTGCACTATGGATTCCATAGACTCATCAACTTCATACACTATCTCTCTTTGATCCTCTCTTTGACTTATCTCCTTTTCATGTCTAGAAGAAGTACTCGATGGACAATCAGGATTCACCTTTTGTTTCTTCTTGGATGGTTCTTTCTTCTCAGGTCCTTCCTTTCTCTTCGACCCCTTGGAATGAGAAGTATTCTCACTCACACTTGCTTCTCCTTCTTCTGTTCTTGCTTCTAGGGTGAATGTCATGGCTATATTCTGCTCCTTCAATTTTTGATGTTGTACGTCCACCCATCTGCGAGTGCAATTTAAAACTGGGTCCATGAATGCTCTCAGGTCTGCAACTTCTTGCTCATTCCAATCTATCTTCACTTCTTTATCTTCCTTCTCATAGGATGATTGGAGATATCTACCACTGTCTTGTGCTTGATCGGCTACTCTATAAGCTTTACATTTCCTAATAAGATACAAGGGTAATCTAGAATGCATCTTTCTTTTCACCTCCACGTCATCTTGAACATTCATCCAAAAGTCCTCTACTTGAAACTCATGTCTGTACTTCTTCCCAACTGTCTCTTCCATATGACCATGGGGATCAAAATTCTCTCTCGAGGCAAAGGATGTAAATGAATACAGAGATAGTTCCTTTTTTGCATCTTCGGCTGCTTGAGAATTAGGACACACTTCAATTGAATTTCCCAGTGAAATAGGTATGGGGATACCATTTCCATGCTTATGTCTTGATGCTTTAGCACAAGCTGCCAACTGTCTAGTCACTTCAAGTAATAGTATTTTGTCTGTAGGATACCTTGGCAACATATAAGGAGGTGAAGGACATCCATGGACCCTAATGTAGGTGAATTTAAGAAATTGAATAAACCATGCACCATGTTTCTTCACGAACTCCTGTGCTTCTGGAGATAGTCGTTGGTGAATCCCTCCTTGCAACGTCCTAGTGATATACATTGTGAAGGTGTCATTGACTAGCTTGTAGTAATTCTTAAGCGGATGATGCAATTGAGCATAAGAATCACATACTCTTATCTCTCCTGTCCCTCTCCCAACAACTCCTCTATGTGGTAGCCCTGCATACTCAAAACTTCTGACTAAAGAATATATAACATATGAACTCATGTAGAATGACTTAGTAGGGACTAGCCTCCTCAACTGCACATCTAAGTTGTTGCTAATAATTCTGGCCCAATTGAACATTCCTTTTCCTTGGATGATCACTTGAATAAAGAAGAACATCCACTTGTCGAAAAAGAAGGCCTGAGAGGCACCTATAACCCGATTGAGCATGGTTATCAAGTCTCTGAATTCCTCTTGGAAATCAATTCTGTGAGCCGTATTGGGTATCTTATTCAAGCGAGGCCTACTTTTGAGCAACCAATTCTTATTGATGAAGTTCAGACAAGTATCAAGGTCGTCTTCGTAGATAGACCTGGCTCCATCTAAGCTCTTGTAGATCATATCTCTCGGCTCCGGGAAATGAAAAGCTTCACTTATAGCTTCTTCTGAAAGATAGGCTAGGACAGTTCCATCCTCGGCTACGATTGTCCTTGAATGTGAATCATAGTGCCTGGCACATTCGATCATCAGCTCATGACATTTGACTGCGGGAGGTAAGCCTGCGGCCTTGATGATGCCACTCTCAATTATCTTCTTGGTTGTGGGTGATGGCTTGTCGATGTAGGGTGCTTCTCAAAAATTCTTCACATTGAAGTTCCCTAAGTTGGTGTCTCCAATATTGCTCCATTTGGACACGATCCTTGTCTCCAAATCGTCATTCTTTTGATCTTCTTTGATGAGAACCTGTCGGGTAGCGGATCCACTTGCCTTGGGGGTCGCCATTTGCTACCTACAAAAAAGCTTAAGTTAGGTCTAGGTATAGAACTTTAGATAGGTGACTTGAGGTTTCTTAAAGAAACAATTAAAATTTGAAAATGAAATGATAAAACCTTTAAAATCATGAATTTTCAAACTTGACATCACCTAGAAATCAAACTAGATTATTGAAGACCTAAACTTAAGAAGATTGATATAGAAACTCGAATCAGATCTTCAATACCTTGTCAAAAAATCAGATTGCACACCTTACCTTTGACTTCTAATTATCAACTTGAAAAGATGAATAAAAAATGGAGATTGCTGCTGGATTCGCCTTCCTTCCAAGTGGTATTCAAAGGGTTTCAAAGGTTTCAGGTCTGTACTTCAGGTTCACCTTTGCAGATTCAGTCCTCAACCAGCCTTCATGGATCAGAAATTCGCCTACCTGCTGCAATCTGCTCTTCCACTTCTGCTCCTCTAATTCACTTAGGAAGAAAAATATGAATGAATGATTATTGCTTGTCAAATCTACTTACCTTTGTATGGCAATTTCATCATTTTCCCAAGAGGCCGACCTCTTAAATAAACAAATAAAATTTAAAAAATTCATCTTCAAGGTGGCCGACCTAGCAATAAGGCTAAAAAAAAATATAATTGGGCGGCAAAGAGTAAATTTTTGAATTTTAAGGCCCAAAGATCAATTTAACACATTTGACAAATGTTTAACCAAGGCGAATTTGCATTATTTATCCAAATGAGGTTTAATTAGCAATTTATGAGAGGGAAAATGTGTCTTGAATGTGACTTTGCTTGTGAGTCTCTTGAAGAGGCATAGGCAAGCTTAGGAGATATTGATGTTTCTTTAATGTTTGCCACTTTTCTCCATTTTTTTTTTTATTTCACCATCTTGATCCTTAACCTCTGATATTCTTGCCATCATGAACTTTGCTTCAACCAAGGTGAAAATGGGGATTTCTAAGGACTTTGCCCTAAACCCTTTGGAAGGGTCAGGAGCGATTTCTATGACTAGGCCCAAATTGCATCACTTTTTACTCTGAATTGCTCCCCAAGGTAAGCATATACTAGTCTTAGTACTTCCAAAGCCCAGGGATTCATTTTTTAGCCTCCGTTATGAGCGAATTATGTGATCTTGAGAATTTCGCTCTGGACCCTTTGGAAGGGTCAAGAGCGAAATTCATTCCTTAGCTCAAAATCCTTACTTCTTGAACTCATAACCTATTCAAATACATGCCTATGGCAATCTTTAAGTCCAATTCACCTTCATCAATGTTTGGCTTAACACAAATTTGGAAAAAAAAGGATATTTTGAGAATTTCGCTCTGGACCCTTTGGAAGGGTCAGGAGCGAAATTCAGGTTTTAGACTTGATCCTTCATTTCCTTCACTTCAATTCATCTTGCAAGGCGAAAATACATCACTCCACCTTCAACCACGCCATAGGAATCAATGTTTTGGCTTCACACAAGGAGAAAATAGGTGATTTGAGGAATTTCGCTCTAGGGAAGGGTCAGGAGCGAAATTCATTCTTTGCTTGTTTTCTCTTACTTAGCTCCATTCTTCTCACTTTGTTCTACCTTGACTCTCACCTTTGGATCCCTCTCTCATGAAAGCGACATTTGTTTGACCCCTAAGAAGGCCTAAAAGGAGAAATTCACTCCAAATCATGGCCAAGGACGGGACCTTTAGAGAACTTCGCTCTTGACCCTTTGGAAGGGTCAAGAGCGAAATTCAAGTTTTAGCTCAATTCCTTCATTCCAAATAAGTGTTTTGCTTTCACTCATGCCTGGGAATGAGCTAGTTCATGGCTTTGGGCAATGTAGAGTGTCTTACAAAGGAATTTGCTCTGGACCCTTTGGAAGGGTCAGGAGCAAAATTCTCATTCTAGGCTTGATTCATTTTGGAATTAACTTGACTTTGCCCTAGACTCAACCCTTGATGCATATCCTTCCAAATCCTTGCCCATTCGCTCAACCACTCACTGACTTAGGTGAAATCTTGGGTCATTGGAGAAATTTAACTCTGGACCCTTTGGAAGGGTCAGGAGCGAAATTCACATTTAGGCTATAATCCTAACTTCATTTTTTCACATTTCTTCATTCAAACAAGTGTTTTGCCTTCATTCAAGCCTGGGAATGGGTTAGCTCATAGTTTGGGTCAAGGTGGAGTGTCTAGTAGAGGAATTCGCTCTGGACCCTTTGGAAGGGTCAGGAGCGAAATTCCTATTCTAGGCATAATTTCCCTTCAAATTGACTTGACTTTACCCCAAACTCATTCCTTGATGCATATCCTTCCATATCCTTGCCAATTCACTCAACAACTCTTTGACTCGAGTGAAATCTTGGGTCCTTGGTGAAATTTCGCTCTGGACCCTTTGGAAGGGTCAGGAGCGAAATTCATGTTCTAGGTTCAAATTCCTTAGCTTTTCCATCCATCATGCCTTAAATTGCCTCCTGAATCTTCTCTTTGTCACTGGCTCTATTCAATCGACTCCAACTCGACAGAAAACAAGACTCTGACCAAAAACCCAACAACCTTGACCTATCCTGACTTAAAACCTTTGACTTTTTGCACAATCTATACATTTTCCATCTCCTGAAAGGTAAGATCCTTCTAAGATTACCTCAGGGTTCAAGGCAGACAACAGATGACTTCCCCAAGGTAGGTCAAATTTGGCTTTGAAAGAAACCCTAGGTGAGCTCTGCGAAGAAAACCCTAACCTACCCTTCCCAGGCGACCACTAACTCACTCAAAACACCTAGCAAGCAGAGAAAAACCTAGCTAAGAGAAAGCAAAACCAAAAAAAGAAGAGGGGGTCCCCATCCTGATGGGGCGATGTGTGAAATGGTCACAATAGTTAGGTTACAAAATATCAGAGCATGAGAAGAAGATCGGATCAACAACGAATTGATAGCGTGTTGAATTTGGCTCTTAGAACGTCCTCTGCCTCTGGAAAAGCAAAATCCCTGCACAGAAAGGGGAAATCTCTGAGTAGATGCACTTGCAAGGAAAAAAGTCCTCATATCGCATTAAATGGGCATGGGCGGCGTCTGAAATCGGTAGCAGAGGCATGGGGAGGGACAATCATCTCCTGAAAATTAGGGGAAATCGGCATTGGAATGGCGTCTGAAAAGGCCTTCAAACCCATGTCTTCACTACAATGAATGAGCCGCAGGTAGTGTCCAAAAACGGCCATAGGAGTCATGTCTGGAGTAATGGCAAAAGAATCTGGTGGTTGGATGAAATCTGATCCAAAATCGGGCGCCGATTGGGCAGAAAAGGGGCCTCGACCATTGGGTCGACAACCACCCTGCACAGAGGTTTGAATGCCGAACAGCCCCTGCTAGTTTGAAAATTGGCCGTCGATTTGAGAGATTTACGGAAAAATGGACACACGAGATCTCTCCACATAGCCCTACTAAGGCTCACTGAAGCTTTAAAACGTGGTTGTTCGATTGGGCCTTTATGAAGATCTAATGGTCACAGAAATCTGACGTGGCGGGCCAGGTCCACATCCTCTACCTTTGTTACCCCGCACGCCATCTTCTTGTGTTTTTTCTTTGGCGTGGGGTAGCGGGGAATCCCATTAGCTTCACTTTTGTTTATTCTTCGCATTTGCCTCGCAGGATGGCAGGGAGACACCCTCGCATTGTCTTTTGTTATCCTGCATGGTCATCTCTTTATGCTTTTGTTCGGTGCGGGATAGCGGGGAACACTACTGCATAACTTTGCTTGCTTACCCCACAAGGCCCCTAAGCATCCTTACTTTATCGTGTGGGGTAGCGGGGAACCACATCCATTTCACCTTTGCTACCTCGCGAGGTCCCCGTGATGTCCACTGACCTGCCATGGGATGGCGGGGAGATCAAACCGCTTACTGTTTACTTACCCGCAGAGCCCTTTTGGTACATTGAAAATTCCTGCGGGGTGGCGGGGGGAGCAGTCGCCTTTGTCTTTTGTTACCCCGCACACCATCCTGGTGTGCTTTCTCTTCGGCGCGGGGTAGTGGGGAACCCTGTGCGTTGCTTTGCTCTCTTACCCCGCATGGCCCCTTAACTTTCCTATCCCGCATGGTTTTGCATCTTCACTTTATTGTGTAGGATGGTGGGGAAGACCAAAAGTCCTTTCCTTCTGCTTACCCCGCAACACACCTTTAGGCTTTATCCTCTGCATGCGGGGCAAACCTAATCCCTAGCTGGATCCATATCTCGTTAGCCCGCACGATACCTTTTGGCTCTATTCTTTAAACCCTGCGAGGTGGCATGGAACATCGCCCCTTCGATTGCTTTGTTACCCCGCACGCCATTTCTTCACCCATATTTTACCTTGCAGGGTAAGACGCTCTCCGACTGTGTCTTTCCCTGACTCATCCTGCTACCTCGCATGATCTTGCGAAAAATACCTTCCCCTCACCATCCGGTAGCAAAAATAAAAGGAACCAGCCCACCACGGACAAGGACCCTCCAGCCGGTGGGATTTAAGAGATTTGACCGATGAAGACGGTCAACTCAAAAATAGAATTTTGGAGCCCGAATAGATGAAAAAGACTCCATCCTGATGTTGTTCCATAACGGATCACTAACCCTCATGTTATGCACCTTCACATAACCTTCGTGTTATGCATTTTCTGAAAAATAAAGAAGCTGCTAACTCTTTTGAGTACGATAACACGACGTGTTAGCCACACTGAAATCTCATAACTGATCTCTACAAGGGTTGGCACAAAAATTGCCAACATAACCTAGGGGTTGGCTTATTTGAACACATTGTTTAGCATATAAGGTTTATTTGTTCAAGAGGGGATAGAATACTTAGTATTTTAATCTGTGTTCATAGTGCATAAAAAACACATCAATAGAACCCAAGCAATATTTCGCCTTCAAATGCATCCAGCCAATGAATTTAGGCATTTTAATTGAAAAGAAACTGACTTTTATTTTACTCAAAAAAGTGCCCTTCACCCCCCTAATCCTAAAATGTGACATACAAAACATCCAAAGGCAAGCAAACTCATTTTTCATATTGTGAATGAAAAACAAAAATATTTTCCTCCATTGTTGAACTTATTTTCCTTGCTTGCCATTACACAAATAGAGTTGAAGATTGCTCGTCGAACACTCCCAGTTGGTTGTTGTGCTATTCCAATGCATTTGCAAGTGTTCATTTGTTGTCAAGGAGATCGTAGAGGAAGAATTCTTCAAAAGAGAGTTTTTTTTTAAGTTTTTGGTTTTTTTTCCTCCAAGTTTTCTTTTACAAATTAACTCTCTTGTTTTGTTTTTAAGTTTTTGTTTTTTTCATTCTTCTAGGTATCTATGATGTTGGAAACGCAATCATTGATGTCAAGATGGTAAGAAGACAATGTTATAGATATGTTTGTCATTGATGTCAAGAGTAGAAATATTGTTATTGATGTCAATATGCAGCAATAAGTTTATAAGACAAAACAGTTCTGTTGATATCTCAAGAAAGCTTCTTGTGTTATCTTTATAGATGAAGTTGATGCATTTGGAACCAAATGGTTTGACAATGAAGGATATTTGTGATAAACGATATCTGCAAAATAGATTCAGTTCATCACACAAGAAGACTATTGTATCCAGATTGTGGTGTGTTGTGAAGTATTCCCACATCGCCCCATTGCAAATGGGGACCCCTGCTTTTTTGCTTTCTAGGTTAGTTTTCTTAGTTTAGCCTTTTAGGTCTTGGTTATTGATCTTTGCATTGGAGAATTTTTGGAGAGCTCTTTGGGATAAGATGGTCTCTTTGGGCTAAAGCGAGTAAAATGAGTAGCACAAGACGGGTGAATATGGATTTCCTTTTTTGAAAGCCTCCCCTTGGTTAGGCATGGGACTCGTTTCTAGGGTTGAGTCTTGATTGGGTTTGAGGAAGATCAACTTGAATTCACTTTTGAAAGCGAATTCAGACACACTTAGACTTGGAAATTTGGAGAGAAAGACACGAATTTGCGGTGCGAATTTGAGCTAGAACCTCAAACTCGCTTCTGACCCTTCCAAAGGGACCGGAGTGAATTTCCTTAGACTCTTCTCTTGCCCCCCAGTTTAGATCATGAACCTTCTTCTCATGGTTTGAGTGAGAATGTTAAGGCCTTGTGAATGAGTTGAAACAAGTTTGAATATTAAAACAAGAAGAAATTGAGCTCAAGAAGCAAAATTCGCTCCTAACCCTTCCAAAGGGACAGGAGCGAACTTCTAAAGGACCTTGTACCTCCCTAAGGTACATGAGCGAAATTGTCAAATCTTGTTTTTTATCAAGCATTTTGAGCAAGGGAACCCCTAAAAGTGACTTCTTAATTTGATCTAAGGTGAGGACAACGTGAATGAGGGTGAAGAATGAATGTTTGAATGATATCCAAGACTAATCCTCCAATTTCGCTCCTGACCCTTCCCAAGGGTACAGGAGCAAAATTCTTCGAAGACCCCCTTTTTCACCCAAAGCATTGAAAGGACTTCGTTCTAAATAAAGTAGAAGAGCAAGGGCATGAAGCTTGAACCTAAAGACAAGGTATATTAGAGAATTTGAGCCCTAGAGCTAAATTCGCTCCTGACCCTTCCAAAGGGTCCAAAGCGAATTTCGTTAGATCTCCTCTCTTGGTCTTAGCTTAGACCATTACCCTTGCTTCTCAGCCATAATCGAAGGAGTGACCTATCTATGCCTTGTGAGAGAATTCAAACAAGATTGGATGATGAAAATGTTAGGAATTTGACCAAGATGGCCAAATTCGCTTCTAACCCTTCCAAAGGGACAAGAGCGAATTTCCTTAAATCTTCCTTTTTGCTCCTTGTTTGGGCCAAAATCTTTGTTCCTATGGCGTGATTGAGAGAGGATTGATGTATACATGCCTTTAAAGAGAATTGCAACAAAGTGAAGTGATGAAAATGTTAGGAATTTGAACATAAATGCCAAATTCGCTCTTGACCCTTCCAAAGGGTCCAGAGTGAATTTCATTAGGTCATGTACCTCTCTAAGGTAAACAAGCGAATTCGTAAAACTTGATGTTTGACCTTAGCTTTTGAGCAAGAAAACCCCTTAGAGTGATTTCCTAGCATGAACTAAAGCCAGGGCAATGTGGATAAAGGTGAAAGAATGAGTATTTGAGTGACATCCAAGCCTAATGCCTCAATTTCGAACCTGACCCTTCCAAGGGTACAGGAGCAAAATCCTTAAGGGGACCTCCTCTCTCACCTAAGACATTGAACCGATCTCATTTTGGGCCAAATAGAAGACAAATTGACTTGGTTATGGTGGGAAAAGGATTCAAAAGTCAAGTCTAAGATGAAGCTAAGTGAAAAGGAGTGTGAATTGAGCTTAAAGGAGCAAATTCGCTCCTGACCCTCTCAAAGGGTCCAGAGCGAAATTCTTAGAGGGTCATGTACCTTCCAAAGGTACCAAGGTGAAATTCTTGAAAAAGCTAATTCTTCACCTCAAACAATTGAATGAATCCCGCTTTGAGTAGATTTGAAGGCAAATTATCATGATCTTGATGTGAGAAGGATTCAAAGGTCAAGTCTAAGACAAGATCATAAGAAATGTGCGGTAAATTGAGCAAAATGCCAAATTCGCTCCTGGCCCTTCCAAAGGGTCCAGAGCAAATTTTCTTTGAGGTCATGTACCTTCCAAAGGGTCCAGAGCGAAATTGATCCTAGTGCCTTCTTGTTGATGGTTTGAGGTGAGAAATACCATGTTAATATAAGTGCTTGACACCATCTTTTGTTTGTTTTGCAGATCTACAAGACCAAGTTGGAAGGAGATTAGGCAAGGACAAGGGCAACCTCTTCAAGCTTCATCATCATCAAGGACACCTCAAATGCATGGAGGAAGACTCAAAGTGCTTCTAAGTTGAAGGACTTCAAGTGTTCAAGGAATTGCAAGCAATAGAACAAGTTATCCTCAAGATCTTCATTCTACCACATTAAGAGATCACAAAATGTCAAAGGAGGGATCATACAAACATTTCAAGGCAAGATGAGCTACTAGAGAAGGTGACTTGACCATGACTTCCTATCACCATTATGCAAAATCAAGAGGAGGCTTCATCAAACACAAGAGAGTCAAGGAGAGGTACGCTATTCATCAAGTACATCAAGGAAGGAGGATCAACCAAGATCAGTGCAAGGGAACGTTGAAGAAGCAGATAGTTTCAGAAGAGTTAATCAAAGTTAGCTTCTCATCATCATCACATTGAATATCAAGAGATACGACATTCCTTGATTAAGCAAGTACCAAACAAGGTGGCATCCCAGTCACTGTTCCTCCAGTCAGAAGGGTCCACATCAGCATGTCCAGATTCGGTGAACCGGGCTCATGCATGAAGGCACAAACTCCGATGTACCTACCCATGTTTCCTATTGGTTCTCATGCATTGAATGTAATTTTCTCATTGGCTATAAGGTTTTATTGTAACAAACCCTAATTAGGGTTTTCATCCTAAAATCCTAGCCATTCATTGTAAATCAACCTGAGCCATTGAATTGTAAAGAGCTCTCTATTTAAAGCTCTGGCTCTTCATTTGTAAAGGTTAATAGAGGTTAGAATAGCTAATAGTCAATAGTGAATAGCCAGTAGAAAAGATATAGTGAATAGAATAGCAATTAGAGTAGAATAGGAGAAGGCAAGAAATTGTTGCCTAAATTGTAAATGAACTCCATTTTCATTGAAGTTATGGTGAAGTGTGTCGTTTCTTTGCAATATGCATGGTCTCTTGTTGGATCTTCATGTTAGATGGTAAATGATTAGATTGAATGAAGGAAATTGTTGAATGCACTCGTGTGGAATCCACCTAGTCCATACCACTAGCCTCTTACTAATTGTAAGGGCGCCCTGCGTGGTCAACTGGCATTGAATGAGCTTAATCTCGAATTGTTATGCGTCTATTGTTCATGCATTAACTTGAATGGTGATCAGTGTCTGATGGTGTAACAATTTGAACATATTTGAAGCATCCCTTAGAAGATTGCATTGAGTTGGTGTCGGATTGTTCAACCTGATGGTGAGACCGAACCCAAGAGGACTCCACCTAGTCGATCATCTACCTTCTTACATTCTAGGTCTTAGATTAGATTCTCTAAACCCTGTATCTTTTGATATTTCTTTATTTCTCAGTGAGTAGTTAGGACTCAAGTTCCAACAGATTAAACGTTCAGGCAATCAAACATAAGTCCCCTTGTGATTCCAGCAAAATCACATCACACCAACAGAGCTTATCCACACGTAGAGACCCTACATATAAGAACCTTGGAATTATTTCGATTGATCCTTAGGCAAATCTTCAGCATTCGAATAACTTTGTTCAAGACAGGATAAGATACTTAAGGTATTTTATTCTGTGTTCGCATGTGCATGAAAAACACATCAACATGGTCCATCATTCTAACCAAGCAATTTGTATGTTGAACACAATGATGCAATACATGAACAATGGCAGTGATTATATTGATTGAAAAAGTGGTACTTATAAGGCAGATGGACTTCCCATGAAGGAAACCGTGAATAATGATGATTCTGAACTTGAAGGGGTCGTGGCTTTCATGGTTGCTCAAATCGAATATTTTGTTCATATGGATGTGGCATCTTTCTCATTCGCATGAGTCTTATGAAGGGGTTGATTAGCATAAAGTAAACAAAGAGGTAATCAACTATAAAGAATTGTCTCAAATAAAAGGAATAAGTATGCAGTGGCATTAATGTGCCAGTAGCAGCAATAAGAAAACATGTTTATGAAAAAAATAATCCTGATCTGTGTGGACTTTTTAAGATGCATAGAGATGGTGCCTAAGTTAAAGACTTATCAACTAAACAAATGCAGCAATCACACTAACACAGTGGCTAAAGGAAATGTTTGCATATTAATATAAGCAAACAACAAATATATTTAAAGATGGAAGAGAAAATGGTAATCGATTATGATAGCAACGCATTTTTATAAATCATACCTCATAAATAAGAAGCCATTGAATATGATACAAGCAAGTCATACATCACAAATAAGGTGGCAGGATAATGTAGTCAGCAATCCATATGAAAGTAGCGATCATGCTTTATCAGATCTGCTAATATATCTACAGTGACTATAGGAGTGTATTAAAGCAATTTACTAGCAGTTTATTATCAGCACAAACAGCGATTACAATGAGTAATCAAATAGTACAAACACTAATGAAAAGGTGCAATCATAGAAGATAATTGGCGAAAGTTTATGATAAATAAAGAGGTGCGATCTTATTAATCAAAATGATAAAAGTTTATTGCATTCACTAAAAGCCACGATTAGGAAGTGATGCGATTTGTCTTAGGTTCTAAAAGGTGTGCAAAGCAAGAGATGTGATTATAAGGGAGGAATTGTATTTAGTTGAAATGATACAAATAAAGAAAAGACACAAGACTTCATTGATGATTTCCCCATTGAAGAGTCCCAACTCTTTATGGAAGATATATAAGGCAGATCCAAATCATTTTTGAAAGTAAGCAAGAAATGCAAGTGTAACGTGTATTGTGTAAACATTGAAGATCATATGCACCAAAAAGAGGAAATAGTGCAGAATTAAGAAGACTTGCATGAATAAATTCACGAGGAATTTATAGAAGAATATTGCCAATATATGAAGGTTTGTTGAAAGACTAGGGATTGGCACAAATTTGATTGGTTTGTCTCAACTGAATCTTTGACCAGCGATATAAAAATTTGGTTTTGATGAGGTTCTTTTGGTTTTTATGCGTTTTTGAGGTTTTTGAATGATAGAATAAATAATGCAATTTTGGAAATCAATACAGGAACAACTTACAACTACTGACATTAAATTTCAGAATGTCTGATTTATTAACAGCAACTAACAAATGCCAATAATAAATGAATTTCAACACTAGCATGCCAAATTGGCCTACCAGGGGTCCAATGCCTTGCCTGGAGGGCTTCTTTATTGACTTTATTGAATGAAAATGCTGCTACAGGAGCTTCCAATGTGCACCAACTGCTCCAACATGTTTTATTCTTCTAAACAATAATTAACAAAAACAATTGAATGAATAATTGACAATTTTGAAGCCTATTCTAAAATCTTGCCAGGAGAGATCACCAAATTGACTCAATTTTCCCCACTAAAATGCTGATGTAACTCCAGTATGATGCAATTCTTCCAAACACACCCTTGATTTCCTTATATGAGCTGCTGACAATGAATTCTGAGCAATATTGAAACCCTTCCAATTATTTCTTTGGCACCCACAGGTAAGATGGAATGGTACGGCCCTGCCTGTACAGGTACGGCTTGCTCAAACTCTGCTGAATTGGCTTATTATGACCTGAAATGTGCTCAGATCTGTATTTTATGCACTAAAATAATCTTCAGCGATGCTAACCCTCTGATATGAATCCTTCCAAGGCTGGTTCAAGGCTCCTTAAGGCTGTCTAGTCGCTGGAAATTCCTTAAATACTGCCCAGAATTGAAAGACAGACCTGGTAATGTCTGCTATTGCTGATGAAACACTGAAATCGGCCCTCTATAGGCCAATTTTCACCTTCTTTGCAATTCGATGGAGTGTAGGGTGATAGGGGCTACGTCCTTCACCATTGATAGGAGGTTTTCGTCTCCCAATACTCTGCAAATCCCTGTGTGGATGCTACAGATCTAATTCCAATGTGCTGATAGCAAAAAATTAATATCGAAAAGAATGAGGAACAAGCTCTCACACATTGCTTTTACCTCCTACCTCTCACGTCAACCCTAATCCTTAAGATTCCAAGATTCCTTCTACAAATGTGGCGTCCAGCATTGAGGGGGGGTTTTACCATGATAAAATAACCACATTTTACAAAACAACTTTTTTTCCCTAGAGGTCCGTACCATGGTCTTCCTTTATAATTTAACTTTATAAAAGTTAATATTTATGGCATAAAGGAACTTATAAGCTTTATCATAAAATTTTCAAAGAATATATTTTTACCAATGGCAAAATTTAATCAAGTATGAACCTCTGGTGACGACCTAGCAAATTGGGGACATTACAGTCCTCCCTTCCCAGGATTGCTTGCCCTCAAGCAACACCAAGCAACCTGCTGCTCCACTCTGATAAGAAATCCCAAACGAATCAATACCCGGATCCCATACCCAGATGAAGAATCCACTATGGGAGCTGAAGTAGGAGAATGCGACATCACACAAGTTATGAAACATACTGGCAAACCAACACCAATCAATGTAATTCACCCCTAACTCTGTCTCTATCTCCAAGATACACCTCTGAACACTTCCATACTGCTGGAAAACTGATGTAGACCCTGCCAAGTCCAAAAGTGCCAAACAGTCCTTACTAGGACAGTCACTAATTCCTCCAAAACCAACGAAGATGTAATCACCAATCAGCAAGGATACTGCTGTCATGTGAAGTGGAATCGATGACCAATCCATAGGTGAGTGATGGATACCTTCTACTATCATCCAAGGCATCTCTTGAGTAGCTGGCCCACTCAAAGTATCATCAGTCACAACTACATTCTCAATAAAGGAGCAATCAGCGACTGAGTTTTCAAAATTAGACAAGCCTTGTCCATCATTCAATATAGGATAGTGAAGGTCATGAATATGTAGGAGATTCTTCTTAGCTTGTTGGGCTATCAATTTGGCTTGTCGTGCTCTTGCCAACCAATCTTCATTCAACCTCTGGAATTGTTCTATATCAGCTGTTCCAAAGTGCACAAAATCTGATTTACTACAAGATGCACCATTATTAGCTTCCAACCAACATGTTGTCATTCCTTTAGGCTTGCCATCTGTTGAAGCTCTCAACACCACTTCCTTCCCATCCACTGAGAACTCTAACTGCATCTTATGATAATCAAATGTCTACCTACAAATGGATTGAAGCCACTGCATACCAAGAACCACATCATATTGCTCTATCGGTATTACATAGAAATCATCAGTAGAGATAAGTTCCCAACTGAAGGCTAAGTTGAGGAACTCTCATAGTGCAACTCAAGGTACCGCCAGTGGCAGTTGTCACTCTAAACCCTGAAAATTCCTCAACCAGTAATCCAAACTTCTCAACTGAATGCACACCAAGGAAATTATGTGGCACTAGTATCTACCAAACAGTCTACTGGCTGTCCCCTAAGAGTTCCCTTCAATCGAAAGGGGTAATACCAAGGTACTCTGGACAATGAGGCAATCGTAATGTGGGTAGAAGCCAATGTATCCTCATCACCTGTATCCTACATCTGCTCATCCTCACCATCAGAAAAGACCTCTATAAGATGTGCCTTGCCTTTCCCAAGGCATCTGTGACCTGGTTCCCATGGCTCCTTGCATGAGAAACACAATTTCTTCCTCCTTAATCCATTTCGTGATTCATGATCCATCTTAGGAGAAGGTGGTGCATTGGGTAACTGTGAAGATGAACTCTGAGAAGGTTTAGAACCTTCGGAAGATTTCTTGTTATGTTGAAATGAAGAAAGTGGAGGAGAGGTATCAAGGTCCAATGTAAGTTGTATGGCATCCTGTAAAGTCTTAGGCTTTAAAGCCCTTACCAAACCTCGGAGTCTCTCATGTAGACCCTCGATGAAAAGCATCACTACTCGTCTGTCAGGCATCTCAGAAACCATGACTGCTATGCACTGGAACTCATTAATGTAAGCCTCTACATGTCCTATTTGCTTCAATAGAGCTAAGTCCCTCTAATATAGTTCCACATCCTTCCTGTCAAACCTAGCAATCAGTCTCTCTGTAAACTCTGGGTAGGAGTGAACGAGAGCATGGTTCTTAGTGACTAATCCATGTTGCCACCAACCGTATGCAACTCCCTCTAAGTGTAGGACAGCAAACTGAATGGCTTCATCTTCAAACATAGGTTTCGAAGATAGGTATATGTCCAACTTATGGACCCATGCTCGTGCACTAATGGAGCCACTGCCATCAAATGTGGATAAGGTAAGCTTATCTGTGGCTTTCTTCAAATCATTATTCCACTGTTGTTTGGGCCATCTATCATTATGTCCCCTCCTAGAATCTCTACGTTGCATACAATACTGATGCAAAGGGAAAGCATCTCTGAAGTGTGCAAGAAGTCAAGCCCACTCATCGCTGGCAGCCATAACTGTATCCTGAAAAGTCACTCCATTTTGTGGATCAGCCAATGGTGGTTCATCTCTAGAAGTGAACCGAGGAAGCATAGGTCTATCGGCTGTCCTAGTATGTGTCATGTCTCTCCGTGGTGAAATAGATGCACTTCCCAGGGAAGATGGAGTCCTATTGCTGCCACAACTCCCTGGAACTGTAACTAATCTGCTATGACTTATGCGCCTACCCCTGTGATTCCCAAATCCATCCTATCCAGTGTGTCCTGTAACCTGTTAATAGCCTGGACAATTCTGTTGGCATTATGTTAACCGGTATGAGGACATGATGACATTGTATGATTGTCATTGATGTCAATATGCTGAAGAAGAGAGAACCAGTATATGTTAGAACCAGTATAACATTGTGAACCGGTATATGTGCCAAAGTGAAGCGGTGTGTTTGTTCAAGGTAAACCGGCATGTGGTTATGGGAACCGGTGCATGGAAGCTTTGTATGACTACCGATTGGTAGTCTCAACTTCAAGGTTTCCGGTTGAAGTGCTTCAAGCCTGTGTGACTCAACCGGTGACTTTGTGTGATGAGTTAGCATTATAACGAAGAACAGATCGTGTTGCCACGTCAACCTTGTGCGCGTGAAGGATCTTGCATGTAGGAGATTGTTCCTATCTACGTCGGAAATGTGCGAAGTCTGTAAACGGTGAAAACGCGTGATGGGTTATCAACCGCCATGAAAGCGGTGGAAAACGAACGATGGAGAACGTCTTGAGATCAGTTCAAGACTGTTGCATTTAATGCAATGTGCTCAACGGTCAGGATTGAACCGTTTGAATTGCTTAACCTAACAAGTTTAGGGTTTAGGGTTTATGCTACCGACCTATATGTTTCCTATAAGGTCGATGTTGTGTTTCTTTCTGAGGTTGTTGGCAAAAGTTGTGTGTGTGTATCCAAGTGAAGAGATACGAGATTCTTGCCAAACTAGAGGAGAAGAGTACCTGCAGAGTGTAAGTGCAGAAGGTGAAGAGGAGCTAAAGCGGATCTGCATTGGCATTGAGTGTTGTTACCAGATTATTGTAATACCTGTTGATCTCTAACCACTTCAACAATTGGGAAATCGCTTAACAAGGTAGCTTTAACCGGCTTACTGTAAATCCTTTGACAGGGTGACTCAAAACTATTGAATTCTTGAAATCCTCTAACAAGGTAACCTTTAACAGGGTTCAACCCTTAATAGGGTATTCTAGCCATCCCTTAACCGGGTGATCCCTAATAGGATCAGTTCCTAACAGAACCTATTGTATCAGTCTCTAACCGGACAAGGCTCCTAACAGAGCGGACTTCTAAAGAGTTCAGAAACAGCTTGTGGGTATTCATCCCCACCGTGGTTTTTCCCAGTTGGGTTTCCACGTGAAAAATCTGTGTGTCATGTGTGGTGTTATTCATGTGATGGTTTAAGTGATGTGTGTCTGAAGGTAAATCATGTTAATCTAGCCGTTTATATATTTATGATGATAGATTACCTGTTCATGCACTAGGGTGAAATGGAAATAAAAGTATTAGATTGTATGAAAAGATAAGTGTTAACCGGTTTATGCTTGTCTCAATTATTCTGGGCTTTTGTCGGTTGTACTCTGTTTAAGACCGGTGTTACTGTTTGTCTACCAAAGCGCAGTGTCTGCTGACAAACCGGTTTAGAAATTTGTTTTTGTCTGTACTGATTCACCCCCCCTCTTAGTACCGGTTTGGTACTATCCGTTCATCATTGAGATATCAAATTCTTGGTTGCATATCAACCAAGCTTCTCATGATCTCATCAGGATCGAGTGGATTCTGCCTTTCCTGCCTGGGAAGGCTCCTGTGACCCTCTGGAATATCATCCATAATAGTTTCTACTGGCGGTTCAGTGACCAAGTTCAAATCCACCCGAGGTCTCCTGCGTGTGTAAAACCTATAGATACCAAATCTGCCCCAATGCATAGAATCACTCCGATGACCCTCAAGCTGGCAAGATCATCGCTCTAATGCCACTGAAAAATGCCAACCAAGGATTGGCACAAATCTGATTGGTTTGTCTCAACTGAATCTTTGACCAGCAATATACTTTTTGGGTTTTGACAAGGTTCTTTGGTTTTTATGCGTTTTTGAGGTTTTTGAATGATAGAATAAATAATGCAATTTTGGAGATCAATACAGGAACAACTTACAACTACTGACATTAAATTTCAGAATGTCTGATTTATTAACAGCAACTAACAAATGCCAATAATAAATGAATTTCAACACTAGCATGCCAAATTGGCCTACCAGGGGTCCAATGCCTTGCCTGGAGGGCTTCTTTATTGACTTTATTGAATGAAAATGCTGCTACAGGAGCTTCCAATGTGCACCAACTGCTCCAACATGTTTTATTCTTCTAAACAATAATTATCAAAAGCAATTGAATAAATATTTGACAATTCTGAAGCCTATTCTAAAATCTTGCTAGGAGAGATCACCAAATTGACCCTATTTTCCCCACTAAAATGCTGATGTAACTCCAGTATGATGCAACTCTTCCAAACAAACCCTTGACTTCCTTATATGAGCTGCTGACAATGAATTCTGAGCAATAAATTTGAATTGAAACCCTTCCAATTATTTCTTTGGCACCCACAGGTAAGATGGAATGGTACAGCTTGCTCGTACTCTGCTGAATTGGCTTATTATGACCTGAAATGTGCTCAGATCTGTATTTTATGCACTAAAATCATCTTCAGTGGTGCTAACCCTCTGATATGAATCCTTCCAAGGCTGGTTTGAGGCTCCTTAAGGCTGTCTAGTTGCTGGAAATTCCTTAAATACTGCCCAGAATTGAAAGACAGACCTGGTAATGTCTGCTATTGCTGATGAAACACTGAAGTCGGCCCTCTATTGACCAATTTTCAACTTTCTTTGCAATTTGATGGAGTGTAGGGTGATAGGGGCTATGTCCTTCACCATTGATGGGAGGTTTTTGTCTCCCAATACTCTGCAAATCCCTGCGTGGATGCTACAGATCTAATTCCAATGTGCTGATAGCAAAAAATTAATATCGAAAAGAATGAGGAACAAGCTCTCACACATTGCTTTTACCTCCTACCTTTCACATCAACCCTAATCCTTAAGATTCCAAGATTCCTTTGGAATCTTCCTTCTGCAATTGTGGCGTCCAGCATTGAGGGGGGGTTTTACCATGATAAAATAACCACATTTTAAAAAACAACTTTTTTCCCTAGAGGTCCATACGATGGTCTTCCTTTATAAAAGCTACTATTTATGGCATAAAGTAACTTATAAGCTTTATTATAAAATTTTCAAAGAATATAATTTTACCAATGGCAAAATTTAATCAAGTATGAACCTCCGGTGACGACCTAGCAAATTGGGGACATTACATTTGTCTTGAACAGATTTAAAAGGCACTTTTAAGTGCATATCTAAAGAAGAGAAGGAGCAGATTTGTGTGGAGTATTGAAAGAAGCTAGATTGAGTACATACACCAAAAGAAAAAGTGCCTTATATTTATTGAACTTGTTAAGTATTACAATGGCAACCATTTCTAATTCCTTGAGCCAAGCCTGCTTCAAAACAGACCCAAACTCTCCCATTTGGAAATATGTTGGAATGGTACAATAGCTTCCAAGTGGTGGAGGTTATGTTTGCATTTGTAGTCACTGTAAAGTTAGATATTCAAGATCATAAAGTCAAGTGAAAAACTATTTGCGCAGATCCCTCAACAAGGCATCAAAATTTTGTCCAAGCGCAGATGGTAAAGGCATTCCTAAAGTAGAAGTATATTAAAGAGCAAAAAAAAACAGACCAAGCAGTAGGTCATAAATCAAATCATCTTCAGTTAAAAAAAAGAACTTGAGGGATGCTGCCCCCAACGCCACCTTCTCATTTTCAACCTACAAAGCGCCATCCATTTGTGTCCATACCTAAAGAACAACTTGTGGCCTCTATACATAAAAGATCAGAGGAACCGTTGCAAATTTCATTTAAAAAAGAGTGTAAAGAATTGCCAATCAAGAAATAAAAAGATGTGCCTATGCTAATGGATTGTCATTCAATGATGTTCACTCACCATATTAGCAAACAATGGTACAATAATTAATGGGGCTCCAAAAGGGTACAAGTGCCCAAGTTTTGAGAAGTTGTGTAGCACCTTATTGGATAAAGAGATGAAATTGGTAGAGAAATCCTCAAAGCCCATAAAGGATTTGTAGTTTGAAATTGGAGTGTCCATCGTTTTTGGTGGATGGAAAGATGCAAATAATACACCCATTGATCTGTTGGTGTTGGAAATAAGCCACACCCGGACCGACGATGGACTAGTCCAAGAGGGGCTAGTAGCTCAGTGGTAGAGCACTCCAGCAGCGGATGGAAGGTCCTAGGTTCGAGTCCTAGCTGGTTCATGTCTCAACATGGTATCAGAGCCAGGTCCAGGCTAGGAGCCCCAAGCACACAAGAGGTGTGGCTAAAGGGGGGGTGTTGGTGTTGGAAATAAGCCACACCCGAACCGACGATGGACTGATCCAAGAGGGGCCAATAGCTCAGTGGTAGAGCACTCCAGCAGCGGATGGAAGGTCCTAGGTTCGAGTCCTAGCTGGTTCATGTCTCAACATGATCAATGTTATTGAAATGTCCCCTAAAAGGGCAATGTTTTTGAGAGGAGTGGACTGTGAAGGATAGGCAAGGGATGGTACATATATTTCTAACAATCTTTGTCAAGTCATTGAGGACGTGGGCCCTCAAAATGTTGTGCAAGTTATAATAGACAATGCCAAAAATTGTAGGGCTGTTGTGTTACGGTTGAGGAGCGTCATTCACAAATTTCTTCGACACCTTATGATGTCCACTCCCTCAAACTAATGCTACAAAAAATTGGCACCAAAATTGATTTAATCAAACAGGTGTGTGTTGAGGTTGAAGACACCCAAATGTTCGTTGACACAAGCATATTTAGAACATTCTCAAAATTGGAGCTGCTAAAGGTAAGTTAAATAATAAATATGTTTCACTTTAGTAAACTTTTAATTTTTGTTAAAAAAAAAAAAAAAATGATTTTCAAACTAGTAGTTGAGACTCATTTTGCCTCCAACATAAATGTGTTGAGACAACTTGTGAAGGTCCGTGAGGCACTTTCTAACATGTCATCAGCCCAAATTGGTCCATATGGAAGCAATCTAGCACTAGAAGGGCAGAAAAGGTTAAGAAATTGATCCTAGGTGACATTTGGTGGGATCGTGTTGAGTATCTCCTTAGTTTCACTAAGTTCATATTAAGCATGATCCATTATACCGACAAGGATAGGCCTTGTTTGGGTGAGGTATATGATGGCATTGACACAATGATTAGAAAGATGAAAGTCATCATAAATGCAAAAGAGCAAGATCCTAAAAAAGAAAATTCTTCAAAGAACTACACAAAATCATTGTAGAGAGATGGAATAAAATGACCACTCTATTGCATCTTTTGAACTTTGCATTAAATCCCATATATTATAATTCTCAGCTCCTTTATGTGACATCAAGAGTTGCCCCATATAGAGATGTTGAAATTGCTCAAGGGTACAAGGTAGCACTTCATGACTCTTCATTGATCGTGACATGCAGGATGCAATGAGGGCTGAGTTCATGGGTTTTGCATGCTCCAACAATTCTAGTCTTAATGCTCTTCATGAGATGCTCATAGTTGGTGGTACTTCCATGGCCAATCATAGACGCACCTAAAACCTCTTGCAATCAAAATTTTATATACATAATCTTATAAGTTTTATTTATATTTTTTTTATAATTTAAATTTTAAAATTTTGTAACTTTGAACTCTAATTTTGTTTTAATAGGTTGCTAGTTCATTTGCATCTAAAAGGAATTGGAGCACGTACTCCATCCGCTCGATAAAGTGCAATAGACTACACTCCAAAAAGATAAGAGGACTGGTGTTTGTGCATGCAAACTTGCCGCTCCTTACACACAAACAATGTGGCTACAAAGAAGGAGGCACAAGCAAGTGGGATATTGAGCCAGAGCATATTACTCGGATGCTTCCACTGCCCACTTTGTTGCACTTGATGTTGACAATGACCATAAGCCAACTAGCAAACATAAGAGTGCTAATGCTAGTGCTAGTGTCAATGCCAATGCTAGTGGCATAATTTGTGGTTCTTTGTGACAATGAGCCAACTAGCAAACATAAGAGTGCTAGTGCTAGTGCTAGTGTCAATGCCAATGCTAGTGGGGCATTATTTGTGGTTCTTCTAATTTACCACTACATACATCATCTAATATGGATGGTGATGATGATATTTTTGACGACCCATATGAATTTAAGCAATGATGGCTGATTGTTGACACTTGACATTATTATTTTTTAACTTTAATATATGTCATGACATTCAAGTTTGACTAATATTTGACTATTAATATGGTGGCATGTTTTGCTATGTTACTTGACGATTTATGGTGGTGTATTTTGAACTTAATTACTACTGCAAATATGTATATATTTATAATTTTTATATTATTTGTATGGACAAACCCAAAACAAACCCTTGAACCCGAACCCAAACCATTAACTTAGGCCATATGCTCTATCTAGTTTTACCCTTACCTTGTAGATCCAAAGTATAACAAGGAGGCAAAAGAAAAACACAATAAAGGAGAAAACAACAAGAATGTAGTGTCCCCTTTTGGTGATTGCCCTAAAATCAAAAATTCCATTAAAATAAGAATTGTAAGATAGTTATAGGTACAGCTTTACCATTTAAAATGCCTTTAAAATAAACCCTGATTTAAGTCCTACAACCATATTAAACAATATATATATATATATATATATATATATATATATATAATTCATAAATCTCAATTATTTCCATTAGGGTTAGTAATCACACATATAAGTACAAATACATATAATTATCAAATTTCATTAGAGTTTGAATGAAGAAGAGTGATAGGATTGGCTCAAAGCAATCTTCACACTAAGCCCAAGAGTGGACACTCACCCTCTTGGCCCCAAGTGGCAGGCACATTGGACATCCAGCATGGGGTGGTCTCCTAGTGGGATGCTTGTATCTGCAGTCCCTATCCATGCTCCCTTATTCATCCCCTTATGACTAAGAGCATGATAGGTTGGCCCGAAGCAATCCTCACAATAAGCCCAAGAGCGGACAATCACCCTCTTGGCCCCAAGTGGCAGGTACATTGGACATCCAGCATATGGTAGTCTACCTAGTGGGGTGCTTGTATCTGCACTACCTATTCATATCTCCTTCATCATCTTCCAAAAATCAACCATTGTAAATGTTGGAAATGAAATCACAAAAGGGTGCCCCTAAATCCTCCTATCCAAGCCCAAGAGCGGCCACTCACCCTCTTGGCCCTAGGTGGTAGGCACATTGGACATCCATCATGGGGTGGTCTACTTAGATGGCGATCTCGTATCTACTCCTCTCTCTTGCATTTCCTTCCATTCCTTATATGATTGTTTATTTGATTGATTAGCATTTCACGTCATTAACAATACCAAACACATAAGAAATGATATGTTAGACAATATCTTCATCATACATACACTAAGCATGCATCTCATGCATACCAAATTCTTGTTAAAGCATAGGTCTGCTGTTTATATCAATCTGATCTGCTTCTTATACTCAGATATATGTGTATGAGAATCCTCTCCTATTTGTTCATTTTATTCTTTTGTATTATGTATTCAGAATCAGACTTGATGATTTCTTATTCCCTGTACTCATACCATATTTTCACAAATGTACTTACTAATTCCAGGCTGATGTAAATAACTCGGATGTCTGCTATAATTTAATTATTTTCTGCCACTAATAAATTCTGAACTTAATTCCTTTTTGCACTTCTCCCCTGCCCCCCTTATCCTTCCACTTTATGTCTTTAAATACCTTCTTCATGCCTCTTCGCAAGAGAGGTGTTTCTTCACAAAGGTCAGCCTCAAAACAATATAGTTTTCATTTATTTTAAAACACCAAACAGGTCGGCCCCTATATATATTTAATTTTATTCCTGATTTCTTAAGAGGGGTGATTCCTCAAGAAGACGGCCATAATACAAGGTGGTAATTTCTTTTTGAATTGCCATAAATTGTAGGTCAGTTAGTAAATGGAAAAATTATTGATTTATTTAATTTTTAAATTCTTAAAAGTGGCAATCCACATGAGGAGAGTCGACCTAAGGAAGATGGAGATTCTTTGAAGGGTTCGGCCCCAACAAAACCCAATCATACATTATTTATTTTCACCCATATAATAGGCAAGACTTTAGGTGTAATATCAGTGCCAGGTAATCCTAAATGACATGAAGTTGTCCATCATATAAATCTGCAAACTTATCAAAAGCTGTGATCTCATACACTGCCAGGGTACATGACAAAGAAGCCACCCTTAACAATAAACATACGCATATAGCAAGTAAGGTTCTTTTGACTCAAACATATAACTCAAACTAAACGCACAATTGAAGGTGTGTCTCTCTTCCATTCTTCACCAGTTTGTTTCTCTCTCTGCTCAGTCACGCTTTCCTTCCTTTCTTCTATTACGAGCAATCAACCCGGAACCGATGGAGCCCAGAACTTGGTTCAAGGATTCAATGAAATTATGGTTGCAAGTTTGGTATGTCTCTCCACTAAAAGGAATCGATACAACACCAATGACGGGGTTAATTGTCAAGTGCCTGAATACATCTTCACAGAAATCACTACTATCCACCATCCTTCTCAAAATAATTCAAAGCTTCCTCTTCTTCCAAGTGATCATATCTAGTGCAGTTTGATGGGATCATATTCCTACCACATTCAGGTTTTCTTAAATCCTTCCTTCAAGATTATTTAACATTTGTTACATAAGGGTCAGTTCACTAAAAACTTAAGTGCGTAAAAGATAATTAATTTCTCAAGAACGGAATATGAAAATACAGAGAAATTACAAAGAGGAGTATGGATGCATCGTGCAACTTTATGCAATAACTGAATTGTAATAGGAAATGTAATATAGAAGTGTAAGTTCAAAAAGACTTGACAACAAATGCCAAAAATAAAATAGCCAAAAATATCCACCAATTTAGCCACCTATTATAAATTTTTCCCCACAAACGAAGCAGCAAGGTAACAAATGCATGATGAATAAATTCTTTAACCAGGAACAGCTGTATTTGAGTCATGAATCTCAAAACCTCAAATCATACCAAGGATGCAAATTTATTTTTTAATGAACTTTGGCATAGCTGGCAATAATACTTTTATGCATTACTCAATATGAATAAAATTTATTTCAGTCTTAAAAATATCCACCAAAAAATATAAATATGAGCTCCTTAGTATATTTTAAGAACCCCTAAGTTTTTATTTTATTGCTTGACCATTTCAAATTTATATCCATGTTCAAACCAGGTGAAGAGATCTTAGAAGATAAGCACTGAAAAAATAGGGCGAGCAAGAAAATATAACTTCAAAGTAACTTGCAAAACAGGAACAATGGAAGGGCATTGTCCACATGCGCAAGGATAGATAAACAGATAAAATTTTATGGCAGAAAAAAGATATAATATAATATATTGCCATTTATATTTGATCTAACTGGTAGTAAGCAGCAGCTATCACCAATGGCCATAAATTTAATGTCTACCAGTATAGCTAGCATATATAATTTACTGCAAGGTAGTTTACCTGGAAAAGGGGGTTGAAAGCACCAAATAGCCGTTAACATTTGTATCATATCAATTTCTAATCTCTATCCCCATGGAGAAATAAAATTTAAGATACCAAACACAATATGTGCATTCAAACCACACATTTAACTGTTTCCTAAATTTGAAATACAGAAAGTAAAATGAATCTCCTTAAACTCAATAGTACTGGACTCCCATTAAGATTTTAATTCTTCACCATACATGTATGACACATACAAATGCTTCTCTTTGCTGTACATCAAAGTTGGAAACTGATTATATGAAGCTCTTCTAGCTTTAATTTTTTCTCACAAAAGTTGCCTCATTTTCGTTTTTAACAATTACTATGCAAAAGATACCATAATATTGTTCATGGTGGGTGTGGACTCAAGAGAAACCATAAAGTTATCTTCTTGTAACAATGAATGCAAGTTCCAGCACATGTGAATCAAGTTCGATCAAAGTAAAATATTTATTTATTCATCCACAAAAATGGCAAAAGTCACTTAATGCAGGCTTCAGCCATGAACTGATAAGGTACCTTACATGGAAAATGGGCAAAGATGGATAAAACAAAAGTCTTTGATAGCAGGATTGAAGAACACAATACAATAACATCATTATTTTCTACTCTTATTTCTTTTTCAGCTTCACAACATTTGCAATCAGAAGTGAAGCACTGAAGAGTGGAAAGAATAGAAGAGACTAAGAAGGCCAGCATCTGGAGACAGAGTCTCCATGAGTTCAACATAACAAAATAAAACAAGCCATGTACGCTTTGCATTTAGAGTGACTGGCTCCAGGGCAAATGCTTGAATGCTCCAACTACTAATTCAGCTTAGGAATCAATAAAAATTACCTGTATGCCTTGAGAAGGATAAAGAAAAGCTCTAAAGCATGACTAATAAACTTCCATATGCCACTGCTTATTCTTCTTAAGTTGTGAAAATCTCTGATCCCAGTTCTCCCCTCTCTCCTCTGCAACCCTTTTCAAGGTGTCTTGAATTCCAGGCATCATGCCCTTTAGTCCACAGAAATAAATATGAGCACCCTTGTCAAGAAGCTGGAAAATTTCATCACTGTACTCTTCAATCTTATCTTGCACATACATCTTACCACCTTTCTTGTTCTTATGTTCCCTACTCAATGCAGTATCATATCTAAAGTTGTCAGGGTACTGCTTCAAGTACTCTGTAAACTCGTCATGGTAGAGAAGACTATCGGTGTTGGCAACACCTAAGAAAAGCCATGCAAGACCTCTAAATTTGAAGGAAGAAACGTCTTCCATAAACATTCTCCGTAGGTATCCCCTAAATGGAGCTATTCCAGTACCAGTGGCTATCATTATATGTGTCGCACTGGGATCATCTTCGGGTAGCAGCATCACTTTACCGGATGGACCTATAGACAAGTATAAGATTGTGAATTTCAGCTGGTTTAGATATTGCTTTGCTCTGATACAAGAGAAAATTGAATCTGGAATTCACTAGGGTCTCTACCTGTAATCTGGACCTTGTCTCCCGGTTTGCTATTACAGAGATAATTGCTGCAAACGCCATTCTTGGAGGGATCCTCCTTCCCGGTCTCGGGATCATAGTAAACAGCTCTTCTAACACACAAGCTTGCTGTTTTCCCATCAAAAGAATCTCCATATCTTGTGGAAGCAATGGAATAAAGGCGAACAGCATGAGGGGTACCAGGTTTTTTAGGATTCTCGCCCTATAGAAACCAATCTTCTTATTAACATCAAAATTTCAAAATGTCTGTGCATTGCAAAAGAAAATAGGAAAATGAATGAGAAATGCAGAAATCACATCCTTACAGGAGGTATGACACCATAGCTCTGCCCTTCCCAATACGGCACGTTTCCTTCATGGTCAATTACAATATGACAAGTCTCTCCGGGGGCTTTTGGACCAACAAGCCTCTCCACGGAGACAATAGTTGCCGTATATGGCTCTTTGGGTCTGTACAAATTCAGAGGAGGCGCCTTTGCATCATCTAGTTTCAGGGGGCCAACCGAAACCTTAGAGTTTACGCTTGCCTGTTGTACTGACATGCATACTTTCAACTTGCTCTTAAGGCATACTTTCTTAGAGGAGCGGGTCACCCGTACTGACGGAGTAAATTGCAGAGTTGAATTCTTAAGTAAACAAAGAACAGAATAACATATAGAACAAAATTCATCAGACTACGAGATTCGAATGTGGGCACTCAGATTTCATAAATTGTACGCAAAACGAAGAAGGCCTGCTAATCTACTTACCTGAAATTTGCAGCTACTAAAAGACTTGTCATTGGAAGAAGAGATCAGATGAGATGCACATAAGGTATCCTGCATGCCATTTCAAAAACAAAATGAGGATCAGATTAACAAAAACGAGACTTGTAGTCTTTCGAAGATTTCTAAACTGCCCAACTTCCAAATAACACCTCAAAAACAGATTCTCAGCGAAAACCAGAAACAATTGTAAAACAACATTTTCCAAAGACTGCAATAATAAAACTGACCTTGATCACAAGAGAATGAGCCATTCCTATCAGAAATCAAATTGATGACCTGATTCAGCATATAATTTCCCTTGTAGAGAGACAAACCCACTGGAGGATCACCTTCTGATTAAATTATAAATATCTGATTAGAGCCTCAAAGTAATCTTTCAGATGCTCAGGCAGCCATATTGAACGAATCTTCCCCTTCGCTCAATGAAAAGCCACAACGGCCCCCCAACATAGAACGTGTTATTTTAATGAAAAGTTCAGCAAAATCGAAGGGTAATTGCTTGCGTACTTTCCACCGAAGGGCACGTTTGTATTATAGAATTAGGTGGGTAGAAAAGACAAGTTAAAGGAATCCGCCAATGGATATTGAACATTTAGACATCCTTAGACGAAACATGACAATAGAGGGCATCGTTGAATAATACAACAATAAAGATTCTTTTAAGCTTCATAAGGTTTAAGAATTTCTTTTTATTTAAATATGAGAATATACATTTGATTGTATTTATTAATTAATTAAAAAATAATATTATATTTTAGTTTTTAATTAATTAATAAATATAGTCAAATGTACATTTTAACTTGCTTTTTGAAATGTTGGTTTTATACTTATTCAATTTAATAATAAATTATTTCTTTATTTTAATCATTTCCTTATTAGATTACATGTGTATTTGATTAAATGTCATTGTATGCTTTAATTTCAAAATAAAGTGTTTTTGTATTTTCATTATTCATACTATTCAATAAAATATTACATAACTCTAACTTCACTTTGAATATGGTTCTTGAGTTGAAGAATTTGATTTTAAGTTCAAAAGTTAAATAGTAGAAATAAGTTTGCAAATTCACTTAACATACATTTAAAATAAATATTCAAGTTTATTTAAGTTAATTTAATGAAATCTATATAAATAATTAGTATGAACATTGTAAATACATCTATCTCAAAAGTAAATAGATATCAATTTAAGCTATATGGACACATAAATTTCTATTTTAATTTAGGGAATTATTTTATTTATAGAGTTATTTTACTCTTGTATGTAAATTTTACTTTAGAAAAAGTCATTATTCCTTATTTAGGCAATTCTTTACTTTATTATTCTTTGCTTCATTTTGCTTCATTCACAAATCCCAACATTATCAATAGCTTAAGGTGTAGAATTCCTTCTCTCTTTAAAGAAGTCATATTCTCAACACAAATTAATTGTGGACACTTTTACACAAAGACTTCATTTTCCACATAGCATTTTTTATTGGATATTCTTCCACTTGATGAAATACACTATGATCACTCTCATTAGTATTTTGTTAGTGCATGTTTGAATGATTCCCTTATGTTACAAAATCATCCTACCCTCCTCATCAAGCTATGCTAACTCCATCTAGGCTAAAACTCTTTATTTAATAACCTTTTATGAAACCTTACAAGTGTCATAATACTTGGGTATGAGATTTTGTCCTGTTATTTTAGTGGTGCATTCTACAATTATTACAACTACATAGAGACCTAATATCCTACTTCAAAAGTCCTTTCACTACAATTTTAATCAAAGTGCTATTTCATTATGGTGTGTGTCATTACAAAGTTCTCCCTGAGACTATAAATCACCTCTTATTAGTGTTGAATGTGTTCTTGAACTACTCTAGCCTTTTGATGTGTTTGTAATGAAGAGGTAATTGATGGTGGGTGTCTTATATAGTGCTTAAATGGAGATATTTTGGATGAAGTGTAAAAAAAAGTGATATACAACCATTAGATGCTAGTGGCAATTATTACACCCCTCTCTCTCTCTCTTTCATCTAAACTAAAACATCAAAGATGACCCTCCAAGCAATTTTTTACCACCTCAATATATCCATCTAATTGGGGATGATATAATGAGTTATGAGTAAGTTGAGTACTTAAACATAAGAATAAGTCAAACCTAACATTACTTATCATAGGATCACAATCACTCAGTATGATTTTTGAGTCGCAGGTAGCTTCTAAATGATATCTATAAATGTGATTGCTATATTATTTGTTATAAATGGGTATTCCAAAGCACAAAAAATGCATATTTTGTGAGTTTATCAATAGCCATGATGAATATTCTTTATTCAAACCTTGGTTAGACCATGATAAAGTCCATGGAACATGCATCTTCTCACTTCTAGCTCACAAGTGTTGTAAAAGACCTTGAGTCTTAATTGTTTCCCCTTTAATACGGTGGCACATGCATTATGCTACAACTTTATGGACATCCTTTCTGAGCCCATCGTAAAAGAAATTATTTCTCTATGCCAAATCTTCAAGAATCCTAAGTGTCCACTTATTGAAGAAGCATGTAGTTGTGCCTATTGATCACTAGAATTACTCCCAGGAAAACAACCTTATGGGAAACTCAGTGATGGGGACCCACGTGTATTCACTGAGTTACCTCCAGGATTTTAGAAGTTATCTCTTTGTTCATTTGGGGGGGAGAAAAGGGAAGAAAGAAACATGAAAGCAAAACTATTCTAAAGCGATGCATTGAAATGATTTTAATGCAATAAGGGGTACATAGAACTTCACATACATGTCATTTGGAGGCCCATTCAATAATATACATGCCCAAAACAATGATTAAGGTATAAGAATTATTTTAACATAAAGCAATATATACCATGCATCCACTAGATAGCAAGTGCTAAAACATAGTTTAATCAACAGAATCTTAAGTATATATTTCTAAAGTTTGTCAGAATTTCAAAGATGCACAGAAAAACATTAAAACATACTGAAAAATGGTAACCATAGAGGTTGTAGGCATAGTTTGATTATCCCCTCTTCAAAAATACAATCACAACTTAAAGGATCGATTCCTATCTAAAATACTTGTTTATATCTTTTAAAATAAAAGTTTTGAACCCTTTGCAAGGCAAAAATTGCTATTCTTATAAACCCGGACGTAACAACCCAGAGCTAGGAAAAACAAAAAAAAAACTCCCCAAAAGGCATCATTGGCACTTCCTCCACCTTTGTGGCAACATCCAAAAACCTGCAAATGAAACCTCTCTTGGCTTCTAGTGAAACTGCATCTGTTGTTCAATTATTTGGATCAAAAGAATCCCCCCAACGGTTCTCTTGCAACAATCCCTTTTAAAATATCCAGAGTACGGTCCCCAGAAAACCGTTAGCAGCTAACTACGATGCGGCCTTGCCAACTAAAACCGCAAAACCCTTTGGACCACTACTCTAGAAGGCACATGGAAACAAGAGGGAAAGAGGGATGGGCACTGCAAACTATGATCTCATAGCCTCTCGAGGAGCTACCACGTATCATGACATCTTTCTTAGAACACAGTGGCCCCAGCCCCTTCGGGTTCATAGAACAAAATGCCACATGTCAAGAACGCATGACTTATTAACAAAGCAAAGAAAGGGACCCTAGGAACATGTGTCGTTGCAACATATGGCGAGCGCGAGCTACATATGGCGAGCGCGAGCTAGCCATTTCAAAACTGGGTGTGGATAAAGTCCACAACTTTTTGGTAACTTCTGGGGAAATCCTGCCTGTGGGTTGTCGAGACCCAAAATTGTTGGTTTCAAGCCAGGCTCATGCATATGTAGGATAGAGTCGATCAAGGACCTACTGGAAAGGGACCCAATCATCATCTGAGAGCTACTCTTGAGACTCAAGGATTTGATAACTTTGGTCAAGGCAAATAATTTCATGAAAGGGGAGGTCACCGAGATCATTATCAACCAGCCCAAGCAATGTATGGATTTGGGCCAAAGGATGCAACAATTCTTCCACTTTGGTGGTCATGGGGGAAGCACTTAGGATTTGGAGAAACATCTACTCTTGTTGTTGTTCAATCAGGTTTAGAATCTGCTCAACTCTCAAAACTGAATCATGTAGGAGAAAAGGAGAGGGTAAGTCGATACTCACAAAACACCTGAAATGTTCCTTGATGTGTGAGATTGAGAATTTGAGCGTACCCAAAGTGGATGTGGCCTATTTTGTTGCTTTATGGTGATATATGAAATCATTAGCCTTCCTAGCCAACTACTTTTGATCGTTAATCTCTGTGGCCATCAAATCTTCCTCAGAAGTAGTATACAACCACTTGATCAATCTCTGAGCCTTAGGGACTTTAGGTGCGATAAATTATGTGACATCATCAATGGCACCACTCGCCTTAGCACATAAAGATTGAGCATCAGCCAAGAATTTTAGGGCCGCCTATAAGAAAGGGTAGTTTTGATTCACTTTCTCCAGTATGAGATGATAGCTCTTGTATGAAAGGGATATAATCTGAAGGGGTGACAGAAAGAACACCAACGGGTCTTGATAAGGCAGTGATCTCCTCCTCCTTTTCCCGAATCTCTGCATACAACTCCCTAACCTTTTGCCCTGCCACAGATGCTTTGTGTTCCAATGCTATGACTTGTTCTCTTATCCCGCAATTTTTCTTGTGTTCGAGCCAAGTCGATATGCTCACTTTCTGAGACCTGCTATAAATCTCAAAGCTCATTCTCTAATTAGGTATGTCTTATATGTCATTCTGGTGTTGCCTTTTCTCTTTCCTCTGTTTCCCTAGAGAGGAGCGTTTTTGCCTCACCCAAGTCCTAAGAGAGCTTCTCTTTATCCTAGAGTACATCTTGTAGTTGGGTTTGGATCTGCGTTACACTTGAGGAGCTTTCCTAGAGCTACAAGAATTCTTGTTCTTTATCATGGAGTTGTTTTCTCAAATCCCCATTTCCTACTTGTTATGCTTGTAATTGGGAGGTCACTACGTTTAGTGCACTTTGCAATTTCTCCTTTTTCTGCCCTTTCTTTCTAAACATCGGCCTGAAGGCAAGTTATCTCAGCACTCCTGGTCTTCTCTTCCTTTTTTTATACGATCAAGTGTAGCTTTAACTTGTCTCAATTCATCTGTGAGTTTCTCCAAGCACCTGCTTCTCTTGAGGAAATTCGATGACACAGCCTTTTGTGTTTCTTCCATCATTTCTATCTTGTCTTATGGGTGAGCTTGTTTCAAGTTTATGCCAACACCATGTATTGAATAGTATGTTGGTTGCATTTCTCCCTATGGTTGATGACGTTAGGAAACGTAGATGCGAACATCAAGTTCTAGCTTTCTTCATTAAAATGCATCTAGATACTAGGTTGGACAGGCTTCTGAAAATCTTTTTGTTTCTGCTTTGTAACATTTTGAACTCGAGCTAACTTGGAAGAGTTCATCTGTTGTACGAAATCTGATGGAGACAAAATCGTTTGTCCTACAAAGGGGGCATCAGGAAGGAATGCAAAAGGGATTGAGATTATAGGATCTCTCAACTGCATGTAGATTGGTTCGGGAAGAGTAGCAGGAGAGAAAGGGGGAATACCTAATGTAGCGCCAGCAGGGGGGAGGTGAATAGACCAGCACCTGATGATGCAGGAGGAGTGGGACTTTCAAATCCTAACATTTGTGCGAGTGAAATGGTGGGTGCAACTAAAGACTGGCAACTCTAGAAGGGGAAAAAATGGTGGCGGCGAAGATTGGAGGAATGGTAATAGCGGGGGCAGCTAAAGACTGAGAGAAAAGAAGAGGGGGAGAGAAAAGTACCTGAGTCGAAGATGTTGTAGTCATCGATAAAACCTGGGTCGCTACGAGTACTTGAGTCTGAGCACTCCCTAGAACTTCTGGTAATGTTTGTTTCTTCCTTGGAGTGGAAGCACTCGCACGTGCTTTACCAGACCGCTTTGTTGATAACTAGGAGTGGGGCTTTCTAATAGGCTCGACAATGGCTAGTGATATAGTTGCTTGTTGACTTGGCCCTAATTCAATCTCCTTCCCTTTATGGGTTTGTTGTTGAGCGTTCTATTGTCGGGCTGGCTCTTGAGGGTCAGTGCCACCTGAAGGAGAATCATAGTCGTCCTCTATGTCTATATTGTATTTATTCCACTCCTCTTCAAACCTTTCATCCAAAGGATAATTTCCTATTGAAATTCGAAGTTGCAAAATTTCTTGTTAGTACTTCCAAAAGGCTAATCTCTTATCCTACTGCCAATCATCATCATCCATCTTTTTAAGCAGATTGACAGTAACTGGTTTAATTGAATTCACTTTTCTGGTTGGAGAGTAAAATTTTAGCCATGGTGGTCGCTCCTTGGTGGGGATAACATTTAGGTCTACATATATCTAGGGGTCATCTCTTGGAGGATTCATCCAAGCTTCTTAAGACTCCCGTGGCATGTGCACTATGGGGTTCTTTCTCTTTGCCAAACAACCACATGGGTCATACCTCTGCTAATCATCAATAACAACTAGACCCAACTACACTAATTTCGAAGTAAGCACCCCTTCTGCATGGAGTCTCTTTTCTAGGACCACTAGACCTATAATCTTATGGTCTTGAGTGATAGCGACATCATGCTTGCCTGAGCCTATAGAATTTTCAATCATCACCAACTACCTAAACATTTCTAAAGCTAGTGTGTGATCAGTCACGCAAAAGGGGAAGCGGAAGGGCT